>NW_026690920.1:358151-716302 GCF_020826845.1 Diceros bicornis minor | reverse complement strand
TATACAAACTTGTTCCTACATAGTAACTTGCATCTTTGAATGAGAATGTGCTTGCTTGCAGCAACGTGCTATATGTTCTGAATGCCCGATTTGGGAATCTGTGTCAAAACTTTGTTAGGAATTATGTGATCCTTACTAGCTGGAAGCAAGGGAGATGGGGCATGAAGTTATTTCTAGGAGTTGGACACATACCAAGTTTAGCTCAGTTCTGGGCATCTTTGAAATACCTATACAAACTTGTTCCTACCTAGTAACTTGCATCTTTGAATGAGAATGTGCTTGCTTACAGCAACGTGCTATATGTTCTGAATGCCCGAATAGGGAATCTGTGTCAAAACTTTGTTAGGAATTATGTGATCCTTACTAGCTGGAAGTAAGGGAGATGGGGCATGAAGTTATTTCTAGGAGTTGGACACATACCAAGTTTAGCTCAGTTCTGGGCATCTTTGAAATACCTATACAAACTTGTTCCTACCTAGTAACTTGCAACTTTGAATGAGAATGTGCTTGCTTGCAGCAACGTGCTATATGTTCTGAATGCCCGAATAGGGAATCTGTGTCAAAACTTTGTTAGGAATTATGTGATCCTTACTAGCTGGAAGTAAGGGAGATGGAGCATGAAGTTATTTCTAGGAGTTGGACACATACCAAGTTTAGCTCAGTTCTGGGCATCTTTGAAATACCTATACAAACTTGTTCCTACCTAGTAACTTGCAACTTTGAATGAGAATGTGCTTGCTTACAGCAACGTGCTGTATGTTCTGAAAGCCCGAATAGGGAATCTGTGTCAAAACTTTGTTAGGAATTATGTGATCCTTACTAGCTGGAAGTAAGGGAGACTGGGCATGAAGTTATTTCTAGGAGTTGGACACATACCAAGTTTAGCTCAGTTCTGGGCATCTTTGAAATACCTATACAAACTTGTTCCTACCTAGTAACTTGCATCTTTGAATGAGAATCTGCTTGCTTACAGCAACGTGCTATATTTTCTGAATGCCCGAATTGGGAATCTGTGTCAAAACTTTGTTAGAAATTATGTGATCCTTACTAGCTGGAAGTAAGGGAGATGGGACCTGAAGTTATTTCTAGGAGTTGGACACATACCAAGTTTAGCTCAGTTCTGGGCATCTTTGAAATACCTATACAAACTTGTTCCTACATAGTAACTTGCAACTTTGAATGAAAATGTGCTTGCTTACAGCAACGTGCTATATGTTCTGAATGCCCGAATTGGGAATCTGTGTCAAAACTTTGTTAGGAATTATGTGATCCTTACTAGCTGGAAGTAAGGGAGATGGGGCATGAAGTTATTTCTAGGAGTTGGACACATACCCAGTTTAGCTCAGTTCTGGGCATCTTTGAAATACCTATACAAACTTGTTCCTACATAGTAACTTGCATCTTTGAATGAGAATCTGCTTGCTTACAGCAACGTGCTATATGTTCTGAATGCCCGAATTGGGAATCTGTGTCAAAACTTTGTTAGGAATCATGTGATCCTTACTAGGTGGAAGTAAGGGAGCTGGGGCATGAAGTTATTTCTAGGAGTTGGACACATACCAAGTTTAGCTCAGTTCTGGGCATCTTTGAAATACCTATACAAACTTGTTCCTACATAGTAACTTGCATCTTTGAATGAGAATCTGCTTGCTTACAGCAACGTGCTATATGTTCTGAATGCCCGAATTGGGAATCTGTGTCAAAACTTTGTTAGGAATTATGTGATCCTTACTAGCTGGAAGTAAGGGAGATGGGGCATGAAGTTATTTCTTGGAGTTGGACAGATACCAAGTTTAGCTCAGTTCTGGGCATCTTTGAAATACCTATACAAACTTGTTCCTACATAGTAACTTGCAACTTTGAATGAGAATGTGCTTGCTTGCAGCAACGTGCTATATGTTCTGAATGCCCGAATTGGGAATCTGTGTCAAAACTTTGTTAGGAATTATGTGATCCTTACTAGCTGGAAGTAAGTGAGATGGAGCATGAAGTTATTTCTAGGAGTTGGACACATACCAAGTTTAGCTCAGTTCTGGGCATCTTTGAAATACCTATACAAACTTGTTCCTTCATAGTAACTTGCATCTTTGAATGAGAATGTGCTTGCTTACAGCAACGTGCTATATGTTCTGAATGCCCGAATTGGCAATCTGTGTCAAAACTTTGTTAGGAATTATGTGATCCTTACTAGCTGGAAGTAAGGGAGATGGGGCATGAAGTTATTTCTAGGAGTTGGACACATACCAAGTTTAGCTCAGTTCTGGGCATCTTTGAAATACCTATACAAACTTGTTCCTACATAGTAACTTGCATCTTTGAATGAGAATGTGCTTGCTTGCAGCAACGTGCTATATGTTCTGAATGCCCGAATTGGCAATCTGTGTCAAAACTTTGTTAGGAATTATGTGATCCTTACTAGCTGGAAGTAAGGGAGATGGGGCATGAAGTTATTTCTAGGAGTTGGACACATACCAAGTTTAGCTCAGTTCTGGGCATCTTTGAAATACCTATACAAACTTGTTCCTACATAGTAACTTGCAACTTTGAATGAAAATGTGCTTGCTTACACCAACGTGCTATATGTTCTGAATTCCCGAATTGGCAATCTGTGTCAAAACTTTGTTAGGAATTATGTGATCCTTACTAGCTGGAAGTAAGGGAGATGGGGCATGAAGTTATTTCTAGAAGTTGGACACATACCAAGTTTAGCTCAGTTCTGGGCATCTTTGAAATACCTATACAAACTTGTTCCTACCTAGTAACTTGCAACTGTGAATGAGAATGTGCTTGCTTACAGCAACGTGCTATATGTTCTGAATGCCCGAATTGGGAATCTGTGTCAAAACTTTGTTAGGAATTATGTGATCCTTACTAGCTGGAAGTAAGGGAGATGGGGCATGAAGTTATTTCTTGAAGTTGGACACATACCAAGTTTAGCTCAGTTCTGGGCATCTTTGAAATACCTATACAAACTTGTTCCTACATAGTAACTTGCAACTTTGAATGAGAATGTGCTTACTTGCAGCAACGTGCTATATGTTCTGAATGCCCGATTTGGGAATCTGTGTCAAAACTTTGTGAGGAATTATGTGATCCTTACTAGCTGGAAGTAAGGGAGATGGGGCATGAAGTTATTTCTAGGAGTTGGACACATACCAAGTTTAGCTCAGTTCTGGGCATCTTTGAAATACCTATACAAACTTGTTCCTACATAGTAACTTGCATCTTTGAATGAGAATGTGCTTGCTTGCAGCAACGTGCTATATGTTCTGAATGCCCGATTTGGGAATCTGTGTCAAAACTTTGTTAGGAATTATGTGATCCTTACTAGCTGGAAGCAAGGGAGATGGGGCATGAAGTTATTTCTAGGAGTTGGACACATACCAAGTTTAGCTCAGTTCTGGGCATCTTTGAAATACCTATACAAACTTGTTCCTACCTAGTAACTTGCATCTTTGAATGAGAATGTGCTTGCTTACAGCAACGTGCTATATGTTCTGAATGCCCGAATAGGGAATCTGTGTCAAAACTTTGTTAGGAATTATGTGATCCTTACTAGCTGGAAGTAAGGGAGATGGGGCATGAAGTTATTTCTAGGAGTTGGACACATACCAAGTTTAGCTCAGTTCTGGGCATCTTTGAAATACCTATACAAACTTGTTCCTACCTAGTAACTTGCAACTTTGAATGAGAATGTGCTTGCTTGCAGCAACGTGCTATATGTTCTGAATGCCCGAATAGGGAATCTGTGTCAAAACTTTGTTAGGAATTATGTGATCCTTACTAGCTGGAAGTAAGGGAGATGGAGCATGAAGTTATTTCTAGGAGTTGGACACATACCAAGTTTAGCTCAGTTCTGGGCATCTTTGAAATACCTATACAAACTTGTTCCTACCTAGTAACTTGCAACTTTGAATGAGAATGTGCTTGCTTACAGCAACGTGCTGTATGTTCTGAAAGCCCGAATAGGGAATCTGTGTCAAAACTTTGTTAGGAATTATGTGATCCTTACTAGCTGGAAGTAAGGGAGACTGGGCATGAAGTTATTTCTAGGA
Source organism: Diceros bicornis minor (assembly GCF_020826845.1). Taxonomy (NCBI): domain Eukaryota; kingdom Metazoa; phylum Chordata; class Mammalia; order Perissodactyla; family Rhinocerotidae; genus Diceros; species Diceros bicornis. The sequence continues at coordinate 712,247 of NW_026690920.1, read as the reverse complement.
GTTGGACACATACCAAGTTTAGCTCAGTTCTGGGCATCTTTGAAATACCTATACAAACTTGTTCCTACCTAGTAACTTGCATCTTTGAATGAGAATCTGCTTGCTTACAGCAACGTGCTATATTTTCTGAATGCCCGAATTGGGAATCTGTGTCAAAACTTTGTTAGAAATTATGTGATCCTTACTAGCTGGAAGTAAGGGAGATGGGACCTGAAGTTATTTCTAGGAGTTGGACACATACCAAGTTTAGCTCAGTTCTGGGCATCTTTGAAATACCTATACAAACTTGTTCCTACATAGTAACTTGCAACTTTGAATGAAAATGTGCTTGCTTACAGCAACGTGCTATATGTTCTGAATGCCCGAATTGGGAATCTGTGTCAAAACTTTGTTAGGAATTATGTGATCCTTACTAGCTGGAAGTAAGGGAGATGGGGCATGAAGTTATTTCTAGGAGTTGGACACATACCAAGTTTAGCTCAGTTCTGGGCATCTTTGAAATACCTATACAAACTTGTTCCTACATAGTAACTTGCAACTTTGAATGAAAATGTGCTTGCTTACAGCAACGTGCTATATGTTCTGAATGCCCGAATTGGAAATCTGTGTCAAATCTTTTTTAGGAATTATGTGATCCTTAATAGCTGGAAGTAAGGGAGATGGGGCATGAAGTTATTTCTAGGAGTTGGACACATACCAAGTTTAGCTCAGTTCTGGGCATCTTTGAAATACCTATACAAACTTGTTCCTAGCTAGTAACTTGCATCTTTCAATGAGAATCTGCTTGCTTACAGCAACGTGCTATATGTTCTGAATGCCCGAATTGGGAATCTGTGTCAAAACTTTGTTAGGAATTATGTGATCCTTACTAGCTGGAAGTAAGGGATATGGGGCATGAAGTTATTTCTAGGAGTTGGACACATACCAAGTTTAGCTCAGTTCTGGGCATCTTTGAAATACCTATACACACTTGTTCCTACATAGTAACTTGCAACTTTGAATGAAAATGTGCTTGCTTACAGCAACGTGCTATATGTTCTGAATGCCCGAATTGGGAATCTGTGTCAAAATTTTGTTAGGAATTATGTGATCCTTACTAGCTGGAAGTAAGGGAGATGGGGCATGAAGTTATTTCTAGGAGTTGGACACATACCAAGTTTAGCTCAGTTCTGGGCATCTTTGAAATACCTATACAAACTTGTTCCTACATAGTAACTTGCAACTTTGAATGAGAATGTGCTTGCTTACAGCAACGTGCTATATGTTCTGAATGCCCGAATTGGGAATCTGTGTCAAAACTTTGTTAGGAATTATGTGATCCTTACTAGCTGGAAGTAAGGGAGATGGGGCATGAAGTTATTTCTAGGAGTTGGACACATACCAAGTTTAGCTCAGTTCTGGGCATCTTTGAAATACCTATACAAACTTGTTCCTACATAGTAACTTGCAACTTTGAATGAGAATGTGCTTGCTTGCAGCAACGTGCTATATGTTCTGAATGCCCGAATTGGGAATCTGTGTCAAAACTTTGTTAGGAATTATGTGATCCTTACTAGCTGGAAGTAAGGGAGATGGAGCATGAAGTTATTTCTAGGAGTTGGACACATACCAAGTTTAGCTCAGTTCTGGGCATCTTTGAAGTACCTATACAAACTTGTTCCTACATAGTAACTTGCATCTTTGAATGAGAATGTGCTTGCTTACAGCAACGTGCTATATGTTCTGAATGCCCGAATTGGCAATCTGTGTCAAATCTTTGTTAGGAATTATGTGATCCTTACTAACTGGAAGTAAGGGAGATGGGGCATGAAGTTATTTCTAGGAGTTGGACACATACCAAGTTTAGCTCAGTTCTGGGCATCTTTGAAATACCTATACAAACTTGTTCCTACATAGTAACTTGCAACTTTGAATGAGAATGTGCTTGCTTGCAGCAACGTGCTATATGTTCTGAATGCCCGAATAGGGAATCTGTGTCAAAACTTTGTTAGGAATTATGTGATCCTTACTATCTGGAAGTAAGGGAGATGGGGCATGAAGTTATTTCTAGGAGTTGGACACATACCAAGTTTAGCTCAGTTCTGGGCATCTTTGAAATACCTATACAAACTTGTTCCTACATAGTAACTTGCAACTTTGAATGAAAATGTGCTTGCTTACAGCAACGTGCTATATGTTCTGAATGCCTGAATTGGGAATCTGTGTCAAAACTTTGTTAGGAATTATGTGATCCTTACTAGCTGGAAGTAAGGCAGATGGAGCATGAAGTTATTTCTAGGAGTTGGACACATACCAAGTTTAGCTCAGTTCTGGGCATCTTTGAAATACCTATACAAACTTGTTCCTACATAGTAACTTGCATCTTTGAATGAGAATGTGCTTGCTTGCAGCAACGTGCTATATGTTCTGAATGCCCGAATTGGGAATCTGTGTCAAAACTTTGTTAGGAATTATGTGATCCTTACTAGCTGGAAGTAAGGGAGATGGAGCATGAAGTTATTTCTAGGAGTTGGACACATACCAAGTTTAGCTCAGTTCTGGGCATCTTTGAAATACCTATAAAAACTTGTTCCTACATAGTAACTTGCAACTTTGAATGAAAATGTGCTTGCTTACAGCAACGTGCTATATGTTCTGAATGCCCGAATTGGGAATCTGTGTCAAAACTTTGTTAGGAATTATGTGATCCTTACTAGCTGGAAGTAAGGGAGATGGTGCATGAAGTTATTTCTAGGAGTTGGACACATACCAAGTTTAGCTCAGTTCTGGGCATCTTTGAAATACCTATACAAACTTGTTCCTACATAGTAACTTGCAACTTTGAATGAAAATGTGCTTGCTTACAGCAACGTGCTATATGTTCTGAATGCCCGAATTGGGAATCTGTGTCAAAACTTTGTTAGGAATTATGTGATCCTTACTAGCTGGAAGTAAGGGAGATGGGGCATGAAGTTATTTCTAGGAGTTGGACACATACCAAGTTTAGCTCAGTTCTGGGCATCTTTGAAATACCTATACAAACTTGTTCCTACATAGTAACTTGCAACTTTGAATGAGAATGTGCTTGCTTACAGCAACGTGCTATATGTTCGGAATGCCCGAATTGGGAATCTGTGTCAAAACTTTGTTAGGAATTATGTGATCCTTACTAGCTGGAAGTAAGGGAGATGGGGCATGAAGTTATTTCTTGGAGTTGGACACATACCAAGTTTAGCTCAGTTCTGGGCATCTTTGAAATACCTATACAAACTTGTTCCTACATAGTAACTTGCAACTTTGAATGAGAATGTGCTTGCTTGCAGCAACGTGCTATATGTTCTGAATGCCCGAATTGGGAATCTGTGTCAAAACATTGTTAGGAATTATGTGATCCTTACTAGCTGGAAGTAAGGGAGATGGAGCATGAAGTTATTTCTAGGAGTTGGACACATACCAAGTTTAGCTCAGTTCTGGGCATCTTTGAAATACCTATACAAACTTGTTCCTACATAGTAACTTGCATCTTTGAATGAGAATGTGCTTGCTTACAGCAACGTGCTATATGTTCTGAATGCCCGAATTGGAATCTGTGTCAAAACTTTGTTAGGAATTATGTGATCCTTACTAACTGGAAGTAAGGGAGATGGGGCATGAAGTTATTTCTAGGAGTTGGACACATACCAAGTTTAGCTCAGTTCTGGGCATCTTTGAAATACCTATACAAACTTGTTCCTACATAGTAACTTGCATCTTTGAATGAGAATGTGCTTGCTTACAGCAACGTGCTATATGTTCTGAATGCCCGAATTGGCAATCTGTGTCAAAACTTTGTTAGGAATTATGTGATCCTTACTAGCTGGAAGTAAGGGAGATGGGGCATGAAGTTATTTCTAGGAGTTAGACACATACCAAGTTTAGCTCAGTTCTGGGCATCTTTGAAATACCTATATAAACTTGTTCCTACATAGTAACTTGCAACTTTGAATGAGAATGTGCTTGCTTACAGCAACGTGCTATATGTTCTGAATGCCCGAATTGGGAATCTGTGTCAAAACTTTGTTAGGAATTATGTGATCCTTACTAGCTGGAAGTAAGGGAGATGGGGCATGAAGTTATTTCTAGGAGTTGGACACATACCAAGTTTAGCTCAGTTCTGGGCATCTTTGAAATACCTATACAAACTTGTTCCTACATAGTAACTTGCATCTTTGAATGAGAATCTGCTTGCTTACAGCAACGTGCTATATATTCTGAATGCCCGAATAGTGAATCTGTGTCAAAACTTTGTTGGAATTATGCGATCCTTACTAGCTGGAAGTAAGGGAGATGGGGCATGAAGTTATTTCTAGGAGTTGGACACATACCAAGTTTAGCTCAGTTCTGGGCATCTTTGAAATACCTATACAAACTTGTTCCTACATAGTAACTTGCAACTTTGAATGAGAATGTGCTTGCTTACAGCAACGTGCTATATGTTCTGAATGCCCGAATTGGGAATCTGTGTCAAAACTTTGTTAGGAATTATGTGATCCTTACTAGCTGGAAGTAAGGGAGATGGGGCATGAAGTTATTTCTAGGAGTTGGACACATACCAAGTTTAGCTCAGTTCTGGGCATCTTTGAAATACCTATACAAACTTGTTCCTACATAGTAACTTGCATCTTTGAATGAGAATCTGCTTGCTTACAGCAACGTGCTATATGTTCTGAATGCCCGAATTGGGAATCTGTGTCAAAACTTTGTTAGGAATTATGTGATCCTTACTAGCTGGAAGTAAGGGAGATGGGGCATGAAGTTATTTCTAGGAGTTGGACACATACCAAGTTTAGCTCAGTTCTGGGCATCTTTGAAATACCTATACAAAATTGTTCCTACATAGTAACTTGCAACTTTGAATGAGAATGTGCTTGCTTACAGCAACGTGCTATATGTTCTGAATGCCCGAATTGGGAATCTGTGTCAAAACTTTGTTAGGAATTATGTGATCCTTACTAGCTGGAAGTAAGGGAGATGGGGCATGAAGTTATTTCTTGGAGTTGGACAGATACCAAGTGTAGCTCAGTTCTGGGCATCTTTGAAATACCTATACAAACTTGTTCCTACATAGTAACTTGCAACTTTGAATGAGAATGTGCTTGCTTGCAGCAACGTGCTATATGTTCTGAATGCCCGAATTGGGAATCTGTGTCAAAACTTTGTTAGGAATTATGTGATCCTAACTAGCTGGAAGTAAGTGAGATGGAGCATGAAGTTATTTCTAGGAGTTGGACACATACCAAGTTTAGCTCAGTTCTGGGCATCTTTGAAATACCTATACAAACTTGTTCCTTCATAGTAACTTGCATCTTTGAATGAGAATGTGCTTGCTTACAGCAACGTGCTATATGTTCTGAATGCCCGAATTGGCAATCTGTGTCAAAATTTTGTTAGGAATTATGTGATCCTTACTAGCTGGAAGTAAGGGAGATGGGGCATGAAGTTACTTCTAGGAGTTGGACACATACCAAGTTTAGCTCAGTTCTGGGCATCTTTGAAATACCTATACAAACTTGTTCCTACATAGTAACTTGCATCTTTGAATGAGAAAGTGCTTGCTTACAGCAACGTGCTATATGTTCTGAATGCCCGAATTGGCAATCTGTGTCAAAACTTTGTTAGGAATTATGTGATGCTTACTAGCTGGAAGTAAGGGAGATGGGGCATGAAGTTATTTCTAGGAGTTGGACACATACCAAGTTTAGCTCAGTTCTGGGCATCTTTGAAATACCTATACAAACTTGTTCCTACATAGTAACTTGCAACTTTGAATGAAAATGTGCTTGCTTACAGCAACGTGCTATATGTTCTGAATGCCCGTATTGGGAATCTGTGTCACAACTTTGTTAGGAATTATGTGATCCTTACTAGCTGGAAGTAAGGGAGATGGGGCATGAAGTTATTTCTAGGAGTTGGACACATACCAAGTTTAGCTCAGTTCTGGGCATCTTTGAAAATACCTATACAAACTTGTTCCTACATAGTAACTTGCAACTGTGAATGAGAATGTGCTTGCTTACAGCAACGTGCTATATGTTCTGAATGCCCGAATTGGGAATCTGTGTCAAAACTTTGTTAGGAATTAAGTGATCCTTACTAGCTGGAAGTAAGGGAGATGGGGCATGAAGTTATTTCTTGGAGTTGGACACATACCAAGTTTAGCTCAGTTCTGGGCATCTTTGAAATACCTATACAAACTTGTTCCTACATAGTAACTTGCATCTTTGAATGAGAATGTGCTTGCTTGCAGCAACGTGCTATATGTTCTGAATGCCCGATTTGGGAATCTGTGTCAAAACTTTGTTAGGAATTATGTGATCCTTACTAGCTGGAAGCAAGGGAGATGGGGCATGAAGTTATTTCTAGGAGTTGGACACATACCAAGTTTAGCTCAGTTCTGGGCATCTTTGAAATACCTATACAAACTTGTTCCTACCTAGTAACTTGCATCTTTGAATGAGAATGTGCTTGCTTACAGCAACGTGCTATATGTTCTGAATGCCCGAATAGGGAATCTGTGTCAAAACTTTGTTAGGAATTATGTGATCCTTACTAGCTGGAAGTAAGGGAGATGGGGCATGAAGTTATTTCTAGGAGTTGGACACATACCAAGTTTAGCTCAGTTCTGGGCATCTTTGAAATACCTATACAAACTTGTTTCTACCTAGTAACTTGCATCTTTGAATGAGAATGTGCTTGCTTATAGCAACGTGCTATATGTTCTGAATGCCCGAATAGGGAATCTGTGTCAAAACTTTGTTAGGAATTATGTGATCCTTACTAGCTGGAAGTAAGGGAGATGGGGCATGAAGTTATTTCTAGGAGTTGGACACATACCAAGTTTAGCTCAGTTCTGGGCATCTTTGAAATACCTATACAAACTTGTTCCTACCTAGTAACTTGCAACTTTGAATGAGAATGTGCTTGCTTGCAGCAACGTGCTATATGTTCTGAATGCCCGAATAGGGAATCTGTGTCAAAACTTTGTTAGGAATTATGTGATCCTTACTAGCTGGAAGTAAGGGAGATGGAGCATGAAGTTATTTCTAGGAGTTGGACACATACCAAGCTTAGCTCAGTTCTGGGCATCTTTGAAATACCTATACAAACTTGTTCCTACCTAGTAACTTGCAACTTTGAATGAGAATGTGCTTGCTTACAGCAACGTGCTATATGTTCTGAAAGCCCGAATAGGGAATCTGTGTAAAAACTTTGTTAGGAATTATGTGATCCTTACTAGCTGGAAGTAAGGGAGACTGGGCATGAAGTTATTTCTAGGAGTTGGACACATACCAAGTTTAGCTCAGTTCTGGGCATCTTTGAAATACCTATACAAACTTGTTCCTACCTAGTAACTTGCATCTTTGAATGAGAATCTGCTTGCTTACAGCAACGTGCTATATGTTCTGAATGCCCGAATTGGGAATCTGTGTCAAAACTTTGTTAGGAATTATGTGATCCTTACTAGCTGGAAGTAAGGGAGATGGGACCTGAAGTTATTTCTAGGAGTTGGACACATACCAAGTTTAGCTCAGTTCTGGGCATCTTTGAAATACCTATACAAACTTGTTCCTACATAGTAACTTGCATCTTTGAATGAGAATGTGCTTGCTTACAGCAACGTGCTATATGTTCTGAATGCCCGAATTGGCAATCTGTGTCAAAACTTTGTTAGGAATTATGTGATCCTTACTAGCTGGAAGTAAGGGAGATGGGGCATGAAGTTATTTCTAGGAGTTGGACACATACCAAGTTTAGCTCAGTTCTTGGCATCTTTGAAATACCTATACAAACTTGTTCCTACATAGTAACTTGCAACTTTGAATGAAAATGTGCTTGCTTACAGCAACGTGCTATATGTTCTGAATGCCCGAATTGGGAATCTGTGTCAAAACTTTGTTAGGAATTATGTGATCCTTACTAGCTGGAAGTAAGGGAGATGGGGCATGAAGTTATTTCTAGGAGTTGGACACATACCAAGTTTAGCTCAGTTCTGGGCATCTTTGAAATACCTATACAAACTTGTTCCTACATAGTAACTTGCAACTGTGAATGAGAATGTGCTTGCTTACAGCAACGTGCTATATGTTCTGAATGCCCGAATTGGGAATCTGTGTCAAAACTTTGTTAGGAATTATGTGATCCTTACTAGCTGGAAGTAAGGGAGATGGGGCATGAAGTTATTTCTTGGAGTTGGACACATACCAAGTTTAGCTCAGTTCTGGGCATCTTTGAAATACCTATACAAACTTGTTTCTACCTAGTAACTTGCATCTTTGAATGAGAATGTGCTTACTTGCAGCAACGTGCTATATGTTCTGAATGCCCGATTTGGGAATCTGTGTCAAAACTTTGTTAGGAATTATGTGATCCTTACTAGCTGGAAGTAAGGGAGATGGGGCATGAAGTTATTTCTAGGAGTTGGACACATACCAAGTTTAGCTCAGTTCTGGGCATCTTTGAAATACCTATACAAACTTGTTCCTACATAGTAACTTGCATCTTTGAATGAGAATGTGCTTGCTTGCAGCAACGTGCTATATGTTCTGAATGCCCGATTTGGGAATCTGTGTCAAAACTTTGTTAGGAATTATGTGATCCTTACTAGCTGGAAGCAAGGGAGATGGGGCATGAAGTTATTTCTAGGAGTTGGACACATACCAAGTTTAGCTCAGTTCTGGGCATCTTTGAAATACCTATACAAACTTGTTCCTACATAGTAACTTGCAACTTTGAATGAGAATGTGCTTGCTTGCAGCAACGTGCTATATGTTCTGAATGCCCGAATTGGCAATCTGTGTCAAAACTTTCTTAGGAATTATGTGATCCTTACTAGCTGGAAGTAAGGGAGATGGGGCATGAAGTTATTTCTAGGAGTTGGACACATATCAAGTTTAGCTCAGTTCTGGGCATCTTTGAAATACCTATACAAACTTGTTCCTACATAGTAACTTGCAACTTTGAATGAGAATGTGCTTGCTTGCAGCTACGTGCTATATGTTCTGAATGCCCGATTAGGGAATCTGTGTCAAAACTTTGTTAGGAATTATGTGATCCTTACTAGCTGGAAGTAAGGGAGATGGGGCATGAAGTTATTTCTAGGAGTTGGACACATACCAAGTTTAGCTCAGTTCTGGGCATCTTTGAAATACCTATACAAACTTGTTCCTACCTAGTAACTTGCATCTTTGAATGAGAATGTGCTTGCTTACAGCAACGTGCTATATGTTCTGAATGCCCGAATAGGGAATCTGTGTCAAAACTTTGTTAGGAATTATGTGATCCTTACTAGCTGGAAGTAAGGGAGATGGGGCATGAAGTTATTTCTAGGAGTTGGACACATACCAAGTTTAGCTCAGTTCTGGGCATCTTTGAAATACCTATACAAACTTGTTTCTACCTAGTAACTTGCATCTTTGAATGAGAATGTGCTTGCTTATAGCAACGTGCTATATGTTCTGAATGCCCGAATAGGGAATCTGTGTCAAAACTTTGTTAGGAATTATGTGATCATTACTAGCTGGAAGTAAGGGAGATGGGGCATGAAGTTATTTCTTGGAGTTGGACACATACCAAGTTTAGCTCAGTTCTGGGCATCTTTGAAATACCTATACAAACTTGTTCCTACCTAGTAACTTGCAACTTTGAATGAGAATGTGCTTGCTTGCAGCAACGTGCTATATGTTCTGAATGCCCGAATAGGGAATCTGTGTCAAAACTTTGTTAGGAATTATGTGATCCTTACTAGCTGGAAGTAAGGGAGATGGAGCATGAAGTTATTTCTAGGAGTTGGACACATACCAAGTTTAGCTCAGTTCTGGGCATCTTTGAAATACCTATACAAACTTGTTCCTACCTAGTAACTTGCAACTTTGAATGAGAATGTGCTTGCTTACAGCAACGTGCTATATGTTCTGAAAGCCCGAATAGGGAATCTGTGTAAAAACTTTGTTAGGAATTATGTGATCCTTACTAGCTGGAAGTAAGGGAGACTGGGCATGAAGTTATTTCTAGGAGTTGGACACATACCAAGTTTAGCTCAGTTCTGGGCATCTTTGAAATACCTATACAAACTTGTTCCTACATAGTAACTTGCAACTTTGAATGAGAATGTGCTTGCTTACAGCAACGTGCTATATGTTCTGAATGCCCGAATTGGGAATCTGTGTCAAAACTTTGTTAGGAATTATGTGATCCTTACTAGCTGGAAGTAAGGGAGATGGGGCATGAAGTTATTTCTAGGAGTTGGACACATACCAAGTTTAGCTCAGTTCTGGGCATCTTTGAAATACCTATACAAACTTGTTCCTACATAGTAACTTGCAACTTTGAATGAAAATGTGCTTGCTTACAGCAACGTGCTATATGTTCTGAATGCCCGAATTGGAAATCTGTGTCAAAACTTTGTTAGGAATTATGTGATCCTTAATAGCTGGAAGTAAGGGAGATGGGGCATGAAGTTATTTCTAAGAGTTGGACACATACCAAGTTTAGCTCAGTTCTGGGCATCTTTGAAATACCTATACAAACTTGTTCCTAGCTAGTAACTTGCATCTTTCAATGAGAATCTGCTTGCTTACAGCAACGTGCTATATGTTCTGAATGCCCGAATTGGGAATCTGTGTCAAAACTTTGTTAGGAATTATGTGATCCTTACTAGCTGGAAGTAAGGGAGATGGGGCATGAAGTTATTTCTAGGAGTTGGACACATACCAAGTTTAGCTCAGTTCTGGGCATCTTTGAAATACCTATACAAACTTGTTCCTACATAGTAACTTGCAACTTTGAATGAGAATGTGCTTGCTTGCAGCAACGTGCTATAGGTTCTGAATGCCCGAATTGGGAATCTGTGTCAAAACTTTGTTAGGAATTATGTGATCCTTTCTAGCTGGAAGTAAGGGAGATGGAGCATGAAGTTATTTCTAGGAGTTGGACACATACCAAGTTTAGCTCAGTTCTGGGCATCTTTGAAATACCTATACAAACTTGTTCCTACATAGTAACTTGCATCTTTGAATGAGAATGTGCTTGCTTACAGCAACGTGCTATATGTTCTAAATGCCCGAATTGGGAATCTGTGTTAAAACTTTGTTAGGAATTATGTGATCCTTACTAGCTGGAAGGAAGGGAGATGGGGCATGAAGTTATTTCTTGGAGTTGGAGACATACCAAGTTTAGCTCAGTTCTGGGCGTCTTTGAAATACCTATACAAACTTGTTCCTACATAGTAACTTGCAACTTTGAATGAGAATGTGCTTGCTTACAGCAACGTGCTATATGTTCTGAATGCCCGAATTGGGAATCTGTGTCAAAACTTTGTTAGGAATTATGTGATCCTTACTAGCTGGAAGTAAGGGAGATGGGGCATGAAGATATTTCTTGGAGTTGGAGACATACCAAGTTTAGCTCAGTTCTGGGCATCTTTGAAATACCTATACAAACTTGTTCCTACATAGTAACTTGCAACTTTGAATGAGAATGTGCTTGCTTACAGCAACGTGCTATATGTTCTGAATGCCCGAATTGGGAATCTGTGTCCAAACTTTGTTAGGAATTATGTGATCCTTACTAGCTGGAAGTAAGGGAGATGGGGCATGAAGTTATTTCTAGGAGTTGGACACATACCAAGTTTAGCTCAGTTCTGGGCATCTTTGAAATACCTATACAAACTTGTTCCTACATAGTAACTTGCATCTTTGAATGAGAATCTGCTTGCTTGCAGCAACGTGCTATATGTTCTGAATGCCCGATTTGGGAATCTGTGTCAAAACTTTGTTAGGAATTATGTGATCCTTACTAGCTGGAAGTAAGGGAGGTGGGGCATGAAGTTATTTCTAGGAGTTGGACACATACCAAGTTTAGCTTAGTTCTGGGCATCTTTGAAATACCTATACAAACTTGTTCCTACATAGTAACTTGCATCTTTGAATGAGAATGTGCTTGCTTACAGCAACGTGCTATATGTTCTGAATGCCCGAATTGGGAATCTGTGTCAAAACTTTGTTAGGAATTATGTGATCCTTACTAGCTGGAAGTAAGGGTGGTGGGGCATGAAGTTATTTCTAGGAGTTGGACACATACCAAGTTTAGCTCAGTTCTGGGCATCTTTGAAATACCTATACAAACTTGTTCCTACATAGTAACTTGCATCTTTGAATGAAAATGTGCTTGCTTACAGCAACGTGCTATAGGTTCTGAATGCCCGAATTGGGAATCTGTGTCAAAACTTTGTTAGGAATTATGTGATCCTTACTAGCTGGAAGTAAGGGAGATGGGGCATGAAGTTATTTCTTGGAGTTGGAGACATACCAAGTTTAGCTCAGTTCTGGGCATCTTTGAAATACCTATACAAACTTGTTCCTACATAGTAACTTGCAACTTTGAATGAGAATGTGCTTGCTTACAGCAACGTGCTATATGTTCTGAATGCCCGAATTGGGAATCTGTGTCAAAACTTTGTTAGGAATTATGTGATCCTTACTAGCTGGAAGTAAGGGAGATGGGGCATGAAGTTATTTCTTGGTGTTGGAGACATACCAAGTTTAGCTCAGTTCTGGGCATCTTTGAAATACCTATACAAACTTGTTCCTACATAGTAACTTGCAACTTTAAATGAGAATGTGCTTGCTTACAGCAACGTGCTATATGTTCTGAATGCCCAAATTGGGAATCTGTGTCAAAACTTTGTTAGGAATTATGTGATCCTTACTAGCTGGAAGTAAGGGAGATGGGGCATGAAGTTATTTCTAGGAGTTGGACACATACCAAGTTTAGCTCAGTTCTGGGCATCTTTGAAATACCTATACAAACTTGTTCCTACATAGTAACTTGCATCTTTGAATGAGAATGTGCTTGCTTACAGCAACGTGCTATATGTTCTGAATGCCCGAATTGGCAATCTGTGTCAAAACTTTGTTAGGAATTATGTGATCCTTACTAGCTGCAAGTAAGGGAGATGGGGCATGAAGTTATTTCTTGGAGTTGGAGACATACCAAGTTTAGCTCAGTTCTGGGCATCTTTGAAATACCTATACAAACTTGTTCCTACATAGTAACTTGCAACTTTGAATGAGAATGTGCTTGCTTGCAGCAACGTGCTATATGTTCTGAATGCCCGAATTGGGAATCTGTGTCAAAACTTTGTTAGGAATTATGTGATCCTTACTAGCTGGAAGTAAGGGAGATGGGGCATGAAGTTATTTCTTGGAGTTGGAGACATACCAAATTTAGCTCAGTTCTGGGCATCTTTGAAATACCTATACAAACTTGTTCCTACATAGTAACTTGCAACTTTGAATGAGAATGTGCTTGCTTACAGCAACGTGCTATATGTTCTGAATGCCCGAATTGGGAATCTGTGTCAAAACTTTGTTAGGAATTATGTGATCCTTACTAGCTGGAAGTAAGGGAGATGGGGCATGAAGTTATTTCTTGGAGTTGGAGACATACCAAGCTTAGCTCAGTTCTGGGCATCTTTGAAATACCTATACAAACTTGTTCCTACATAGTCACTTGCAACTTTGAATGAGAATGTGCTTGCTTACAGCAACGTGTTATATGTTCTGAATGCCCGCATTGGGAATCTGTGTCAAAACCTTGTTAGGAATTATGTGATCCTTACTAGCTGGAAGTAAGGGAGATGGGGCATGAAGTTATTTCTAGGAGTTGGACACATACCAAGTTTAGCTCAGTTCTGGGCATCTTTGAAATACCTATACAAACTTGTTCCTACATAGTAACTTGCATCTTTGAATGAGAATGTGCTTGCTTACAGCAACGTGCTATATGTTCTGAATGCCCGAATTGGGAATCTGTCAAAACTTTGTTAGGAATTATGTGATCCTTAATAGCTGGAAGTAAGGGAGATGGGGCATGAAGTTATTTCTAGGAGTTGGACACATACCAAGTTTAGCTCAGTTCTGGGCATCTTTGAAATACCTATACAAACTTGTTCCTACATAGTAACTTGCAACTTTGAATGAGAATGTGCTTGCTTACAGCAACGTGCTATATGTTCTGAATGCCCGAATTGGGAATCTGTGTCAAAACTTTGTTAGGAATTATGTGATCCTTACTAGCTGGAAGTAAGGGAGATGGGGCATGAAGTTATTTCTAGGAGTTGGACACATAGCAAGTTTAGCTCAGTTCTGGGCATCATTGAAATACCTATACAAACTTGTTCCTACATAGTAACTTGCATCTTTGAATGAAAATGTGCTTGCTTACAGCAACGTGCTATAGGTTCTGAATGCCCGAATAGGGAATCTGTGTCAAAACTTTGTTAGGAATTATGTGATCCTTACTAGCTGGAAGTAAGGGAGATGGAGCATGAAGTTATTTCTAGGAGTTGGACACATACCAAGTTTAGCTCAGTTCTGGGCATCTTTGAAATACCTATACAAACTTGTTCCTACATAGTAACTTGCAACTTTGAATGAGAATGTGCTTGCTTACAGCAACGTGCTATATGTTCTGAATGCCCGAATTGGGAATCTGTGTCAAAACTTTGTTAGGAATTATGTGATCCTTACTTGCTGGAAGTAAGGGAGATGGGGCATGAAGTTATTTCTTGGAGTTGGACACATACCAAGTTTAGCTCAGTTCTGGGCATCTTTGAAATACCTATACAAACTTGTTCCTACATAGTAACTTGCATCTTTGAATGAGAATGTGATTGCTTGCAGCAACGTGCTATATGTTCTGAATGCCCGAATTGGGAATCTGTGTCAAAACTTTGTTAGGAATTATGTGATCCTTACTAGCTGGAAGTAAGGGAGATGGGGCATGAAGTTATTTCTTGGAGTTGGAGACATACCAAGTTTAGCTCAGTTCTGGGCATCTTTGAAATACCTATACAAACTTGTTCCTACATAGTAACTTGCAACTTTGAATGAGAATGTGCTTGCTTACAGCAACGTGCTATATGTTCTGAATGCCCGAATTGGGAATCTGTGTCAAAACTTTGTTAGGAATTATGTGATCCTTACTAGCTGGAAGTAAGGGAGATGGGGCATGAAGTTATTTCTTGGTGTTGGAGACATACCAAGTTTAGCTCAGTTCTGGGCATCTTTGAAATACCTATACAAACTTGTTCCTACATAGTAACTTGCAACTTTAAATGAGAATGTGCTTGCTTACAGCAACGTGCTATATGTTCTGAATGCCCAAATTGGGAATCTGTGTCAAAACTTTGTTAGGAATTATGTGATCCTTACTAGCTGGAAGTAAGGGAGATGGGGCATGAAGATATTTCTAGGAGTTGGACACATACCAAATTTAGCTCAGTTCTGGGCATCTTTGAAATACCTATACAAACTTGTTCCTACATAGTAACTTGCATCTTTGAATGAGAATGTGCTTGCTTACAGCAACGTGCTATATGTTCTGAATGCCCGAATTGGGAATCTGTGTCAAAACTTTGTTAGGAATTATGTGATCCTTACTAGCTGGAAGTAAGGGAGATGGGGCATGAAGTTATTTCTAGGAGTTGGACACATAGCAAGTTTAGCTCAGTTCTGGGCATCATTGAAATACCTATACAAACTTGTTCCTACATAGTAACTTGCATCTTTGAATGAAAATGTGCTTGCTTACAGCAACGTGCTATAGGTTCTGAATGCCCGAATTGGGAATCTGTGTCAAAACTTTGTTAGGAATTATGTGATCCTTAATAGCTGGAAGTAAGGGAGATGGGGCATGAAGTTATTTCTAGGAGTTGGACACATACCAAGTTTAGCTCAGTTCTGGGCATCTTTGAAATACCTATACAAACTTGTTCCTACATAGTAACTTGCAACTTTGAATGAGAATGTGCTTGCTTACAGCAACGTGCTATATGTTCTGAATGCCCGAATTGGGAATCTGTGTCAAAACTTTGTTAGGAATTATGTGATCCTTACTAGCTGGAAGTAAGGGAGATGGGGCATGAAGTTATTTCTAGGAGTTGGACACATAGCAAGTTTAGCTCAGTTCTGGGCATCATTGAAATACCTATACAAACTTGTTCCTACATAGTAACTTGCATCTTTGAATGAAAATGTGCTTGCTTACAGCAACGTGCTATAGGTTCTGAATGCCCGAATTGGGAATCTGTGTCAAAACTTTGTTAGGAATTATGTGATCCTTACTAGCTGGAAGTAAGGGAGATGGGGCATGAAGTTATTTCTAGGAGTTGGACACATACCAAGTTTAGCTCAGTTCTGGGCATCTTTGAAATACCTATACAAACTTGTTCCTACATAGTAACTTGCAACTTTGAATGAGAATGTGCTTGCTTACAGCAACGTGCTATATGTTCTGAATGCCCGAATTGGGAATCTGTGTCAAAACTTTGTTAGGAATTATGTGATCCTTACTTGCTGGAAGTAAGGGAGATGGGGCATGAAGTTATTTCTTGGAGTTGGAGACATACCAAGTTTAGCTCAGTTCTGGGCATCTTTGAAATACCTATACAAACTTGTTCCTACATAGTAACTTGCATCTTTGAATGAGAATGTGATTGCTTGCAGCAACGTGCTATATGTTCTGAATGCCCGAATTGGGAATCTGTGTCAAAACTTTGTTAGGAATTATGTGATCCTTACTAGCTGGAAGTAAGGGAGATGGGGCATGAAGTTATTTCTTGGAGTTGGAGACATACCAAGTTTAGCTCAGTTCTGGGCATCTTTGAAATACCTATACAAACTTGTTCCTACATAGTAACTTGCAACTTTGAATGAGAATGTGCTTGCTTACAGCAACGTGCTATATGTTCTGAATGCCCGAATTGGGAATCTGTGTCAAAACTTTGTTAGGAATTATGTGATCCTTACTAGCTGGAAGTAAGGGAGATGGGGCATGAAGTTATTTCTTGGTGTTGGAGACATACCAAGTTTAGCTCAGTTCTGGGCATCTTTGAAATACCTATACAAACTTGTTCCTACATAGTAACTTGCAACTTTAAATGAGAATGTGCTTGCTTACAGCAACGTGCTATATGTTCTGAATGCCCAAATTGGGAATCTGTGTCAAAACTTTGTTAGGAATTATGTGATCCTTACTAGCTGGAAGTAAGGGAGATGGGGCATGAAGTTATTTCTAGGAGTTGGACACATACCAAGTTTAGCTCAGTTCTGGGCATCTTTGAAATACCTATACAAACTTGTTCCTACATAGTAACTTGCATCTTTGAATGAGAATGTGCTTGCTTGCAGCAACGTGCTATATGTTCTGAATGCCCGAATTGGGAATCTGTGTCAAAACTTTGTTAGGAATTATGTGATCCTTACTAGCTGGAAGTAAGGGAGATGGGGCATGAAGTTATTTCTTGGAGTTGGAGACATACCAAGTTTAGCTCAGTTCTGGGCATCTTTGAAATACCTATACAAACTTGTTCCTACATAGTAACTTGCAACTTTGAATGAGAATGTGCTTGCTTGCAGCAACGTGCTATATGTTCTGAATGCCCGAATTGGGAATCTGTGTCAAAACTTTGTTAGGAATTATGTGATCCTTACTAGCTGGAAGTAAGGGAGATGGGGCATGAAGTTATTTCTTGGAGTTGGAGACATACCAAATTTAGCTCAGTTCTGGGCATCTTTGAAATACCTATACAAACTTGTTCCTACATAGTAACTTGCAACTTTGAATGAGAATGTGCTTGCTTACAGCAACGTGCTATATGTTCTGAATGCCCGAATTGGGAATCTGTGTCAAAACTTTGTTAGGAATTATGTGATCCTTACTAGCTGGAAGTAAGGGAGATGGGGCATGAAGTTATTTCTTGGAGTTGGAGACATACCAAGTTTAGCTCAGTTCTGGGCATCTTTGAAATACCTATACAAACTTGTTCCTACATAGTAACTTGCAACTTTGAATGAGAATGTGCTTGCTTACAGCAACGTGTTATATGTTCTGAATGCCCGCATTGGGAATCTGTGTCAAAACCTTGTTAGGAATTATGTGATCCTTACTAGCTGGAAGTAAGGGAGATGGGGCATGAAGTTATTTCTAGGAGTTGGACACATACCAAGTTTAGCTCAGTTCTGGGCATCTTTGAAATACCTATACAAACTTATTCCTACATAGTAACTTGCATCTTTGAATGAGAATGTGCTTGCTTACAGCAACGTGCTATATGTTCTGAATGCCCGAATTGGGAATCTGTGTCAAAACTTTGTTAGGAATTATGTGATCCTTAATAGCTGGAAGTAAGGGAGATGGGGCATGAAGTTATTTCTAGGAGTTGGACACATACCAAGTTTAGCTCAGTTCTGGGCATCTTTGAAATACCTATACAAACTTGTTCCTACATAGTAACTTGCAACTTTGAATGAGAATGTGCTTGCTTACAGCAACGTGCTATATGTTCTGAATGCCCGAATTGGGAATCTGTGTCAAAACTTTGTTAGGAATTATGTGATCCTTACTAGCTGGAAGTAAGGGAGATGGGGCATGAAGTTATTTCTAGGAGTTGGACACATACCAAGTTTAGCTCAGTTCTGGGCATCATTGAAATACCTATACAAACTTGTTCCTACATAGTAACTTGCATCTTTGAATGAAAATGTGCTTGCTTACAGCAACGTGCTATAGGTTCTGAATGCCCGAATTGGGAATCTGTGTCAAAACTTTGTTAGGAATTATGTGATCCTTACTAGCTGGAAGTAAGGGAGATGGGGCATGAAGTTATTTCTAGGAGTTGGACACATACCAAGTTTAGCTCAGTTCTGGGCATCTTTGAAATACCTATACAAACTTGTTCCTACATAGTAACTTGCAACTTTGAATGAGAATGTGCTTGCTTACAGCAACGTGCTATATGTTCTGAATGCCCGAATTGGGAATCTGTGTCAAAACTTTGTTAGGAATTATGTGATCCTTACTTGCTGGAAGTAAGGGAGATGGGGCATGAAGTTATTTCTTGGAGTTGGAGACATACCAAGTTTAGCTCAGTTCTGGGCATCTTTGAAATACCTATACAAACTTGTTCCTACATAGTAACTTGCATCTTTGAATGAGAATGTGATTGCTTGCAGCAACGTGCTATATGTTCTGAATGCCCGAATTGGGAATCTGTGTCAAAACTTTGTTAGGAATTATGTGATCCTTACTAGCTGGAAGTAAGGGAGATGGGGCATGAAGTTATTTCTTGGAGTTGGAGACATACCAAGTTTAGCTCAGTTCTGGGCATCTTTGAAATACCTATACAAACTTGTTCCTACATAGTAACTTGCAACTTTGAATGAGAATGTGCTTGCTTACAGCAACGTGCTATATGTTCTGAATGCCCGAATTGGGAATCTGTGTCAAAACTTTGTTAGGAATTATGTGATCCTTACTAGCTGGAAGTAAGGTAGATGGGGCATGAAGTTATTTCTAGGAGTTGGACACATAGCAAATTTAGCTCAGTTCTGGGCATCATTGAAATACCTATACAAACTTGTTCCTACATAGTAACTTGCATCTTTGAATGAAAATGTGCTTGCTTACAGCAACGTGCTATAGGTTCTGAATGCCCGAATTGGGAATCTGTGTCAAAACTTTGTTAGGAATTATGTGATCCTTACTAGCTGGAAGTAAGGGAGATGGGGCATGAAGTTATTTCTAGGAGTTGGACACATACCAAGTTTAGCTCAGTTCTGGGCATCTTTGAAATACCTATACAAACTTGTTCCTACATAGTAACTTGCAACTTTGAATGAGAATGTGCTTGCTTACAGCAACGTGCTATATGTTCTGAATGCCCGAATTGGGAATCTGTGTCAAAACTTTGTTAGGAATTATGTGATCCTTACTTGCTGGAAGTAAGGGAGATGGGGCATGAAGTTATTTCTTGGAGTTGGAGACATACCAAGTTTAGCTCAGTTCTGGGCATCTTTGAAATACCTATACAACTTGTTCCTACATAGTAACTTGCATCTTTGAATGAGAATGTGATTGCTTGCAGCAACGTGCTATATGTTCTGAATGCCCGAATTGGGAATCTGTGTCAAAACTTTGTTAGGAATTATGTGATCCTTACTAGCTGGAAGTAAGGGAGATGGGGCATGAAGTTATTTCTTGGAGTTGGAGACATACCAAGTTTAGCTCAGTTCTGGGCATCTTTGAAATACCTATACAAACTTGTTCCTACATAGTAACTTGCAACTTTGAATGAGAATGTGCTTGCTTACAGCAACGTGCTATATGTTCTGAATGCCCGAATTGGGAATCTGTGTCAAAACTTTGTTAGGAATTATGAGATCCTTACTAGCTGGAAGTAAGGGAGATGGGCCATGAAGTTATTTCTTGGTGTTGGAGACATACCAAGTTTAGCTCAGTTCTGGGCATCTTTGAAATACCTATACAAACTTGTTCCTACATAGTAACTTGCAACTTTAAATGAGAATGTGCTTGCTTACAGCAACGTGCTATATGTTCTGAATGCCCGAATTGGGAATCTGTGTCAAAACTTTGTTAGGAATTATGTGATCCTTACTAGCTGGAAGTAAGGGAGATGGGGCATGAAGTTATTTCTAGGAGTTGGACACATACCAAGTTTAGCTCAGTTCTGGGCATCTTTGAAATACCTATACAAACTTGTTCCTACATAGTAACTTGCATCTTTGAATGAGAATGTGCTTGCTTACAGCAACGTGCTATATGTTCTGAATGCCCGAATTGGGAATCTGTGTCAAAACTTTGTTAGGAATTATGTGATCCTTACTAGCTGGAAGTAAGGGAGATGGGGCATGAAGTTATTTCTTGGAGTTGCAGACATACCAAGTTTAGCTCAGTTCTGGGCATCTTTGAAATACCTATACAAACTTGTTCCTACATAGTAACTTGCAACTTTGAATGAGAATGTGCTTGCTTGCAGCAACGTGCTATATGTTCTGAATGCCCGAATTGGGAATCTGTGTCAAAACTTTGTTAGGAATTATGTGATCCTTACTAGCTGGAAGTAAGGGAGATGGGGCATGAAGTTATTTCTTGGAGTTGGAGACATACCAAATTTAGCTCAGTTCTGGGCATCTTTGAAATACCTATACAAACTTGTTCCTACATAGTAACTTGCAACTTTGAATGAGAATGTGCTTGCTTACAGCAACGTGCTATATGTTCTGAATGCCCGAATTGGGAATCTGTGTCAAAACTTTGTTAGGAATTATGTGATCCTTACTAGCTGGAAGTAAGGGAGATGGGGCATGAAGTTATTTCTTGGAGTTGGAGACATACCAAGTTTAGCTCAGTTCTGGGCATCTTTGAAATACCTATACAAACTTGTTCCTACATAGTAACTTGCAACTTTGAATGAGAATGTGCTTGCTTACAGCAACGTGTTATATGTTCTGAATGCCCGCATTGGGAATCTGTGTCAAAACCTTGTTAGGAATTATGTGATCCTTACTAGCTGGAAGTAAGGGAGATGGGGCATGAAGTTATTTCTAGGAGTTGGACACATACCAAGTTTAGCTCAGTTCTGGGCATCTTTGAAATACCTATACAAACTTGTTCCTACATAGTAACTTGCATCTTTGAATGAGAATGTGCTTGCTTACAGCAACGTGCTATATGTTCTGAATGCCCGAATTGGCAATCTGTGTCAAAACTTTGTTAGGAATTATGTGATCCTTACTAGCTGGAAGTAAGGGAGATGGGGCATGAAGTTATTTCTTGGAGTTGGAGACATACCAAGTTTAGCTCAGTTCTGGGCATCTTTGAAATACCTATACAAACTTGTTCCTACATAGTAACTTGCAACTTTGAATGAGAATGTGCTTGCTTGCAGCAACGTGCTATATGTTCTGAATGCCCGAATTGGGAATCTGTGTCAAAACTTTGTTAGGAATTATGTGATCCTTACTTGCTGGAAGTAAGGGAGATGGGGCATGAAGTTATTTCTTGGAGTTGGAGACATACCAAGTTTAGCTCAGTTCTGGGCATCTTTGAAATACCTATACCAACTTGTTCCTACATAGTAACTTGCAACTTTGAATGAGAATGTGCTTGCTTACAGCAACGTGCTATATGTTCTGAATGCCCGAATTGGGAATCTGTGTCAAAACTTTGTTAGGAATTATGTGATCCTTACTAGCTGGAAGTAAGGGAGATGGGGCATGAAGTTATTTCTTGGAGTTGGAGACATACCAAGTTTAGCTCAGTTCTGGGCATCTTTGAAATACCTATACAAACTTGTTCCTACATAGTAACTTGCAACTTTGAATGAGAATGTGCTTGCTTACAGCAACGTGCTATATGTTCTGAATGCCCGAATTGGGAATCTGTGTCAAAACTTTGTTAGGAATTATGTGATCCTTACTAGCTGGAAGTAAGGGAGATGGGGCATGAAGTTATTTCTAGGAGTTGGACACATACCAAGTTTAGCTCAGTTCTGGGCATCTTTGAAATACCTATACAAACTTGTTCCTACATAGTAACTTGCAACTTTGAATGAGAATCTGCTTGCTTACAGCAACGTGCTATATGTTCTGAATGCCCGAATTGGGAATCTGTGTCAAAACTTTGTTAGGAATTATGTGATCCTTACTAGCTGGAAGTAAGGGAGATGGGGCATGAAGTTATTTCTAGGAGTTGGACACATACCAAGTTTAGCTCAGTTCTGGGCATCTTTGAAATACCTATACAAACTTGTTGCTACATAGTAACTTGCAACTTTGAATGAGAATGTGCTTGCTTACAGCAACGTGCTATATGTTCTGAATGCCCGAATTGGGAATCTGTGTCAAAACTTTGTTAGGAACTATGTGATCCTTACTAGCTGGAAGTAAGGGAGATGGGGCATGAAGTTATTTCTAGGAGTTGGACACATAGCAAGTTTAGCTCAGTTCTGGGCATCATTGAAATACCTATACAAACTTGTTCCTACATAGTAACTTGCATCTTTGAATGAAAATGTGCTTGCTTACAGCAACGTGCTATAGGTTCTGAATGCCCGAATTGGGAATCTGTGTCAAAACTTTGTTAGGAATTATGTGATCCTTACTAGCTGGAAGTAAGGGAGATGGGGCATGAAGTTATTTCTAGGAGTTGGACACATACCAAGTTTAGCTCAGTTCTGGGCATCTTTGAAATACCTATACAAACTTGTTCCTACATAGTAACTTGCAACTTTGAATGAGAATGTGCTTGCTTACAGCAACGTGCTATATGTTCTGAATGCCCGAATTGGGAATCTGTGTCAAAACTTTGTTAGGAATTATGTGATCCTTACTAGCTGGAAGTAAGGGAGATGGGGCATGAAGTTATTTCTTGGAGTTGCAGACATACCAAGTTTAGCTCAGTTCTGGGCATCTTTGAAATACCTATACAAACTTGTTCCTACATAGTAACTTGCAACTTTGAATGAGAATGTGCTTGCTTGCAGCAACGTGCTATATGTTCTGAATGCCCGAATTGGGAATCTGTGTCAAAACTTTGTTAGGAATTATGTGATCCTTACTAGCTGGAAGTAAGGGAGATGGGGCATGAAGTTATTTCTTGGAGTTGGAGACATACCAAATTTAGCTCAGTTCTGGGCATCTTTGAAATACCTATACAAACTTGTTCCTACATAGTAACTTGCAACTTTGAATGAGAATGTGCTTGCTTACAGCAACGTGCTATATGTTCTGAATGCCCGAATTGGGAATCTGTGTCAAAACTTTGTTAGGAATTATGTGATCCTTACTAGCTGGAAGTAAGGGAGATGGGGCATGAAGTTATTTCTTGGAGTTGGAGACATACCAAGTTTAGCTCAGTTCTGGGCATCTTTGAAATACCTATACAAACTTGTTCCTACATAGTAACTTGCAACTTTGAATGAGAATGTGCTTGCTTACAGCAACGTGTTATATGTTCTGAATGCCCGCATTGGGAATCTGTGTCAAAACCTTGTTAGGAATTATGTGATCCTTACTAGCTGGAAGTAAGGGAGATGGGGCATGAAGTTATTTCTAGGAGTTGGACACATACCAAGTTTAGCTCAGTTCTGGGCATCTTTGAAATACCTATACAAACTTGTTCCTACATAGTAACTTGCATCTTTGAATGAGAATGTGCTTGCTTACAGCAACGTGCTATATGTTCTGAATGCCCGAATTGGCAATCTGTGTCAAAACTTTGTTAGGAATTATGTGATCCTTACTAGCTGGAAGTAAGGGAGATGGGGCATGAAGTTATTTCTTGGAGTTGGAGACATACCAAGTTTAGCTCAGTTCTGGGCATCTTTGAAATACCTATACAAACTTGTTCCTACATAGTAACTTGCAACTTTGAATGAGAATGTGCTTGCTTGCAGCAACGTGCTATATGTTCTGAATGCCCGAATTGGGAATCTGTGTCAAAACTTTGTTAGGAATTATGTGATCCTTACTTGCTGGAAGTAAGGGAGATGGGGCATGAAGTTATTTCTTGGAGTTGGAGACATACCAAGTTTAGCTCAGTTCTGGGCATCTTTGAAATACCTATACCAACTTGTTCCTACATAGTAACTTGCAACTTTGAATGAGAATGTGCTTGCTTACAGCAACGTGCTATATGTTCTGAATGCCCGAATTGGGAATCTGTGTCAAAACTTTGTTAGGAATTATGTGATCCTTACTAGCTGGAAGTAAGGGAGATGGGGCATGAAGTTATTTCTTGGAGTTGGAGACATACCAAGTTTAGCTCAGTTCTGGGCATCTTTGAAATACCTATACAAACTTGTTCCTACATAGTAACTTGCAACTTTGAATGAGAATGTGCTTGCTTACAGCAACGTGCTATATGTTCTGAATGCCCGAATTGGGAATCTGTGTCAAAACTTTGTTAGGAATTATGTGATCCTTACTAGCTGGAAGTAAGGGAGATGGGGCATGAAGTTATTTCTAGGAGTTGGACACATACCAAGTTTAGCTCAGTTCTGGGCATCTTTGAAATACCTATACAAACTTGTTCCTACATAGTAACTTGCAACTTTGAATGAGAATCTGCTTGCTTACAGCAACGTGCTATATGTTCTGAATGCCCGAATTGGGAATCTGTGTCAAAACTTTGTTAGGAATTATGTGATCCTTACTAGCTGGAAGTAAGGGAGATGGGGCATGAAGTTATTTCTAGGAGTTGGACACATACCAAGTTTAGCTCAGTTCTGGGCATCTTTGAAATACCTATACAAACTTGTTGCTACATAGTAACTTGCAACTTTGAATGAGAATGTGCTTGCTTACAGCAACGTGCTATATGTTCTGAATGCCCGAATTGGGAATCTGTGTCAAAACTTTGTTAGGAACTATGTGATCCTTACTAGCTGGAAGTAAGGGAGATGGGGCATGAAATTATTTCTAGGAGTTGGACACATAGCAAGTTTAGCTCAGTTCTGGGCATCATTGAAATACCTATACAAACTTGTTCCTACATAGTAACTTGCATCTTTGAATGAAAATGTGCTTGCTTACAGCAACGTGCTATAGGTTCTGAATGCCCGAATTGGGAATCTGTGTCAAAACTTTGTTAGGAATTATGTGATCCTTACTAGCTGGAAGTAAGGGAGATGGGGCATGAAGTTATTTCTAGGAGTTGGACACATACCAAGTTTAGCTCAGTTCTGGGCATCTTTGAAATACCTATACAAACTTGTTCCTACATAGTAACTTGCAACTTTGAATGAGAATGTGCTTGCTTACAGCAACGTGCTATATGTTCTGAATGCCCGAATTGGGAATCTGTGTCAAAACTTTGTTAGGAATTATGTGATCCTTACTAGCTGGAAGTAAGGGAGATGGGGCATGAAGTTATTTCTTGGAGTTGGAGACATACCAAGTTTAGCTCAGTTCTGGGCATCTTTGAAATACCTATACAAACTTGTTCCTACATAGTAACTTGCAACTTTGAATGAGAATGTGCTTGCTTGCAGCAACGTGCTATATGTTCTGAATGCCCGAAGTGGGAATCTGTGTCAAAACTTTGTTAGGAATTATGTGATCCTTACTAGCTGGAAGTAAGGGAGATGGGGCATGAAGTTATTTCTTGGAGTTGGAGACATACCAAGTTTAGCTCAGTTCTGGGCATCTTTGAAATACCTATACAAACTTGTTCCTACATAGTAACTTGCAACTTTGAATGAGAATGTGCTTGCTTACAGCAACGTGCTATATGTTCTGAATGCCCGAATTTGGAATCTGTGTCAAAACTTTGTTAGGAATTATGTGATCCTTACTAGCTGGAAGTAAGGGAGATGGGGCATGAAGTTATTTCTTGGAGTTGGAGACATACCAAGTTTAGCTCAGTTCTGGGCATCTTTGAAATACCTATACAAACTTGTTCCTACATAGTAACTTGCAACTTTGAATGAGAATGTGCTTGCTTACAGCAACGTGCTATAGGTTCTGAATGCCCGAATTGGGAATCTGTGTCAAAACTTTGTTAGGAATTATGTGATCCTTACTAGCTGGAAGTAAGGGAGATGGGGCATGAAGTTATTTCTAGGAGTTGGACACATACCAAGTTTAGCTCAGTTCTGGGCATCTTTGAAATACCTATACAAACTTGTTCCTACATAGTAACTTGCAACTTTGAATGAGAATGTGCTTGCTTACAGCAACGTGCTGTATGTTCTGAATGCCCGAATTGGGAATCTGTGTCAAAACTTTGTTAGGAATTATGTGATCCTTACTAGCTGGAAGTAAGGGAGATGGGGCATGAAGTTATTTCTTGGAGTTGGAGACATACCAAGTTTAGCTCAGTTTTGGGCATCTTTGAAATACCTATACAAACTTGTTCCTACATAGTAACTTGCATCTTTGAATGAGAATCTGCTTGCTTGCAGCAACGTGCTATATGTTCTGAATGCCCGATTTGGGAATCTGTGTCAAAACTTTGTTAGGAATTATGTGATCCTTACTAGCTGGAAGTAAGGGAGGTGGGGCATGAAGTTATTTCTAGGAGTGGGACACATACCAAGTTTAGCTCAGTTCTGGGCATCTTTGAAATGCCGATACAAACTTGTTCCTACATAGTAACTTTCATCTTTGAATGAGAATGTGCTTGCTTGCAGCAACGTGCTATATGTTCTGAATGCCCGAATTGGGAATCTGTGTCAAAACTTTGTTAGGAATTATGTGATCCTTTCTAGCTGGAAGTAAGGGAGATGGGGCATGAAGTTATTTCTTGGAGTTGGAGACATACCAAGTTTAGCTCAGTTCTGGGCATCTTTGAAATACCTATACAAACTTGTTCCTACATAGTAACTTGCATCTTTGAATGAGAATGTGATTGCTTGCAGCAACGTGCTATATGTTCTGAATGCCCGAATTTGGAATCTGTGTCAAAACTTTGTTAGGAATTATGTGATCCTTACTAGCTGGAAGTAAGGGAGATGGGGCATGAAGTTATTTCTTGGAGTTGGAGACATACCAAGTTTAGCTCAGTTCTGGGCATCTTTGAAATACCTATACAAACTTGTTCCTACATAGTAACTTGCAACTTTGAATGAGAATGTGCTTGCTTACAGCAACGTGCTATATGTTCTGAATGCCCGAATTGGGAATCTGTGTCAAAACTTTGTTAGGAATTATGTGATCCTTACTAGCTGGAAGTAAGGGAGATGGGGCATGAAGTTATTTCTAGGAGTTGGACACATAGCAAGTTTAGCTCAGTTCTGGGCATCATTGAAATACCTATACAAACTTGTTCCTACATAGTAACTTGCATCTTTGAATGAAAATGTGCTTGCTTACAGCAACGTGCTATAGGTTCTGAATGCCCGAATTGGGAATCTGTGTCAAAACTTTGTTAGGAATTATGTGATCCTTACTAGCTGGAAGTAAGGGAGATGGGGCATGAAGTTATTTCTAGGAGTTGGACACATACCAAGTTTAGCTCAGTTCTGGGCATCTTTGAAATACCTATACAAACTTGTTCCTACATAGTAACTTGCAACTTTGAATGAGAATGTGCTTGCTTACAGCAACGTGCTATATGTTCTGAATGCCCGAATTGGGAATCTGTGTCAAAACTTTGTTAGGAATTATGTGATCCTTACTTGCTGGAAGTAAGGGAGATGGGGCATGAAGTTATTTCTTGGATTTGGAGACATACCAAGTTTAGCTCAGTTCTGGGCATCTTTGAAATACCTATACAACTTGTTCCTACATAGTAACTTGCATCTTTGAATGAGAATGTGATTGCTTGCAGCAACGTGCTATATGTTCTGAATGCCCGAATTGGGAATCTGTGTCAAAACTTTGTTAGGAATTATGTGATCCTTACTAGCTGGAAGTAAGGGAGATGGGGCATGAAGTTATTTCTTGGAGTTGGAGACATACCAAGTTTAGCTCAGTTCTGGGCATCTTTGAAATACCTATACAAACTTGTTCCTACATAGTAACTTGCAACTTTGAATGAGAATGTGCTTGCTTACAGCAACGTGCTATATGTTCTGAATGCCCGAATTGGGAATCTGTGTCAAAACTTTGTTAGGAATTATGAGATCCTTACTAGCTGGAAGTAAGGGAGATGGGCCATGAAGTTATTTCTTGGTGTTGGAGACATACCAAGTTTAGCTCAGTTCTGGGCATCTTTGAAATACCTATACAAACTTGTTCCTACATAGTAACTTGCAACTTTAAATGAGAATGTGCTTGCTTACAGCAACGTGCTATATGTTCTGAATGCCCGAATTGGGAATCTGTGTCAAAACTTTGTTAGGAATTATGTGATCCTTACTAGCTGGAAGTAAGGGAGATGGGGCATGAAGTTATTTCTAGGAGTTGGACACATACCAAGTTTAGCTCAGTTCTGGGCATCTTTGAAATACCTATACAAACTTGTTCCTACATAGTAACTTGCATCTTTGAATGAGAATGTGCTTGCTTACAGCAACGTGCTATATGTTCTGAATGCCCGAATTGGGAATCTGTGTCAAAACTTTGTTAGGAATTATGTGATCCTTACTAGCTGGAAGTAAGGGAGATGGGGCATGAAGTTATTTCTTGGAGTTGGAGACATACCAAGTTTAGCTCAGTTCTGGGCATCTTTGAAATACCTATACAAACTTGTTCCTACATAGTAACTTGCAACTTTGAATGAGAATGTGCTTGCTTGCAGCAACGTGCTATATGTTCTGAATGCCCGAATTGGGAATCTGTGTCAAAACTTTGTTAGGAATTATGTGATCCTTACTAGCTGGAAGTAAGGGAGATGGGGCATGAAGTTATTTCTTGGAGTTGGAGACATACCAAATTTAGCTCAGTTCTGGGCATCTTTGAAATACCTATACAAACTTGTTCCTACATAGTAACTTGCAACTTTGAATGAGAATGTGCTTGCTTACAGCAACGTGCTATATGTTCTGAATGCCCGAATTGGGAATCTGTGTCAAAACTTTGTTAGGAATTATGTGATCCTTACTAGCTTGAAGTAAGGGAGATGGGGCATGAAGTTATTTCTTGGAGTTGGAGACATACCAAGTTTAGCTCAGTTCTGGGCATCTTTGAAATACCTATACAAACTTGTTCCTACATAGTAACTTGCAACTTTGAATGAGAATGTGCTTGCTTACAGCAACGTGTTATATGTTCTGAATGCCCGCATTGGGAATCTGTGTCAAAACCTTGTTAGGAATTATGTGATCCTTACTAGCTGGAAGTAAGGGAGATGGGGCATGAAGTTATTTCTAGGAGTTGGACACATACCAAGTTTAGCTCAGTTCTGGGCATCTTTGAAATACCTATACAAACTTGTTCCTACATAGTAACTTGCATCTTTGAATGAGAATGTGCTTGCTTACAGCAACGTGCTATATGTTCTGAATGCCCGAATTGGCAATCTGTGTCAAAACTTTGTTAGGAATTATGTGATCCTTACTAGCTGGAAGTAAGGGAGATGGGGCATGAAGTTATTTCTTGGAGTTGGAGACATACCAAGTTTAGCTCAGTTCTGGGCATCTTTGAAATACCTATACAAACTTGTTCCTACATAGTAACTTGCAACTTTGAATGAGAATGTGCTTGCTTGCAGCAACGTGCTATATGTTCTGAATGCCCGAATTGGGAATCTGTGTCAAAACTTTGTTAGGAATTATGTGATCCTTACTAACTGGAAGTAAGGGAGATGGGGCATGAAGTTATTTCTTGGAGTTGGAGACATACCAAGTTTAGCTCAGTTCTGGGCATCTTTGAAATACCTATACCAACTTGTTCCTACATAGTAACTTGCAACTTTGAATGAGAATGTGCTTGCTTACAGCAACGTGCTATATGTTCTGAATGCCCGAATTGGGAATCTGTGTCAAAACTTTGTTAGGAATTATGTGATCCTTACTAGCTGGAAGTAAGGCAGATGGGGCATGAAGTTATTTCTTGGAGTTGGAGACATACCAAGTTTAGCTCAGTTCTGGGCATCTTTGAAATACCTATACAAACTTGTTCCTACATAGTAACTTGCAACTTTGAATGAGAATGTGCTTGCTTACAGCAACGTGCTATATGTTCTGAATGCCCGAATTGGGAATCTGTGTCAAAACTTTGTTAGGAATTATGTGATCCTTACTAGCTGGAAGTAAGGGAGATGGGGCATGAAGTTATTTCTAGGAGTTGGACACATACCAAGTTTAGCTCAGTTCTGGGCATCTTTGAAATACCTATACAAACTTGTTCCTACATAGTAACTTGCAACTTTGAATGAGAATCTGCTTGCTTACAGCAACGTGCTATATGTTCTGAATGCCCGAATTGGGAATCTGTGTCAAAACTTTGTTAGGAATTATGTGATCCTTACTAGCTGGAAGTAAGGGAGATGGGGCATGAAGTTATTTCTAGGAGTTGGACACATACCAAGTTTAGCTCAGTTCTGGGCATCTTTGAAATACCTATACAAACTTGTTGCTACATAGTAACTTGCAACTTTGAATGAGAATGTGCTTGCTTACAGCAACGTGCTATATGTTCTGAATGCCCGAATTGGGAATCTGTGTCAAAACTTTGTTAGGAACTATGTGATCCTTACTAGCTGGAAGTAAGGGAGATGGGGCATGAAGTTATTTCTAGGAGTTGGACACATAGCAAGTTTAGCTCAGTTCTGGGCATCATTGAAATACCTATACAAACTTGTTCCTACATAGTAACTTGCATCTTTGAATGAATATGTGCTTGCTTACAGCAACGTGCTATAGGTTCTGAATGCCCGAATTGGGAATCTGTGTCAAAACTTTGTTAGGAATTATGTGATCCTTACTAGCTGGAAGTAAGGGAGATGGGGCATGAAGTTATTTCTAGGAGTTGGACACATACCAAGTTTAGCTCAGTTCTGGGCATCTTTGAAATACCTATACAAACTTGTTCCTACATAGTAACTTGCAACTTTGAATGAGAATGTGCTTGCTTACAGCAACGTGCTATATGTTCTGAATGCCCGAATTGGGAATCTGTGTCAAAACTTTGTTAGGAATTATGTGATCCTTACTAGCTGGAAGTAAGGGAGATGGGGCATGAAGTTATTTCTTGGAGTTGGAGACATACCAAGTTTAGCTCAGTTCTGGGCATCTTTGAAATACCTATACAAACTTGTTCCTACATAGTAACTTGCAACTTTGAATGAGAATGTGCTTGCTTGCAGCAACGTGCTATATGTTCTGAATGCCCGAAGTGGGAATCTGTGTCAAAACTTTGTTAGGAATTATGTGATCCTTACTAGCTGGAAGTAAGGGAGATGGGGCATGAAGTTATTTCTTGGAGTTGGAGACATACCAAGTTTAGCTCAGTTCTGGGCATCTTTGAAATACCTATACAAACTTGTTCCTACATAGTAACTTGCAACTTTGAATGAGAATGTGCTTGCTTACAGCAACGTGCTATATGTTCTGAATGCCCGAATTTGGAATCTGTGTCAAAACTTTGTTAGGAATTATGTGATCCTTACTAGCTGGAAGTAAGGGAGATGGGGCATGAAGTTATTTCTTGGAGTTGGAGACATACCAAGTTTAGCTCAGTTCTGGGCATCTTTGAAATACCTATACAAACTTGTTCCTACATAGTAACTTGCAACTTTGAATGAGAATGTGCTTGCTTACAGCAACGTGCTATAGGTTCTGAATGCCCGAATTGGGAATCTGTGTCAAAACTTTGTTAGGAATTATGTGATCCTTACTAGCTGGAAGTAAGGGAGATGGGGCATGAAGTTATTTCTAGGAGTTGGACACATACCAAGTTTAGCTCAGTTCTGGGCATCTTTGAAATACCTATACAAACTTGTTCCTACATAGTAACTTGCAACTTTGAATGAGAATGTGCTTGCTTACAGCAACGTGCTGTATGTTCTGAATGCCCGAATTGGGAATCTGTGTCAAAACTTTGTTAGGAATTATGTGATCCTTACTAGCTGGAAGTAAGGGAGATGGGGCATGAAGTTATTTCTTGGAGTTGGAGACATACCAAGTTTAGCTCAGTTTTGGGCATCTTTGAAATACCTATACAAACTTGTTCCTACATAGTAACTTGCATCTTTGAATGAGAATCTGCTTGCTTGCAGCAACGTGCTATATGTTCTGAATGCCCGATTTGGGAATCTGTGTCAAAACTTTGTTAGGAATTATGTGATCCTTACTAGCTGGAAGTAAGGGAGGTGGGGCATGAAGTAATTTCTAGGAGTGGGACACATACCAAGTTTAGCTCAGTTCTGGGCATCTTTGAAATACCGATACAAACTTGTTCCTACATAGTAACTTTCATCTTTGAATGAGAATGTGCTTGCTTGCAGCAACGTGCTATATGTTCTGAATGCCCGAATTGGGAATCTGTGTCAAAACTTTGTTAGGAATTATGTGATCCTTTCTAGCTGGAAGTAAGGGAGATGGGGCATGAAGTTATTTCTTGGAGTTGGAGACATACCAAGTTTAGCTCAGTTCTGGGCATCTTTGAAATACCTATACAAACTTGTTCCTACATAGTAACTTGCAACTTTGAATGAGAATGTGCTTGCTTACAGCAACGTGCTATGTGTTCTGAATGCCCGAACTGGGAATCTGTGTCAAAACTTTGTTAGGAATTATGTGATCCTTACTAGCTGGAAGTAAGGGAGATGGGGCATGAAGTTATTTCTAGGAGTTGGACACATACCAAGTTTAGCTCAGTTCTGGGCATCTTTGAAATACCTATACAAACTTGTTCCTACATAGTAACTTGCAACTTTGAATGAGAATGTGCTTGCTTACAGCAACGTCCTATATGTTCTGAATGCCCGAATTGGGAATCTGTGTCAAAACTTTGTTAGGAATTATGTGATCCTTACTAGCTGGAAGTAAGGGAGATGGGGCATGAAGTTATTTCTTGGAGTTGGAGACATACCAAGTTTAGCTCAGTTTTGGGCATCTTTGAAATACCTATACAAACTTGTTCCTACATAGTAACTTGCATCTTTGAATGAGAATCTGCTTGCTTGCAGCAACGTGCTATATGTTCTGAATGCCGGATTTGGGAATCTGTGTCAAAACTTTGTTAGGAATTATGTGATCCTTACTAGCTGGAAGTAAGGGAGGTGGGGCATGAAGTTATTTCTAGGAGTTGGACACATACCAAGTTTAGCTCAGTTCTGGGCATCTTTGAAATACCTATACAAACTTGTTCCTACATAGTAACTTGCATCTTTGAATGAGAATGTGCTTGCTTACAGCAACGTGCTATATGTTCTGAATGCCCGAATTGGGAATCTGTGTCAAAACTTTGTTAGGAATTATGTGATCCTTACTAGCCGGAAGTAAGGGTGTTGGGGCATGAAGTTATTTCTAGGAGTTGGACACATACCAAGTTTAGCTCAGTTCTGGGCATCTTTGAAATACCTATACAAACTTGTTCCTACATAGTAACTTGCATCTTTGAATGAGAATCTGCTTGCTTACAGCAACGTGCTATATATTTTGAATGACCGAATAGTGAATCTGTGTCAAAACTTTGTTAGGAATTATGTGATCCTTACTAGCTGGAAGTAAGGGAGATGGGGCATGAAGTTATTTCTAGGAGTTGGACACATACCAAGTTTAGCTCAGTTCTGGGCATCTTTGAAATACCTATACAAACTTGTTCCTGCATAGTAACTTGCATCTTTGAATGAGAATGTGCTTGCTTGCAGCAACGTGCTATATGTTCTGAATGCCCGAATTGGGAATCTGTGTCAAAACTTTGTTAGGAATTATGTGATCCTTACTAGCTGGAAGTAAGGGAGATGGGGCATGCAGTTATTTCTTGGAGTTGGAGACATACCAAATTTAGCTCAGTTCTGGGCATCTTTGAAATACCTATACAAACTTGTTCCTACATAGTAACTTGCAACTTTGAATGAGAATCTGCTTGCTTGCAGCAACGTGCTATATGTTCTGAATGCCCGATTTGGGAATCTGTGTCAAAACTTTGTTAGGAATTATGTGATCCTTACTAGCTGGAAGTAAGGGAGGTGGGGCATGAAGTTATTTCTAGGAGTTGGACACATACCAAGTTTAGCTCAGTTCTGGGCATCTTTGAAATACCTATACAAACTTGTTCCTACATAGTAACTTGCATCTTTGAATGAGAATGTGCTTGCTTACAGCAACGTGCTATATGTTCTGAATGCCCGAATTGGGAATCTGTGTCAAAACTTTGTTAGGAATTATGTGATCCTTACTAGCTGGAAGTAAGGGAGATGGGGCATAAAGTTATTTCTTGGAGTTGGAGACATACCAAGTTTAGCTCAGTTCTGGGCATCTTTGAAATACCTATACAAACTTGTTCCTACATAGTAACTTGCAACTTTGAATGAGAATGTGCTTGCTTACAGCAACGTGCTATATGTTCTGAATGCCCGAATTGGGAATCTGTGTCAAAACTTTGTTAGGAATTATGTGATCCTTACTAGCTGGAAGTAAGGGAGATGGGGCATGAAGTTATTTCTTGGAGTTGGAGACATACCAAGTTTAGCTCAGTTCTGGGCATCTTTGAAATACCTATACAAACTTGTTCCTACATAGTAACTTGCAACTTTGAATGAGAATGTGCTTGCTTACAGCAACGTGCTATATGTTCTGAATGCCCGAATTGGGAATCTGTGTCAAAACTTTGTTAGGAATTATGTGATCCTTACTAGCTGGAAGTAAGTGAGATGGGGCATGAAGTTATTTCTAGGAGTTGGACACATACCAAGTTTAGCTCAGTTCTGGGCATCTTTGAAATACCTATACAAACTTGTTCCTACATAGTAACTTGCAACTTTGAATGAGAATGTGCTTGCTTACAGCAACGTGCTATATGTTCTGAATGCCTGAATTGGGAATCTGTGTCAAAACTTTGTTAGGAATTATGTGATCCTTACTAGCTGGAAGTAAGGGAGATGGGCCATGAAGTTATTTCTTGGAGTTGGAGACATACCAAGTTTAGCTCAGTTTTGGGCATCTTTGAGATACCTATACAAACTTGTTCCTACATAGTAACTTGCATCTTTGAATGAGAATGTGCTTGCTTACAGCAACGTGCTATATGTTCTGAATGCCCGAATTGGGAATCTGTGTCAAAACTTTGTTAGGAATTATGTGATCCTTACTAGCTGGAAGTAAGGGAGATGGGGCATAAAGTTATTTCTTGGAGTTGGAGACATACCAAGTTTAGCTCAGTTCTGGGCATCTTTGAAATACCTATACAAACTTGTTCCTACATAGTAACTTGCAACTTTGAATGAGAATGTGCTTGCTTACAGCAACGTGCTATATGTTCTGAATGCCCGAATTGGGAATCTGTGTCAAAACTTTGTTAGGAATTATGTGATCCTTACTAGCTGGAAGTAAGGGAGATGGGGCATGAAGTTATTTCTTGGAGTTGGAGACATACCAAGTTTAGCTCAGTTCTGGGCATCTTTGAAATACCTATACAAACTTGTTCCTACATAGTAACTTGCAACTTTGAATGAGAATGTGCTTGCTTACAGCAACGTGCTATATGTTCTGAATGCCCGAATTGGGAATCTGTGTCAAAACTTTGTTAGGAATTATGTGATCCTTACTAGCTGGAAGTAAGTGAGATGGGGCATGAAGTTATTTCTAGGAGTTGGACACATACCAAGTTTAGCTCAGTTCTGGGCATCTTTGAAATACCTATACAAACTTGTTCCTACATAGTAACTTGCAACTTTGAATGAGAATGTGCTTGCTTACAGCAACGTGCTATATGTTCTGAATGCCTGAATTGGGAATCTGTGTCAAAACTTTGTTAGGAATTATGTGATCCTTACTAGCTGGAAGTAAGGGAGATGGGCCATGAAGTTATTTCTTGGAGTTGGAGACATACCAAGTTTAGCTCAGTTTTGGGCATCTTTGAGATACCTATACAAACTTGTTCCTACATAGTAACTTGCATCTTTGAATGAGAATCTGCTTGCTTGCAGCAACGTGCTATATGTTCTGAATGCCTGATTTGGGAATCTGTGTCAAAACTTTGTTAGGAATTATGTGATCCTTACTAGCTGGAAGTAAGGGAGGTGGGGCATGAAGTTATTTCGAGGAGTTGGACACATACCAAGTTTAGCTCAGTTCTGGGCATCTTTGAAATACCTATACAAACTTGTTCCTACATAGTAACTTGCATCTTTGAATGAGAATGTGCTTGCTTACAGCAACGTGCTATATGTTCTGAATGCCCGAATTGGGAATCTGTGTCAAAACTTTGTTAGGAATTATGTGATCCTTACTATCCGGAAGTAATGGTGGTGGGGCATGAAGTTATTTCTAGGAGTTGGACACATACCAAGTTTAGCTCAGTTCTGGGCATCTTTGAAATACCTATACAAACTTGTTCCTACATAGTAACTTGCATCTTTGAATGAGAATCTGCTTGCTTACAGCAACGTGCTATATATTTTGAATGCCCGAATAGTGAATCTGTGTCAAAACTTTGTTAGGAATTATGTGATCCTTACTAGCTGGAAGTAAGGGAGATGGGGCATGAAGTTATTTCTAGGAGTTGGACACATACCAAGTTTAGCTCAGTTCTGGGCATCTTTGAAATACCTATACAAACTTGTTCCTACATAGTAACTTGCAACTTTGAATGAGAATGTGCTTGCTTGCAGCAACGTGCTATATGTTCTGAATGCCCGAATTGGGAATCTGTGTCAAAACTTTGTTAGGAATTATGTGATCCTTACTAGCTGGAAGTAAGGGAGATGG
The DNA here is from genome assembly GCF_020826845.1 of Diceros bicornis minor. NCBI lineage: Eukaryota > Metazoa > Chordata > Mammalia > Perissodactyla > Rhinocerotidae > Diceros > Diceros bicornis. The sequence continues at coordinate 675,109 of NW_026690920.1, read as the reverse complement.
GGCATGAAGTTATTTATAGGAGTTGGACACATACCAAGTTTAGCTCAGTTCTGGGCATCGTTGAAATACCTATACAAACTTGTTCCTGCATAGTAAATTGCATCTTTGAATGAGAATGTGCTTGCTTACAGCAACGTGCTATATGTTCTGAATGCCCGATTTGGGAATCTGTGTCAAAACTTTGTTAGGATTTATGTGATCCTTACTAGCTGGAAGTAAGGGAGATGGGGCATGAAGTTATTTCTAGGAGTTGGACACATACCATGTTTAGCTCAGTTCTGGGCATCTTTGAAATACCTATACAAACTTGTTCCTACATAGGAACTTGCATCTTTGAATGAGAATCTGCTTGCTTACAGCAACGTGCTATATGTTCTGAATGCCCGAATTGGCAATCTGTGTCAAAACTGTGTTAGGAATTATGTGATCCTTACTAGCTGGAAGTAAGTGAGATGGGGCATGAAGTTATTTCTTGGAGTTGGACACATACCAAGTTTAGCTCAGTTCTGGGCATCTTTGAAATACCTATACAAACTTGTTCCTGCATAGTAACTTGCATCGTTGAATGAGAATGTGCTTGCTTACAGCAACGTGCTATATGTTCTGAATGCTCGAATTGGGAATCTGTGTCAAAACTTTGTTAGGAATTATGTGATCCTTACTAGCTGGAAGTAAGGGAGATGGGGCATGAAGTTATTTCTAGGAGTTGGACACATACCAAGTTTAGCTCAGTTCTGGGCATCTTTGAAATACCTATACAAACTTGTTCCTATATAGTAACTTGCAACTTTGAATGAGAATGTGCTTGCCTACAGCAACGTGCTATATGTTCTGAATGCCCGAATTGGGAATCTGTGTCAAAACTTTGTTAGGAATTATGTGATCCTTACTAGCTGGAAGTAAGGGAGATAGGGCATGAAGTTATTTCTAGGAGTTGGACACATACCAAGTTTAGCTCAGTTCTGGGCATCTTTGAAATACCTATACAAACTTGTTCCTACATAGTAACTTGCATCTTTGAATGAGAATGTGCTTGCCTACAGCAACGTGCTATATGTTCTGAATGCCCGAATTGGGAATCTGTGTCAAAACATTGTTAGGAATTATGTGATCCTTACTAGCTGGAAGTAAGGGAGATGGGGCATGAAGTTATTTCTAGGAGTTGGACACATACCAAGTTTAGCTCAGTTCTGGGCATCTTTGAAATACCTATACAAACTTGTTCCTACATAGTAACTTGCAACTTTGAATGAGAATGTGCTTGCTTGCAGCAACGTGCTATATGTTCTGAATGCCCGAATTGGGAATCTGTGTCAAAACTTTGTTAGGAATTATGTGATCCTTACTAGCTGGAAGTAAGGGAGATGGGGCATGAAGTTATTTCTAGGAGTTGGACACATACCAAGTTTAGCTCAGTTCTGGGCATCTTTGAAATACCTATACAAACTTGTTCCTATATAGTAACTTGCAACTTTGAATGAGAATGTGCTTGCCTACAGCAACGTGCTATATGTTCTGAATGCCCGAATTGGGAATCTGTGTCAAAACTTTGTTAGGAATTATGTGATCCTTACTAGCTGGAAGTAAGGGAGATGGGGCATGAAGTTATTTCTAGGAGTTGGACACATACCAAGTTTAGCTCAGTTCTGGGCATCTTTGAAATACCTATACAAACTTGTTCCTACATAGTAACTTGCATCTTTGAATGAGAATGTGCTTGCCTACAGCAACGTGCTATATGTTCTGAATGCCCGAATTGGGAATCTGTGTCAAAACATTGTTAGGAATTATGTGATCCTTACTAGCTGGAAGTAAGGGAGATGGGGCATGAAGTTATTTCTAGGAGTTGGACACATACCAAGTTTAGCTCAGTTCTGGGCATCATTGAAATACCTATACAAACTTGTTCCTACATAGTAACTTGCAACTTTGAATGAGAATCTGCTTGCTTACAGCAACGTGCTATATGTTCTGAATGCCCGGATTGGAAATCTGTGTCAAAACTTTGTTAGGAATTATGTGATCCTTACTAGCTGGAAGTAAGGGAGATGGGGCATGAAGTTATTTCTAGGAGTTGGACACATACCAAGTTTAGCTCAGTTCTGGGCATCTTTGAAATACCTATACAAACTTGTTCCTACATAGTAACTTGCATCTTTGAATGAGAATGTGCTTGCTTACAGCAACGTGCTATATGTTCTGAATGCCCGAATTGGGAATCTGTGTCAAAACTTTGTTAGGAATTATGTGATCCTTACTAGCTGGAAGTAAGGGAGATGGGGCATGAAGTTATTTCTAGGAGTTGGACACATACCAAGTTTAGCTCAGTTCTGGGCATCTTTGAAATACCTATACAAACTTGTTCCTATATAGTAACTTGCATCTTTGAATGAGAATGTGCTTGCTTACAGCAACGTGCTATATGTTCTGAATGCCCGAATTGGCAATCTGTGTCAAAACTTTGTTAGGAATTATGTGATCCTTACTAGCTGGAAGTAAGGGAGATGGGGCATGAAGTTATTTCTAGGAGTTGGACACATACCAAGTTTAGCTCAGTTCTGGGCATCTTTGAAATACCTATACAAACTTGTTCCTACATAGTAACTTGCATCTTTGAATGAGAATGTGCTTGCTTGCAGCAACGTGCTATATGTTCTGAATGCCCGAATAGGGAATCTGTGTCAAAACTTTGTTAGGAATTATGTGATCCTTACTAGCTGGAAGTAAGGGAGATGGGGCATGAAGTTATTTCTAGGAGTTGGACACATACCAAGTTTAGCTCAGTTCTGGGCATCTTTGAAATACCTATACAAACTTGTTCCTACATAGTAACTTGCAACTTTGAATGAGAATGTGCTTGCTTGCAGCAACGTGCTATATGTTCTGAATGCCCGAATTGGGAATCTGTGTCAAAACTTTGTTAGGAATTATGTGATCCTTACTAGCTGGAAGTAAGGGAGATGGGGCATGAAGTTATTTCTAGGAGTTGGACACATACAAAGTTTAGCTCAGTTCTGGGCATCTTTGAAATACCTATACAAACTTGTTCCTACATAGTAACTTGCATCTTTGAATGAGAATGTGCTTGCTTGCAGCAACGTGCTATATGTTCTGAATGCCCGAATAGGGAATCTGTGTCAAAACTTTGTTAGGAATTATGTGATCCTTACTAGCTGGAAGTAAGGGAGATGGGGCATGAAGTTATTTCTAGGAGTTGGACACATACCAAGTTTAGCTCAGTTCTGGGCATCTTTGAAATACCTATACAAACTTGTTCCTACATAGTAACTTGCATCTTTGAATGAGAATGTGCTTGCTTACAGCAACGTGCTATATGTTCTGAATGCCCGAATTGGGAATCTGTGTCAAAACTTTGTTAGGAATTATGTGATCCTTACTAGCTGGAAGTAAGGGAGATGGGGCATGAAGTTATTTCTAGGAGTTGGACACATAGCAAGTTTAGCTCAGTTCTGGGCATCTTTGAAATACCTATACAAACTTGTTCCTACATATTAACTTGCATCTTTGAATGAGAATCTGCTTGCTTACAGCAACGTGCTATATGTTCTGAATGCCCGAATTGGGAATCTGTGTCAAAACTTTGTTAGGAATTATGTGATCCTTACTAGCTGGAAGTAAGGGAGATGGGGCATGAAGTTATTTCTAGGAGTTGGACACATACCAAGTTTAGCTCAGTTCTGGGCATCTTTGAAATACCTATACAAACTTGTTCCTACATAGTAACTTACAACTTTGAATGAGAATCTGCTTGCTTACAGCAACGTGCTATATGTTCTGAATGCCCGAATTGGGAATCTGTGTCAAAATTTTGTTAGGAATTATGTGGTCCTTACTAGCTTTAAGTAAGGGAGATGGGGCATGAAGTTATTTCTAGGAGTTGGACACATACCAAGTTTAGCTCAGTTCTGGGCATCTTTGAAATACCTATACAAACTTGTTCCTACATAGTAACTTGCAACTTTGAATGAGAATGTGCTTGCTTGCAGCAACGTGCTATATGTTTTGAATGCCCGAATAGGGAATCTGTGTCAAAACTTTGTTAGGAATTATGTGATCCTTACTAGCTGGAAGTAAGGGAGATGGGGCATGAAGTTATTTCTAGGAGTTGGACACATACCAAGTTTAGCTCAGTTCTGGGCATCTTTGAAATACCTATACAAACTTGTTCCTACATAGTAACTTGCATCTTTGAATGAAAATGTGCTTTCTTGCAGCAACGTGCTATATGTTCTGAATGCCCGAATAGGGAATCTGTGTCAAAACTTTGTTAGGAATTATGTGATCCTTACTAGCTGGAAGTAAGGGAGATGGGGCATGACGTTATTTCTAGGAGTTGGACACATACCAAGTTTAGCTCAGTTCTGGGCATCTTTGAAATACCTATACAAACTTGTTCCTACATAGTAACTTGCATCTTTGAATGAGAATGTGCTTGCTTACAGCAACGTGCTATATGTTCTGAATGCCCGAATTGGCAATCTGTGTCAAAACATTGTTAGGAATTATGTGATCCTTACCAGCTGGAAGTAAGGGAGATGGGGCATGAAGTTATTTCTAGGAGTTGGACACATACCAAGTTTAGCTCAGTTCTGGGCATCTTTGAAATACCTATACAAACTTGTTCCTACATAGTAACTTGCAACTTTGAATGAGAATGTGCTTGCTTACAGCAACGTGCTATATGTTCTGAATGCCCGAATTGGGAATCTGTGTCAAAACTTTGTTAGGAATTATGTGATCCTTACTAGCTGGAAGTAAGGGAGATGGGGCATGAAGTTATTTCTAGGAGTTGGACACATACCAAGTTTAGCTCAGTTCTGGGCATCTTTGAAAGACCTATACAAACTTGTTCCTACATATTAACTTGCATCTTTGAATGAGAATCTGCTTGCTTACAGCAACGTGCTATATGTTCTGAATGCCCGAATTGGGAATCTGTGTCAAAACTTTGTTAGGAATTATGTGATCCTTACTAGCTGGAAGTAAGGGAGATGGGGCATGAAGTTATTTCTAGGAGTTGGACACATACCAAGTTTAGCTCAGTTCTGGGCATCTTTGAAATACCTATACAAACTTGTTCCTACATAGTAACTTACAACTTTGAATGAGAATCTGCTTGCTTACAGCAACGTGCTATATGTTCTGAATGCCCGAATTGGGAATCTGTGTCAAAATTTTGTTAGGAATTATGTGGTCCTTACTAGCTGGAAGTAAGGGAGATGGGGCATGAAGTTATTTCTAGGAGTTGGACACATACCAAGTTTAGCTCAGTTCTGGGCATCTTTGAAATACCTATACAAACTTGTTCCTACATAGTAACTTGCAACTTTGAATGAGAATGTGCTTGCTTGCAGCAACGTGCTATATGTTTTGAATGCCCGAATAGGGAATCTGTGTCAAAACTTTGTTAGGAATTATGTGATCCTTACTAGCTGGAAGTAAGGGAGATGGGGCATGAAGTTATTTCTAGGAGTTGGACACATACCAAGTTTAGCTCAGTTCTGGGCATCTTTGAAATACCTATACAAACTTGTTCCTACATAGTAACTTGCATCTTTGAATGAAAATGTGCTTTCTTGCAGCAACGTGCTATATGTTCTGAATGCCCGAATAGGGAATCTGTGTCAAAACTTTGTTAGGAATTATGTGATCCTTACTAGCTGGAAGTAAGGGAGATGGGGCATGACGTTATTTCTAGGAGTTGGACACATACCAAGTTTAGCTCAGTTCTGGGCATCTTTGAAATACCTATACAAACTTGTTCCTACATAGTAACTTGCATCTTTGAATGAGAATGTGCTTGCTTACAGCAACGTGCTATATGTTCTGAATGCCCGAATTGGCAATCTGTGTCAAAACATTGTTAGGAATTATGTGATCCTTACTAGCTGGAAGTAAGGGAGATGGGGCATGAAGTTATTTCTAGGAGTTGGACACATACCAAGTTTAGCTCAGTTCTGGGCATCTTTGAAATACCTATACAAACTTGTTCCTACATAGTAACTTGCAACTTTGAATGAGAATGTGCTTGCTTACAGCAACGTGCTATATGTTCTGAATGCCCGAATTGGGAATCTGTGTCAAAACTTTGTTAGGAATTATGTGATCCTTACTAGCTGGAAGTAAGGGAGATGGGGCATGAAGTTATTTCTAGGAGTTGGACACATACCAAGTTTAGCTCAGTTCTGGGCATCTTTGAAATACCTATACAAACTTGTTCCTACATAGTAACTTGCATCTTTGAATGAGAATGTGCTTGCTTACAGCAACGTGCGATATGTTCTGAATGCCCGAATTGGGAATCTGTGTCAAAACTTTGTTAGGAATTATGTGATCCTTACTAGCTGGAAGTAAGGGAGATGGGGCATGAAGTTATTTCTAGGAGTTGGACACATACCAAGTTTAGCTCAGTTCTGGGCATCTTTGAAATACCTATACAAACTTGTTCCTACATAGTAACTTGCATCTTTGAATGGGAATCTGCTTGCTTACAGCAACGTGCTATATTTTCTGAATGCCCGAATTGGGAATCTGTGTCAAAACTTTGTTAGGAATTATGTGATCCTAACTAGCTGGAAGTAAGGGAGATGGGGCATGAAGTTATTTCTAGGAGTTGGACACATACCAAGTTTAGCTCAGTTCTGGGCATCTTTGAAATACCTATACAAACTTGTTCCTACATAGTAACTTGCATATTTGAATGAGAATCTGCTTGCTGACAGCAACGTGCTATATGTTCTGAATGCCCGAATTGGCAATCTGTGTCAAAACTTTGTTAGGAATTATGTGATCCTTACTAGCTGGAAGTAAGGGAGATGGGGCATGAAGTTATTTCTAGGAGTTGGACACATACCAAGTTTAGCTTAGTTCTGGGCATCTTTGAAATACCTATACAAACTTGTTCCTACATAGTAACTTGCATCTTTGAATGAGAATGTGCTTGCTTACAGCAACGTGCTACATGTTCTGAATGCCCGAATTGGGAATCTGTGTCAAAACTTTGTTAGGAATTATGTGATCCTTACTAGCTGGAAGTAAGGGAGATGGGGCATGAAGTTATTTCTAGGAGTTGGACACATACCAAGTTTAGCTCAGTTCTGGGCATCTTTGAAATACCTATACAAACTTGTTCCTACATAATAACTTGCATCTTTGAATGAAAATGTGCTTGCTTGCAGCAACGTGCTATATGTTCTGAATGCCCGAATAGGGAATCTGTGTCAAAACTTTGTTAGGAATTATGTGATCCTTACTAGCTGGAAGTAAGGGAGATGGGGCATGAAGTTATTTCTAGGAGTTGGACACATACCAAGTTTAGCTCAGTTCTGGGCATCTTTGAAATACCTATACAAACTTGTTCCTACATAGTAACTTGCATCTTTGAATGAGAATCTGCTTGCTTACAGCAACGTGCTATATGTTCTGAATGCCCGAATTGGCAATCTGTGTCAAAACTTTGTTAGGAATTATGTGATCCTTACTAGCTGGAAGTAAGGGAGATGGGGCATGAAGTTATTTCTAGGAGTTGGACACATACCAAGTTTAGCTCAGTTCTGGGCATCTTTGAAATACCTATACAAACTTGTTCCTACATAGTAACTTGCATCTTTGAATGAGAATCTGCTTGCTGACAGCAACGTGCTATATGTTCTGAATGCCCGAATTGGGAATCTGTGTCAAAACTTTGTTGGGAATTATGTCATCCTTACTAGCTGGAAGTAAGGGAGATGGGGCATGAAGTTATTTCTAGGAGTTGGACACATACCAAGTTTAGCTCAGTTCTGGGCATCTTTGAAATACCTATACAAACTTGTTCCTACCTAGTAACTTGCATCTTTGAATGAGAATGTGCTTGCTTACAGCAACGTGCTATATTTTCTGAATGCCCGAATTGGGAATCTGTGTCAAAACTTTGTTAGGAATTATGTGATCCTTACTAGCTGGAAGTAAGGGAGATGGGGCATGAAGTTATTTCTAGGAGTTGGACACATACCAAGTTTAGCTCAGTTCTGGGCATCTTTGAAATACCTATACAAACTTGTTCCTATATAGTAACTTGCAACTTTGAATGAGAATCTGCTTGCTTACAGCAACGTGCTATATGTTCTGAATGCCCGAATTGGGAATCTGTGTCAAAACTTTGTTAGTAATTATGTGATCCTTACTAGCTGGAAGTAAGGAAGATGGGGCATGAAGTTATTTCTAGGAGTTGGACACATACCAAGTTTAGCTCAGTTCTGGGCATCTTTGAAATACCTATACAAACTTGTTCCTACATAGTAACTTGCATCTTTGAATGGGAATCTGCTTGCTTACAGCAACGTGCTATATGTTCTGAATGCCCGAATTGTGAATCTGTGTCAAAACTTTGTTAGGAATTATGTGATCCTTACTAGCTGGAAGTAAGGGAGATGGGGCATGAAGTTATTTCTAGGAGTTGGACACATACCAAGTTTAGCTCAGTTCTGGGCATCTTTGAAATACCTATACAAACTTGTTCCTACATAGTAACTTGCATCTTTGAATGAGAATGTGCTTGCTTACAGCAACGTGCTATATGTTCTGAATGCCCGAATTGGGAATCTGTGTCAAAACTTTGTTAGGAATTATGTGATCCTTACTAGCTGGAAGTAAGGGAGATGGGGCATGAAGTTATTTCTAGGAGTTGGACACATACCAAGTTTAGCTCAGTTCTGGGCATCTTTGAAATACCTATACAAACTTGTTCCTACATAGTAACTTGCATCTTTGAATGAGAATGTGCTTGCTTACAGCAACGTGCTATATGTTCTGAATGCCCGAATTGGCAATCTGTGTCAAAACTTTGTTAGGAATTATGTGATCCTTACTAGCTGGAAGTAAGGGAGATGGGGCATGAAGTTATTTCTAGGAGTTGGACACATACCAAGTTTAGCTCAGTTCTGGGCATTTTTGAAATACCTATACAAACTTGTTCCTACATAGTAACTTGCAACTTTGAATGAGAATGTGCTTGCTTGCAGCAACGTGCTATATGTTCTGAATGCCCGAATAGGGAATCTGTGTCAAAACTTTGTTAGGAATTATGTGATCCTTACTAGCTGGAAGTAAGGGAGATGGAGCATGAAGTTATTTCTTGGAGTTGGACACATACCAAGTTTAGCTCAGTTCTGGGCATCTTTGAAATACCTATACAAACTTGTTCCTACCTAGTAACTTGCAACTTTGAATGAAAATGTGCTTGCTTACAGCAACGTGCTATATGTTCTGAATGCCCGAATAGGGAATCTGTGTCAAAACTTTGTTAGGAATTATGTGATCCTTACAAGCTGGAAGTAAGGGAGATGGGGCATGAAGTTATTTCTAGGAGTTAGACACATACCAAGTTTAGCTCAGTTCTGGGCATCTTTGAAATACCTATACAAACTTGTTCCTACATAGTAACTTGCATCTTTGAATGAGAATCTGCTTGCTTACAGCAACGTGCTATATGTTCTGAATGCCCGAATTGGGAATCTGTGTCAAAACTTTGTTAGGAATTATGTGATCCTTACTAGCTGGAAGTAAGGGAGATGGGGCATGAAGTTATTTCTAGGAGTTGGACACATACCAAGTTTAGCTTAGTTCTGGGCATCTTTGAAATACCTATACAAACTTGTTCCTACATAGTATCTTGCAACTTTGAATGAGAATGTGCTTGCTTACAGCAACGTGCTACATGTTCTGAATGCCCGAATTGGGAATCTGTGTCAAAACTTTGTTAGGAATTATGTGATCCTTACTAGCTGGAAGTAAGGGAGATGGGGCATGAAGTTATTTCTAGGAGTTGGACACATACCAAGTTTAGCTCAGTTCTGGGCATCTTTGAAATACCTATACAAACTTGTTCCTACATAGTAACTTGCATCTTTGAATGGGAATCTGCTTGCTTACAGCAACGTGCTATATGTTCTGAATGCCCGAATTGTGAATCTGTGTCAAAACTTTGTTAGGAATTATGTGATCCTTACTAGCTGGAAGTAAGGGAGATGGGGCATGAAGTTATTTCTAGGAGTTGGACACATACCAAGTTTAGCTCAGTTCTGGGCATCTTTGAAATACCTATACAAACTTGTTCCTACATAGTAACTTGCATCTTTGAATGAGAATGTGCTTGCTTACAGCAACGTGCTATATGTTCTGAATGCCCGAATTGGGAATCTGTGTCAAAACTTTGTTAGGAATTATGTGATCCTTACTAGCTGGAAGTAAGGGAGATGGGGCATGAAGTTATTTCTAGGAGTTGGACACATACCAAGTTTAGCTCAGTTCTGGGCATCTTTGAAATACCTATACAAACTTGTTCCTACCTAGTAACTTGCAACTTTGAATGAAAATGTGCTTGCTTACAGCAACGTGCTATATGTTCTGAATGCCCGAATAGGGAATCTGTGTCAAAACTTTGTTAGGAATTATGTGATCCTTACTAGCTGGAAGTAAGGGAGATGGGGCATGAAGTTATTTCTAGGAGTTGGACACATACCAAGTTTAGCTCAGTTCTGGGCATCTTTGAAATACCTATACAAACTTGTTCCTACATAGTAACTTGCATCTTTGAATGAGAATGTGCTTGCTTACAGCAACGTGCTATATGTTCTGAATGCCCGAATTGGGAATCTGTGTCAAAACTTTGTTAGGAATTATGTGATCCTTACTAGCTGGAAGTAAGGGAGATGGGGCATGAAGTTATTTCTAGGAGTTCGACACATACCAAGTTTAGCTTAGTTCTGGGCATCTTTGAAATACCTATACAAACTTGTTCCTACATAGTATCTTGCAACTTTCAATGAGAATGTGCTTGCTTACAGCAACGTGCTACATGTTCTGAATGCCCGAATTGGGAATCTGTGTCAAAACTTTGTTAGGAATTATGTGATCCTTACTAGCTGGAAGTAAGGGAGATGGGGCATGAAGTTATTTCTAGGAGTTGGACACATACCAAGTTTAGCTCAGTTCTGGGCATCTTTGAAATACCTATACAAACTTGTTCCTACATAGTAACTTGCAACTTTGAATGAGAATGTGCTTGCTTGCAGCAACGTGCTATATGTTTTGAATGCCCGAATAGGGAATCTGTGTCAAAACTTTGTTAGGAATTATGTGATCCTTACTAGCTGGAAGTAAGGGAGATGGGGCATGAAGTTATTTCTAGGAGTTGGACACATACCAAGTTTAGCTCAGTTCTGGGCATCTTTGAAATACCTATACAAACTTGTTCCTACATAGTAACTTGCATCTTTGAATGAGAATCTGCTTGCTGACAGCAACGTGCTATATGTTCTGAATGCCCGAATTGGGAATCTGTGTCAAAACTTTGTTAGGAATTATGTGATCCTTACTAGCTGGAAGTAAGGGCGATGGGGCATGAAGTTATTTCTAGGAGTTGGACACATACCAAGTTTAGCTCAGTTCTGGGCATCTTTGAAATACCTATACAAACTTGTTCCTACCTAGTAACTTGCATCTTTGAATGAGAATGTGCTTGCTTACAGCAACGTGCGATATGTTCTGAATGCCCGAATTGGGAATCTGTGTCAAAACTTTGTTAGGAATTATGTGATCCTTACTAGCTGGAAGTAAGGGAGATGGGGCATGAAGTTATTTCTAGGAGGTGGACACATACCAAGTTTAGCTCAGTTCTGGGCATCTTTGAAATACCTATACAAACTTGTTCCTACCTAGTAACTTGCAACTTTGAATGAAAATGTGCTTGCTTACAGCAACGTGCTATATGTTCTGAATGCCCGAATAGGGAATCTGTGTCAAAACTTTGTTAGGAATTATGTGATCCTTACTAGCTGGAAGTAAGGGAGATGGGGCATGAAGTTATTTCTAGGAGTTGGACACATACCAAGTTTAGCTCAGTTCTGGGCATCTTTGAAATACCTATACAAACTTGTTCCTACATAGTAACTTGCATCTTTGAATGAGAATCTGCTTGCTTACAGCAACGTGCTATATGTTCTGAATGCCCGAATTGGGAATCTGTGTCAAAACTTTGTTAGGAATTATGTGATCCTTACTAGCTGGAAGTAAGGGAGATGGGGCATGAAGTTATTTCTAGGAGTTGGACACATACCAAGTTTAGCTCAGTTCTGGGCATCTTTGAAATACCTATACAAACTTGTTCCTACATAGTATCTTGCAACTTTCAATGAGAATGTGCTTGCTTACAGCAACGTGCTACATGTTCTGAATGCCCGAATTGGGAATCTGTGTCAAATCTTTGTTAGGAATTATGTGATCCTTACTAGCTGGAAGTAAGGGAGATGGGGCATGAAGTTATTTCTAGGAGTTGGACACATACCAAGTTTAGCTCAGTTCTGGGCATCTTTGAAATACCTATACAAACTTGTTCCTACATAGTAACTTGCAACTTTGAATGAGAATGTGCTTGCTTGCAGCAACGTGCTATATGTTTTGAATGCCCGAATAGGGAATCTGTGTCAAAACTTTGTTAGGAATTATGTGATCCTTACTAGCTGGAAGTAAGGGAGATGGGGCATGAAGTTATTTCTAGGAGTTGGACACATACCAAGTTTAGCTCAGTTCTGGGCATCTTTGAAATACCTATACAAACTTGTTCCTACATAGTAACTTGCATCTTTGAATGAGAATGTGCTTGCTTACAGCAACGTGCTATATGTTCTGAATGCCCGAATTGGGAATCTGTGTCAAAACTTTGTTAGGAATTATGTGATCCTTACTAGCTGGAAGTAAGGGAGATGGGGCATGAAGTTATTTCTAGGAGTTGGACACATACCAAGTTTAGCTTAGTTCTGGGCATCTTTGAAATACCTATACAAACTTGTTCCTACATAGTATCTTGCAACTTTCAATGAGAATGTGCTTGCTTACAGCAACGTGCTACATGTTCTGAATGCCCGAATTGGGAATCTGTGTCAAAACTTTGTTAGGAATTATGTGATCCTTACTAGCTGGAAGTAAGGGAGATGGGGCATGAAGTTATTTCTAGGAGTTGGACACATACCAAGTTTAGCTCAGTTCTGGGCATCTTTGAAATACCTATACAAACTTGTTCCTACATAGTAACTTGCAACTTTGAATGAGAATGTGCTTGCTTGCAGCAACGTGCTATATGTTTTGAATGCCCGAATAGGGAATCTGTGTCAAAACTTTGTTAGGAATTATGTGATCCTTACTAGCTGGAAGTAAGGGAGATGGGGCATGAAGTTATTTCTAGGAGTTGGACACATACCAAGTTTAGCTCAGTTCTGGGCATCTTTGAAATACCTATACAAACTTGTTCCTACATAGTAACTTGCATCTTTGAATGAGAATGTGCTTGCTTGCAGCAACGTGCTATATGTTCTGAATGCCCGAATTGGGAATCTGTGTCAAAACTTTGTTAGGAATTATGTGATCCTTACTAGCTGGAAGTAAGGGAGATGGGGCATGAAGTTATTTCTAGGAGTTGGACACATACCAAGTTTAGCTCAGTTCTGGGCATCTTTGAAATACCTATACAAACTTGTTCCTACATAGTAACTTGCATCTTTGAATGAGAATCTGCTTGCTGACAGCAACGTGCTATATGTTCTGAATGCCCGAATTGGCAATCTGTGTCAAAACTTTGTTAGGAATTATGTCATCCTTACTAGCTGGAAGTAAGGGAGATGGGGCATGAAGTTATTTCTAGGAGTTGGACACATACCAAGTTTAGCTCAGTTCTGGGCATCTTTGAAATACCTATACAAACTTGTTCCTACCTAGTAACTTGCATCTTTGAATGAGAATGTGCTTGCTTACAGCAACGTGCTATATTTTCTGAATGCCCGAATTGGGAATCTGTGTCAAAACTTTGTTAGGAATTATGTGATCCTTACTAGCTGGAAGTAAGGGAGATGGGGCATGAAGTTATTTCTAGGAGTTGGACACATACCAAGTTTAGCTCAGTTCTGGGCATCTTTGAAATACCTATACAAACTTGTTCCTACATAGTAACTTGCAACTTTGAATGAGAATCTGCTTGCTTACAGCAACGTGCTATATGTTCTGAATGCCCGAATTGGGAATCTGTGTCAAAACTGTGTTAGGAATTATGTGATCCTTACTAGCTGGAAGTAAGGGAGATGGGGCATGAAGTTATTTCTAGGAGTTGGACACATACCAAGTTTAGCTCAGTTCTGGGCATCTTTGAAATACCTATACAAACTTGTTCCTACATAGTAACTTGCATCTTTGAATGGGAATCTGCTTGCTTACAGCAACGTGCTATATGTTCTGAATGCCCGAATTGTGAATCTGTGTCAAAACTTTGTTAGGAATTATGTGATCCTTACTAGCTGGAAGTAAGGGAGATGGGGCATGAAGTTATTTCTAGGAGTTGGACACATACCAAGTTTAGCTCAGTTCTGGGCATCTTTGAAATACCTATACAAACTTGTTCCTACATAGTAACTTGCATCTTTGAATGAGAATGTGCTTGCTTACAGCAACGTGCTATATGTTCTGAATGCCCGAATTGGGAATCTGTGTCAAAACTTTGTTAGGAATTATGTGATCCTTACTAGCTGGAAGTAAGGGAGATGGGGCATGAAGTTATTTCTAGGAGTTGGACACATACCAAGTTTAGCTCAGTTCTGGGCATCTTTGAAATACCTATACACACTTGTTCCTACATAGTAACTTGCATCTTTGAATGAGAATGTGCTTGCTTACAGCAACGTGCTATATGTTCTGAATGCCCGAATTGGCAATCTGTGTCAAAACTTTGTTAGGAATTATGTGATCCTTACTAGCTGGAAGTAAGGGAGATGGGGCATGAAGTTATTTCTAGGAGTTGGACACATACCAAGTTTAGCTCAGTTCTGGGCATTTTTGAAATACCTATACAAACTTGTTCCTACATAGTAACTTGCAACTTTGAATGAGAATGTGCTTGCTTGCAGCAACGTGCTATATGTTCTGAATGCCCGAATAGGGAATCTGTGTCAAAACTTTGTTAGGAATTATGTGATCCTTACTAGCTGGAAGTAAGGGAGATGGAGCATGAAGTTATTTCTTGGAGTTGGACACATACCAAGTTTAGCTCAGTTCTGGGCATCTTTGAAATACCTATACAAACTTGTTCCTACCTAGTAACTTGCAACTTTGAATGAAAATGTGCTTGCTTACAGCAACGTGCTATATGTTCTGAATGCCCGAATAGGGAATCTGTGTCAAAACTTTGTTAGGAATTATGTGATCCTTACAAGCTGGAAGTAAGGGAGATGGGGCATGAAGTTATTTCTAGGAGTTAGACACATACCAAGTTTAGCTCAGTTCTGGGCATCTTTGAAATACCTATACAAACTTGTTCCTACATAGTAACTTGCATCTTTGAATGAGAATCTGCTTGCTTACAGCAACGTGCTATATGTTCTGAATGCCCGAAATGGGAATCTGTGTCAAAACTTTGTTAGGAATTATGTGATCCTTACTAGCTGGAAGTAAGGGAGATGGGGCATGAAGTTATTTCTAGGAGTTGGACACATACCAAGTTTAGCTTAGTTCTGGGCATCTTTGAAATACCTATACAAACTTGTTCCTACATAGTATCTTGCAACTTTGAATGAGAATGTGCTTGCTTACAGCAACGTGCTACATGTTCTGAATGCCCGAATTGGGAATCTGTGTCAAAACTTTGTTAGGAATTATGTGATCCTTACTAGCTGGAAGTAAGGGAGATGGGGCATGAAGTTATTTCTAGGAGTTGGACACATACCAAGTTTAGCTCAGTTCTGGGCATCTTTGAAATACCTATACAAACTTGTTCCTACATAGTAACTTGCAACTTTGAATGAGAATGTGCTTGCTTGCAGCAACGTGCTATATGTTTTGAATGCCCGAATAGGGAATCTGTGTCAAAACTTTGTTAGGAATTATGTGATCCTTACTAGCTGGAAGTAAGGGAGATGGGGCATGAAGTTATTTCTAGGAGTTGGACACATACCAAGTTTAGCTCAGTTCTGGGCATCTTTGAAATACCTATACAAACTTGTTCCTACATAGTAACTTGCATCTTTGAATGAGAATGTGCTTGCTTGCAGCAACGTGTTATATGTTCTGAATGCCCGAATTGGGAATCTGTGTCAAAACTTTGTTAGGAATTATGTGATCCTTACTAGCTGGAAGTAAGGGAGATGGGGCATGAAGTTATTTCTAGGAGTTGGACACATACCAAGTTTAGCTCAGTTCTGGGCATCTTTGAAATACCTATACAAACTTGTTCCTACATAGTAACTTGCAACTTTGAATGAGAATCTGCTTGCTTACAGCAACGTGCTATATGTTCTGAATGCCCGAATTGGGAATCTGTGTCAAAACTTTGTTAGGAATTATGTGATCCTTACTAGCTGGAATTAAGGGAGATGGGGCATGAAGTTATTTCTAGGAGTTGGACACATACCAAGTTTAGCTCAGTTCTGGGCATCTTTGAAATACCTATACAAACTTGTTCCTACATAGTAACTTGCATCTTTGAATGAGAATGTGCTTGCTTACAGCAACGTGCGATATGTTCTGAATGCCCGAATTGGGAATCTGTGTCAAAACTTTGTTAGGAATTATGTGATCCTTACTAGCTGGAAGTAAGGGAGATGGGGCATGAAGTTATTTCTAGGAGGTGGACACATACCAAGTTTAGCTCAGTTCTGGGCATCTTTGAAATACCTATACAAACTTGTTCCTACCTAGTAACTTGCAACTTTGAATGAAAATGTGCTTGCTTACAGCAACGTGCTATATGTTCTGAATGCCCGAATAGGGAATCTGTGTCAAAACTTTGTTAGGAATTATGTGATCCTTACTAGCTGGAAGTAAGGGAGATGGGGCATGAAGTTATTTCTAGGAGTTGGACACATACCAAGTTTAGCTCAGTTCTGGGCATCTTTGAAATACCTATACAAACTTGTTCCTACATAGTAACTTGCATCTTTGAATGAGAATCTGCTTGCTTACAGCAACGTGCTATATGTTCTGAATGCCCGAATTGGGAATCTGTGTCAAAACTTTGTTAGGAATTATGTGATCCTTACTAGCTGGAAGTAAGGGAGATGGGGCATGAAGTTATTTCTAGGAGTTGGACACATACCAAGTTTAGCTCAGTTCTGGGCATCTTTGAAATACCTATACAAACTTGTTCCTACATAGTATCTTGCAACTTTCAATAAGAATGTGCTTGCTTACAGCAACGTGCTACATGTTCTGAATGCCCGAATTGGGAATCTGTGTCAAATCTTTGTTAGGAATTATGTGATCCTTACTAGCTGGAAGTAAGGGAGATGGGGCATGAAGTTATTTCTAGGAGTTGGACACATACCAAGTTTAGCTCAGTTCTGGGCATCTTTGAAATACCTATACAAACTTGTTCCTACATAGTAACTTGCAACTTTGAATGAGAATGTGCTTGCTTGCAGCAACGTGCTATATGTTTTGAATGCCCGAATAGGGAATCTGTGTCAAAACTTTGTTAGGAATTATGTGATCCTTACTAGCTGGAAGTAAGGGAGATGGGGCATGAAGTTATTTCTAGGAGTTGGACACATACCAAGTTTAGCTCAGTTCTGGGCATCTTTGAAATACCTATACAAACTTGTTCCTACATAGTAACTTGCATCTTTGAATGAGAATGTGCTTGCTTGCAGCAACGTGCTATATGTTCTGAATGCCCGAATTGGGAATCTGTGTCAAAACTTTGTTAGGAATTATGTGATCCTTACTAGCTGGAAGTAAGGGAGATGGGGCATGAAGTTATTTCTAGGAGTTGGACACATACCAAGTTTAGCTCAGTTCTGGGCATCTTTGAAATACCTATACAAACTTGTTCCTACATAGTAACTTGCATCTTTGAATGAGAATCTGCTTGCTGACAGCAACGTGCTATATGTTCTGAATGCCCGAATTGGCAATCTGTGTCAAAACTTTGTTAGGAATTATGTCATCCTTACTAGCTGGAAGTAAGGGAGATGGGGCATGAAGTTATTTCTAGGAGTTGGACACATACCAAGTTTAGCTCAGTTCTGGGCATCTTTGAAATACCTATACAAACTTGTTCCTACCTAGTAACTTGCATCTTTGAATGAGAATGTGCTTGCTTACAGCAACGTGCTATATTTTCTGAATGCCCGAATTGGGAATCTGTGTCAAAACTTTGTTAGGAATTATGTGATCCTTACTAGCTGGAAGTAAGGGAGATGGGGCATGAAGTTATTTCTAGGAGTTGGACACATACCAAGTTTAGCTCAGTTCTGGGCATCTTTGAAATACCTATACAAACTTGTTCCTACATAGTAACTTGCAACTTTGAATGAGAATCTGCTTGCTTACAGCAACGTGCTATATGTTCTGAATGCCCGAATTGGGAATCTGTGTCAAAACTTTGTTAGGAATTATGTGATCCTTACTAGCTGGAAGTAAGGGAGATGGGGCATGAAGTTATTTCTAGGAGTTGGACACATACCAAGTTTAGCTCAGTTCTGGGCATCTTTGAAATACCTATACAAACTTGTTCCTACATAGTAACTTGCATCTTTGAATGGGAATCTGCTTGCTTACAGCAACGTGCTATATGTTCTGAATGCCCGAATTGTGAATCTGTGTCAAAACTTTGTTAGGAATTATGTGATCCTTACTAGCTGGAAGTAAGGGAGATGGGGCATGAAGTTATTTCTAGGAGTTGGACACATAGCAAGTTTAGCTCAGTTCTGGGCATCTTTGAAATACCTATACAAACTTGTTCCTACATAGTAACTTGCATCTTTGAATGAGAATGTGCTTGCTTACAGCAACGTGCTATATGTTCTGAATGCCCGAATTGGGAATCTGTGTCAAAACTTTGTTAGGAATTATGTGATCCTTACTAGCTGGAAGTAAGGGAGATGGGGCATGAAGTTATTTCTAGGAGTTGGACACATACCAAGTTTAGCTCAGTTCTGGGCATCTTTGAAATACCTATACACACTTGTTCCTACATAGTAACTTGCATCTTTGAATGAGAATGTGCTTGCTTACAGCAACGTGCTATATGTTCTGAATGCCCGAATTGGCAATCTGTGTCAAAACTTTGTTAGGAATTATGTGATCCTTACTAGCTGGAAGTAAGGGAGATGGGGCATGAAGTTATTTCTAGGAGTTGGACACATACCAAGTTTAGCTCAGTTCTGGGCATTTTTGAAATACCTATACAAACTTGTTCCTACATAGTAACTTGCAACTTTGAATGAGAATGTGCTTGCTTGCAGCAACGTGCTATATGTTCTGAATGCCCGAATAGGGAATCTGTGTCAAAACTTTGTTAGGAATTATGTGATCCTTACTAGCTGGAAGTAAGGGAGATGGAGCATGAAGTTATTTCTTGGAGTTGGACACATACCAAGTTTAGCTCAGTTCTGGGCATCTTTGAAATACCTATACAAACTTGTTCCTACCTAGTAACTTGCAACTTTGAATGAAAATGTGCTTGCTTACAGCAACGTGCTATATGTTCTGAATGCCCGAATAGGGAATCTGTGTCAAAACTTTGTTAGGAATTATGTGATCCTTACAAGCTGGAAGTAAGGGAGATGGGGCATGAAGTTATTTCTAGGAGTTAGACACATACCAAGTTTAGCTCAGTTCTGGGCATCTTTGAAATACCTATACAAACTTGTTCCTACATAGTAACTTGCATCTTTGAATGAGAATCTGCTTGCTTACAGCAACGTGCTATATGTTCTGAATGCCCGAAATGGGAATCTGTGTCAAAACTTTGTTAGGAATTATGTGATCCTTACTAGCTGGAAGTAAGGGAGATGGGGCATGAAGTTATTTCTAGGAGTTGGACACATACCAAGTTTAGCTCAGTTCTGGGCATCTTTGAAATACCTATACAAACTTGTTCCTACATAGTATCTTGCAACTTTGAATGAGAATGTGCTTGCTTACAGCAACGTGCTCCATGTTCTGAATGCCCGAATTGGGAATCTGTGTCAAAACTTTGTTAGGAATTATGTCATCCTTACTAGCTGGAAGTAAGGGAGATGGGGCATGAAGTTATTTCTAGGAGTTGGACACATACCAAGTTTAGCTCAGTTCTGGGCATCTTTGAAATACCTATACAAACTTGTTCCTACATAGTAACTTGCATCTTTGAATGGGAATCTGCTTGCTTACAGCAACGTGCTATATGTTCTGAATGCCCGAATTGTGAATCTGTGTCAAAACTTTGTTAGGAATTATGTCATCCTTACTAGCTGGAAGTAAGGGAGATGGCGCATGAAGTTATTTCTAGGAGTTGGACACATACCAAGTTTAGCTCAGTTCTGGGCATCTTTGAAATACCTATACAAACTTGTTCCTACATAGTAACTTGCATCTTTGAATGAGAATGTGCTTGCTTACAGCAACGTGCTATATGTTCTGAATGCCCGAATTGGGAATCTGTGTCAAAACTTTGTTAGGAATTATGTGATCCTTACTAGCTGGAAGTAAGGGAGATGGGGCATGAAGTTATTTCTAGGAGTTGGACACATACCAAGTTTAGCTTAGTTCTGGGCATCTTTGAAATACCTATACAAACTTGTTCCTACATAGTATCTTGCAACTTTCAATGAGAATGTGCTTGCTTGCAGCAACGTGCTACATGTTCTGAATGCCCGAATTGGGAATCTGTGTCAAAACTTTGTTAGGAATTATGTGATCCTTACTAGCTGGAAGTAAGGGAGATGGGGCATGAAGTTATTTCTAGGAGTTGGACACATACCAAGTTTAGCTCAGTTCTGGGCATCTTTGAAATACCTATACAAACTTGTTCCTACATAGTAACTTGCAACTTTGAATGAGAATGTGCTTGCTTGCAGCAACGTGCTATATGTTTTGAATGCCCGAATAGGGAATCTGTGTCAAAACTTTGTTAGGAATTATGTGATCCTTACTAGCTGGAAGTAAGGGAGATGGGGCATGAAGTTATTTCTAGGAGTTGGACACATACCAAGTTTAGCTCAGTTCTGGGCATCTTTGAAATACCTATACAAACTTGTTCCTACATAGTAACTTGCATCTTTGAATGAGAATGTGCTTTCTTGCAGCAACGTGCTATATGTTCTGAATGCCCGAATTGGGAATCTGTGTCAAAACTTTGTTAGGAATTATGTGATCCTTACTAGCTGGAAGTAAGGGAGATGGGGCATGAAGTTATTTCTAGGAGTTGGACACATACCAAGTTTAGCTCAGTTCTGGGCATCTTTGAAATACCTATACAAACTTGTTCCTACATAGTAACTTGCAACTTTGAATGAGAATCTGCTTGCTTACAGCAACGTGCTATATGTTCTGAATGCCCGAATTGGGAATCTGTGTCAAAACTTTGTTAGGAATTATGTGATCCTTACTAGCTGGAAGTAAGGGAGATGGGGCATGAAGTTATTTCTAGGAGGTGGACACATACCAAGTTTAGCTCAGTTCTGGGCATCTTTGAAATACCTATACAAACTTGTTCCTACCTAGTAACTTGCAACTTTGAATGAAAATGTGCTTGCTTACAGCAACGTGCTATATGTTCTGAATGCCCGAATAGGGAATCTGTGTCAAAACTTTGTTAGGAATTATGTGATCCTTACTAGCTGGAAGTAAGGGAGATGGGGCATGAAGTTATTTCTAGGAGTTGGACACATACCAAGTTTAGCTCAGTTCTGGGCATCTTTGAAATACCTATACAAACTTGTTCCTACATAGTAACTTGCATCTTTGAATGAGAATCTGCTTGCTTACAGCAACGTGCTATATGTTCTGAATGCCCGAATTGGGAATCTGTGTCAAAACTTTGTTAGGAATTATGTGATCCTTACTAGCTGGAAGTAAGGGAGATGGGGCATGAAGTTATTTCTAGGAGTTGGACACATACCAAGTTTAGCTCAGTTCTGGGCATCTTTGAAATACCTATACAAACTTGTTCCTACATAGTATCTTGCAACTTTCAATGAGAATGTGCTTGCTTACAGCAACGTGCTACATGTTCTGAATGCCCGAATTGGGAATCTGTGTCAAATCTTTGTTAGGAATTATGTGATCCTTACTAGCTGGAAGTAAGGGAGATGGGGCATGAAGTTATTTCTAGGAGTTGGACACATACCAAGTTTAGCTCAGTTCTGGGCATCTTTGAAATACCTATACAAACTTGTTCCTACATAGTAACTTGCAACTTTGAATGAGAATGTGCTTGCTTGCAGCAACGTGCTATATGTTTTGAATGCCCGAATAGGGAATCTGTGTCAAAACTTTGTTAGGAATTATGTGATCCTTACTAGCTGGAAGTAAGGGAGATGGGGCATGAAGTTATTTCTAGGAGTTGGACACATACCAAGTTTAGCTCAGTTCTGGGCATCTTTGAAATACCTATACAAACTTGTTCCTACATAGTAACTTGCATCTTTGAATGAGAATGTGCTTGCTTGCAGCAACGTGCTATATGTTCTGAATGCCCGAATTGGGAATCTGTGTCAAAACTTTGTTAGGAATTATGTGATCCTTACTAGCTGGAAGTAAGGGAGATGGGGCATGAAGTTATTTCTAGGAGTTGGACACATACCAAGTTTAGCTCAGTTCTGGGCATCTTTGAAATACCTATACAAACTTGTTCCTACATAGTAACTTGCATCTTTGAATGAGAATCTGCTTGCTGACAGCAACGTGCTATATGTTCTGAATGCCCGAATTGGGAATCTGTGTCAAAACTTTGTTAGGAATTATGTGATCCTTACTAGCTGGAAGTAAGGGAGATGGGGCATGAAGTTATTTCTAGGAGTTGGACACATACCAAGTTTAGCTCAGTTCTGGGCATCTTTGAAATACCTATACAAACTTGTTCCTACATAGTAACTTGCAACTTTGAATGAGAATCTGCTTGCTTACAGCAACGTGCTATATGTTCTGAATGCCCGAATTGGGAATCTGTGTCAAAACTTTGTTAGGAATTATGTGATCCTTACTAGCTGGAAGTAAGGGAGATGGGGCATGAAGTTATTTCTAGGAGGTGGACACATACCAAGTTTAGCTCAGTTCTGGGCATCTTTGAAATACCTATACAAACTTGTTCCTACCTAGTAACTTGCAACTTTGAATGAAAATGTGCTTGCTTACAGCAACGTGCTATATGTTCTGAATGCCCGAATAGGGAATCTGTGTCAAAACTTTGTTAGGAATTATGTGATCCTTACTAGCTGGAAGTAAGTGAGATGGGGCATGAAGTTATTTCTAGGAGTTGGACACATACCAAGTTTAGCTCAGTTCTGGGCATCTTTGAAATACCTATACAAACTTGTTCCTACATAGTAACTTGCATCTTTGAATGAGAATCTGCTTGCTTACAGCAACGTGCTATATGTTCTGAATGCCCGAATAGGGAATCTGTGTCAAAACTTTGTTAGGAATTATGTGATCCTTACTAGCTGGAAGTAAGGGAGATGGGGCATGAAGTTATTTCTAGGAGTTGGACACATACCAAGTTTAGCTCAGTTCTGGGCATCTTTGAAATACCTATACAAACTTGTTCCTACATAGTAACTTGCATCTTTGAATGAGAATGTGCTTGCTTACAGCAACGTGCTATATGTTCTGAATGCCCGAATTGGGAATCTGTGTCAAAACTTTGTTAGGAATTATGTGATCCTTACTAGCTGGAAGTAAGGGAGATGGGGCATGAAGTTATTTCTAGGAGTTGGACACATACCAAGTTTAGCTCAGTTCTGGGCATCTTTGAAATACCTATACAAACTTGTTCCTACATAGTAACTTGCATCTTTGAATGAGAATGTGCTTGCTTACAGCAACGTGCTATATGTTCTGAATGCCCGAATTGGCAATCTGTTTCAAAACTTTGTTAGGAATTATGTGATCCTTACTAGCTGGAAGTAAGGGAGATGGGGCATGAAGTTATTTCTAGGAGTTGGACACATACCAAGTTTAGCTCAGTTCTGGGCATCTTTGAAATACCTATACAAACTTGTTCCTACATAGTAACTTGCATCTTTGAATGAGAATGTGCTTGCTTGCAGCAACGTGCTATATGTTCTGAATGCCCGAATTGGGAATCTGTGTCAAAACTTTGTTAGGAATTATGTGATCCTTACTAGCTGGAAGTAAGGGAGATGGGGCATGAAGTTATTTCTAGGAGTTGGACACATACCAAGTTTAGCTCAGTTCTGGGCATCTTTGAAATACCTATACAAACTTGTTCCTACATAGTAACTTGCAACTTTGAATGAGAATCTGCTTGCTTACAGCAACGTGCTATATGTTCTGAATGCCCGAATTGGGAATCTGTGTCAAAACTTTGTTAGGAATTATGTGATCCTTACTAGCTGGAATTAAGGGAGATGGGGCATGAAGTTATTTCTAGGAGTTGGACACATACCAAGTTTAGCTCAGTTCTGGGCATCTTTGAAATACCTATACAAACTTGTTCCTACATAGTAACTTGCATCTTTGAATGAGAATGTGCTTGCTTACAGCAACGTGCGATATGTTCTGAATGCCCGAATTGGGAATCTGTGTCAAAACTTTGTTAGGAATTATGTGATCCTTACTAGCTGGAAGTAAGGGAGATGGGGCATGAAGTTATTTCTAGGAGGTGGACACATACCAAGTTTAGCTCAGTTCTGGGCATCTTTGAAATACCTATACAAACTTGTTCCTACCTAGTAACTTGCAACTTTGAATGAAAATGTGCTTGCTTACAGCAACGTGCTATATGTTCTGAATGCCCGAATAGGGAATCTGTGTCAAAACTTTGTTAGGAATTATGTGATCCTTACTAGCTGGAAGTAAGGGAGATGGGGCATGAAGTTATTTCTAGGAGTTGGACACATACCAAGTTTAGCTCAGTTCTGGGCATCTTTGAAATACCTATACAAACTTGTTCCTACATAGTAACTTGCATCTTTGAATGAAAATCTGCTTGCTTACAGCAACGTGCTATATGTTCTGAATGCCCGAATTGGGAATCTGTGTCAAAACTTTGTTAGGAATTATGTGATCCTTACTAGCTGGAAGTAAGGGAGATGGGGCATGAAGTTATTTCTAGGAGTTGGACACATACCAAGTTTAGCTCAGTTCTGGGCATCTTTGAAATACCTATACAAACTTGTTCCTACATAGTATCTTGCAACTTTGAATGAGAATGTGCTTGCTTACAGCAACGTGCTACATGTTCTGAATGCCCGAATTGGGAATCTGTGTCAAATCTTTGTTAGGAATTATGTGATCCTTACTAGCTGGAAGTAAGGGAGATGGGGCATGAAGTTATTTCTAGGAGTTGGACACATACCAAGTTTAGCTCAGTTCTGGGCATCTTTGAAATACCTATACAAACTTGTTCCTACATAGTAACTTGCAACTTTGAATGAGAATGTGCTTGCTTGCAGCAACGTGCTATATGTTTTGAATGCCCGAATAGGGAATCTGTGTCAAAACTTTGTTAGGAATTATGTGATCCTTACTAGCTGGAAGTAAGGGAGATGGGGCATGAAGTTATTTCTAGGAGTTGGACACATACCAAGTTTAGCTCAGTTCTGGGCATCTTTGAAATACCTATACAAACTTGTTCCTACATAGTAACTTGCATCTTTGAATGAGAATGTGCTTGCTTGCAGCAACGTGCTATATGTTCTGAATGCCCGAATTGGGAATCTGTGTCAAAACTTTGTTAGGAATTATGTGATCCTTACTAGCTGGAAGTAAGGGAGATGGGGCATGAAGTTATTTCTAGGAGTTGGACACATACCAAGTTTAGCTCAGTTCTGGGCATCTTTGAAATACCTATACAAACTTGTTCCTACATAGTAACTTGCATCTTTGAATGAGAATCTGCTTGCTGACAGCAACGTGCTATATGTTCTGAATGCCCGAATTGGCAATCTGTGTCAAAACTTTGTTAGGAATTATGTCATCCTTACTAGCTGGAAGTAAGGGAGATGGGGCATGAAGTTATTTCTAGGAGTTGGACACATACCAAGTTTAGCTCAGTTCTGGGCATCTTTGAAATACCTATACAAACTTGTTCCTACCTAGTAACTTGCATCTTTGAATGAGAATGTGCTTGCTTACAGCAACGTGCTATATTTTCTGAATGCCCGAATTGGGAATCTGTGTCAAAACTTTGTTAGGAATTATGTGATCCTTACTAGCTGGAAGTAAGGGAGATGGGGCATGAAGTTATTTCTAGGAGTTGGACACATACCAAGTTTAGCTCAGTTCTGGGCATCTTTGAAAGACCTATACAAACTTGTTCCTACATAGTATCTTGCAACTTTCAATGAGAATGTGCTTGCTTGCAGCAACGTGCTACATGTTCTGAATGCCCGAATTGGGAATCTGTGTCAAAACTTTGTTAGGAATTATGTGATCCTTACTAGCTGGAAGTAAGGGAGATGGGGCATGAAGTTATTTCTAGGAGTTGGACACATACCAAGTTTAGCTCAGTTCTGGGCATCTTTGAAATACCTATACAAACTTGTTCCTACATAGTAACTTGCAACTTTGAATGAGAATGTGCTTGCTTGCAGCAACGTGCTATATGTTTTGAATGCCCGAATAGGGAATCTGTGTCAAAACTTTGTTAGGAATTATGTGATCCTTACTAGCTGGAAGTAAGGGAGATGGGGCATGAAGTTATTTCTAGGAGTTGGACACATACCAAGTTTAGCTCAGTTCTGGGCATCTTTGAAATACCTATACAAACTTGTTCCTACATAGTAACTTGCATCTTTGAATGAGAATGTGCTTGCTTGCAGCAACGTGCTATATGTTCTGAATGCCCGAATTGGGAATCTGTGTCAAAACTTTGTTAGGAATTATGTGATCCTTACTAGCTGGAAGTAAGGGAGATGGGGCATGAAGTTATTTCTAGGAGTTGGACACATACCAAGTTTAGCTCAGTTCTGGGCATCTTTGAAATACCTATACAAACTTGTTCCTACATAGTAACTTGCAACTTTGAATGAGAATCTGCTTGCTTACAGCAACGTGCTATATGTTCTGAATGCCCGAATTGGGAATCTGTGTCAAAACTTTGTTAGGAATTATGTGATCCTTACTAGCTGGAATTAAGGGAGATGGGGCATGAAGTTATTTCTAGGAGTTGGACACATACCAAGTTTAGCTCAGTTCTGGGCATCTTTGAAATACCTATACAAACTTGTTCCTACATAGTAACTTGCATCTTTGAATGAGAATGTGCTTGCTTACAGCAACGTGCGATATGTTCTGAATGCCCGAATTGGGAATCTGTGTCAAAACTTTGTTAGGAATTATGTGATCCTTACTAGCTGGAAGTAAGGGAGATGGGGCATGAAGTTATTTCTAGGAGGTGGACACATACCAAGTTTAGCTCAGTTCTGGGCATCTTTGAAATACCTATACAAACTTGTTCCTACCTAGTAACTTGCAACTTTGAATGAAAATGTGCTTGCTTACAGCAACGTGCTATATGTTCTGAATGCCCGAATAGGGAATCTGTGTCAAAACTTTGTTAGGAATTATGTGATCCTTACTAGC
Source organism: Diceros bicornis minor (assembly GCF_020826845.1). Taxonomy (NCBI): domain Eukaryota; kingdom Metazoa; phylum Chordata; class Mammalia; order Perissodactyla; family Rhinocerotidae; genus Diceros; species Diceros bicornis. Next base: position 647,539 of record NW_026690920.1, on the reverse strand, counting down.
TGGAAGTAAGGGAGATGGGGCATGAAGTTATTTCTAGGAGTTGGACACATACCAAGTTTAGCTCAGTTCTGGGCATCTTTGAAATACCTATACAAACTTGTTCCTACATAGTAACTTGCATCTTTGAATGAGAATCTGCTTGCTTACAGCAACGTGCTATATGTTCTGAATGCCCGAATTGGGAATCTGTGTCAAAACTTTGTTAGGAATTATGTGATCCTTACTAGCTGGAAGTAAGGGAGATGGGGCATGAAGTTATTTCTAGGAGTTGGACACATACCAAGTTTAGCTCAGTTCTGGGCATCTTTGAAATACCTATACAAACTTGTTCCTACATAGTATCTTGCAACTTTCAATGAGAATGTGCTTGCTTACAGCAACGTGCTACATGTTCTGAATGCCCGAATTGGGAATCTGTGTCAAATCTTTGTTAGGAATTATGTGATCCTTACTAGCTGGAAGTAAGGGAGATGGGGCATGAAGTTATTTCTAGGAGTTGGACACATACCAAGTTTAGCTCAGTTCTGGGCATCTTTGAAATACCTATACAAACTTGTTCCTACATAGTAACTTGCAACTTTGAATGAGAATGTGCTTGCTTGCAGCAACGTGCTATATGTTTTGAATGCCCGAATAGGGAATCTGTGTCAAAACTTTGTTAGGAATTATGTGATCCTTACTAGCTGGAAGTAAGGGAGATGGGGCATGAAGTTATTTCTAGGAGTTGGACACATACCAAGTTTAGCTCAGTTCTGGGCATCTTTGAAATACCTATACAAACTTGTTCCTACATAGTAACTTGCATCTTTGAATGAGAATGTGCTTGCTTGCAGCAACGTGCTATATGTTCTGAATGCCCGAATTGGGAATCTGTGTCAAAACTTTGTTAGGAATTATGTGATCCTTACTAGCTGGAAGTAAGGGAGATGGGGCATGAAGTTATTTCTAGGAGTTGGACACATACCAAGTTTAGCTCAGTTCTGGGCATCTTTGAAATACCTATACAAACTTGTTCCTACATAGTAACTTGCATCTTTGAATGAGAATCTGCTTGCTGACAGCAACGTGCTATATGTTCTGAATGCCCGAATTGGCAATCTGTGTCAAAACTTTGTTAGGAATTATGTCATCCTTACTAGCTGGAAGTAAGGGAGATGGGGCATGAAGTTATTTCTAGGAGTTGGACACATACCAAGTTTAGCTCAGTTCTGGGCATCTTTGAAATACCTATACAAACTTGTTCCTACCTAGTAACTTGCATCTTTGAATGAGAATGTGCTTGCTTACAGCAACGTGCTATATTTTCTGAATGCCCGAATTGGGAATCTGTGTCAAAACTTTGTTAGGAATTATGTGATCCTTACTAGCTGGAAGTAAGGGAGATGGGGCATGAAGTTATTTCTAGGAGTTGGACACATACCAAGTTTAGCTCAGTTCTGGGCATCTTTGAAATACCTATACAAACTTGTTCCTACATAGTAACTTGCAACTTTGAATGAGAATCTGCTTGCTTACAGCAACGTGCTATATGTTCTGAATGCCCGAATTGGGAATCTGTGTCAAAACTTTGTTAGGAATTATGTGATCCTTACTAGCTGGAAGTAAGGGAGATGGGGCATGAAGTTATTTCTAGGAGTTGGACACATACCAAGTTTAGCTCAGTTCTGGGCATCTTTGAAAGACCTATACAAACTTGTTCCTACATAGTAACTTGCATCTTTGAATGAGAATGTGCTTGCTTACAGCAACGTGCTATATGTTCTGAATGCCCGAATTGGCAATCTGTGTCAAAACTTTGTTAGGAATTATGTAATCCTTACTAGCTGGAAGTAAGGGAGATGGGGCATGAAGTTATTTCTAGGAGTTGGACACATACCAAGTTTAGCTCAGTTCTGGGCATCTTTGAAATACCTATACAAACTTGTTCCTACATAGTAACTTGCATCTTTGAATGGGAATCTGCTTGCTTACAGCAACGTGCTATATTTTCTGAATGCCCGAATTGGGAATCTGTGTCAAAACTTTGTTAGGAATTATGTGATCCTTACTAGCTGGAAGTAAGTGAGATGGGGCATGAAGTTATTTCTAGGAGTTGGACACATACCAAGTTTAGCTCAGTTCTGGGCATCTTTGAAATACCTATACAAACTTGTTCCTACATAGTAACTTGCATCTTTGAATGAGAATGTGCTTGCTTACAGCAACGTGCTATATGTTCTGAATGCCCGAATTGGCAATCTGTGTCAAAACTTTGTTAGGAATTATGTGATCCTTACTAGCTGGAAGTAAGGGAGATGGGGCATGAAGTTATTTCTAGGAGTTGGACACATACCAAGTTTAGCTCAGTTCTGGGCATCTTTGAAATACCTATACAAACTTGTTCCTACATAGTAACTTGCATCTTTGAATGAGAATGTGCTTGCTTACAGCAACGTGCTATATGTTCTGAATGCCCGAATTGGCAATCTGTGTCAAAACTTTGTTAGGAATTATGTGATCCTTACTAGCTGGAAGTAAGGGAGATGGGGCATGAAGTTATTTCTAGGAGTTGGACACATACCAAGTTTAGCTCAGTTCTGGGCATCTTTGAAATACCTATACAAACTTGTTCCTACATAGTAACTTGCATCTTTGAATGAGAATGTGCTTGCTTGCAGCAACGTGCTATATGTTCTGAATGCCCGAATTGGGAATCTGTGTCAAAACTTTGTTAGGAATTATGTGATCCTTACTAGCTGGAAGTAAGGGAGATGGGGCATGAAGTTATTTCTAGGAGTTGGACACATACCAAGTTTAGCTCAGTTCTGGGCATCTTTGAAATACCTATACAAACTTGTTCCTACATAGTAACTTGCATCTTTGAATGAGAATCTGCTTGCTGACAGCAACGTGCTATATGTTCTGAATGCCCGAATTGGCAATCTGTGTCAAAACTTTGTTAGGAATTATGTCATCCTTACTAGCTGGAAGTAAGGGAGATGGGGCATGAAGTTATTTCTAGGAGTTGGACACATACCAAGTTTAGCTCAGTTCTGGGCATCTTTGAAATACCTATACAAACTTGTTCCTACCTAGTAACTTGCATCTTTGAATGAGAATGTGCTTGCTTACAGCAACGTGCTATATTTTCTGAATGCCCGAATTGGGAATCTGTGTCAAAACTTTGTTAGGAATTATGTGATCCTTACTAGCTGGAAGTAAGGGAGATGGGGCATGAAGTTATTTCTAGGAGTTGGACACATACCAAGTTTAGCTCAGTTCTGGGCATCTTTGAAAGACCTATACAAACTTGTTCCTACATAGTAACTTGCATCTTTGAATGAGAATGTGCTTGCTTACAGCAACGTGCTATATGTTCTGAATGCCCGAATTGGCAATCTGTGTCAAAACTTTGTTAGGAATTATGTAATCCTTACTAGCTGGAAGTAAGGGAGATGGGGCATGAAGTTATTTCTAGGAGTTGGACACATACCAAGTTTAGCTCAGTTCTGGGCATCTTTGAAATACCTATACAAACTTGTTCCTACATAGTAACTTGCATCTTTGAATGGGAATCTGCTTGCTTACAGCAACGTGCTATATTTTCTGAATGCCCGAATTGGGAATCTGTGTCAAAACTTTGTTAGGAATTATGTGATCCTTACTAGCTGGAAGTAAGTGAGATGGGGCATGAAGTTATTTCTAGGAGTTGGACACATACCAAGTTTAGCTCAGTTCTGGGCATCTTTGAAATACCTATACAAACTTGTTCCTACATAGTAACTTGCATCTTTGAATGAGAATGTGCTTGCTTACAGCAACGTGCTATATGTTCTGAATGCCCGAATTGGCAATCTGTGTCAAAACTTTGTTAGGAATTATGTGATCCTTACTAGCTGGAAGTAAGGGAGATGGGGCATGAAGTTATTTCTAGGAGTTGGACACATACCAAGTTTAGCTCAGTTCTGGGCATCTTTGAAATACCTATACAAACTTGTTCCTACATAGTAACTTGCATCTTTGAATGAGAATGTGCTTGCTTACAGCAACGTGCTATATGTTCTGAATGCCCGAATTGGCAATCTGTGTCAAAACTTTGTTAGGAATTATGTGATCCTTACTAGCTGGAAGTAAGGGAGATGGGGCATGAAGTTATTTCTAGGAGTTGGACACATACCAAGTTTAGCTCAGTTCTGGGCATTTTTGAAATACCTATACAAACTTGTTCCTACATAGTAACTTGCAACTTTGAATGAGAATGTGCTTGCTTGCAGCAACGTGCTATATGTTCTGAATGCCCGAATAGGGAATCTGTGTCAAAACTTTGTTAGGAATTATGTGATCCTTACTAGCTGGAAGTAAGGGAGATGGAGCATGAAGTTATTTCTTGGAGTTGGACACATACCAAGTTTAGCTCAGTTCTGGGCATCTTTGAAATACCTATACAAACTTGTTCCTACCTAGTAACTTGCAACTTTGAATGAAAATGTGCTTGCTTACAGCAACGTGCTATATGTTCTGAATGCCCGAATTGGGAATCTGTGTCAAAACTTTGTTAGGAATTATGTGATCCTTACTAGCTGGAAGTAAGGGAGATGGGGCATGAAGTTATTTCTAGGAGTTGGACACATACCAAGTTTAGCTCAGTTCTGGGCATCTTTGAAATACCTATACAAACTTGTTCCTACATAGTAACTTGCATCTTTGAATGAGAATCTGCTTGCTTACAGCAACGTGCTATATGTTCTGAATGCCCGAATAGGGAATCTGTGTCAAAACTTTGTTAGGAATTATGTGATCCTTACTAGCTGGAAGTAAGGGAGATGGGGCATGAAGTTATTTCTAGGAGTTGGACACATACCAAGTTTAGCTCAGTTCTGGGCATCTTTGAAATACCTATACAAACTTGTTCCTACATAGTAACTTGCATCTTTGAATGAGAATGTGCTTGCTTACAGCAACGTGCTATATGTTCTGAATGCCCGAATTGGGAATCTGTGTCAAAACTTTGTTAGGAATTATGTGATCCTTACTAGCTGGAAGTAAGGGAGATGGGGCATGAAGTTATTTCTAGGAGTTGGACACATACCAAGTTTAGCTCAGTTCTGGGCATCTTTGAAATACCTATACAAACTTGTTCCTACATAGTAACTTGCATCTTTGAATGAGAATGTGCTTGCTTACAGCAACGTGCTATATGTTCTGAATGCCCGAATTGGCAATCTGTGTCAAAACTTTGTTAGGAATTATGTGATCCTTACTAGCTGGAAGTAAGGGAGATGGGGCATGAAGTTATTTCTAGGAGTTGGACACATACCAAGTTTAGCTTAGTTCTGGGCATCTTTGAAATACCTATACAAACTTGTTCCTACATAGTATCTTGCAACTTTGAATGAGAATGTGCTTGCTTACAGCAACGTGCTACATGTTCTGAATGCCCGAATTGGGAATCTGTGTCAAAACTTTGTTAGGAATTATGTGATCCTTACTAGCTGGAAGTAAGGGAGATGGGGCATGAAGTTATTTCTAGGAGTTGGACACATACCAAGTTTAGCTCAGTTCTGGGCATCTTTGAAATACCTATACAATTTGTTAATACCTAGTAACTTGCATCTTTGAATGAGAATCTGCTTGCTTACAGCAACGTGCTATATGTTCTGAATGCCCGAATTGGGAATCTGTGTCAAAACTTTGTTAGGAATTATGTGATCCTTACTAGCTGGAAGTAAGGCAGATGGGGCATGAAGTTATTTCTAGGAGTTGGACACATACCAAGTTTAGCTCAGTTCTGGGCATCTTTGAAATACCTATACAAACTTGTTCCTACATAGTAACTTGCAACTTGAATGAAAATGTGCTTGCTTACAGCAACGTGCTATATGTTCTGAATGCCCGAATTGGGAATCTGTGTCAAAACTTTGTTAGGAATTATGTGATCCTTACTAGCTGGAAGTAAGGGAGATGGGGCATGAAGTTATTTCTAGGAGTTGGACACATACCAAGTTTAGCTCAGTTCTGGGCATCTTTGAAATACCTATACAAACTTGTTCCTACATAGTAACTTGCATCTTTGAATGAGAATCTGCTTGCTTACAGCAACGTGCTATATGTTCTGAATGCCCGAATTGGGAATCTGTGTCAAAACTTTGTTAGGAATTATGTGATCCTTACTAGCTGGATGTAAGGGAGATGGGGCATGAAGTTATTTCTAGGAGTTGGACACATACCAAGTTTAGCTCAGTTCTGGGCATCTTTGAAATACCTATACAAACTTGTTCCTACATAGTAACTTGCATCTTTGAATGAGAATGTGCTTGCTTACAGCAACGTGCTATATGTTCTGAATGCCCGAATTGGGAATCTGTGTCAAAACTTTGTTAGGAATTATGTGATCCTTACTAGCTGGAAGTAAGGGAGATGGGGCATGAAGTTATTTCTAGGAGTTGGACACATACCAAGTTTAGCTCAGTTCTGGGCATCTTTGAAATACCTATACAAACTTGTTCCTACATAGTAACTTGAATCTTTGAATGAGAATCTGCTTGCTTACAGCAACGTGCTATATGTTCTGAATGCCCGAATTGGGAATCTGTGTCAAAACTTTGTTAGGAATTATGTGATCCGTACTAGCTGGAAGTAAGGCAGATGGGGCATGAAGTTATTTCTAGGAGTTGGACACATACCAAGTTTAGCTCAGTTCTGGGCATCTTTGAAATACCTATACAAACTTGTTCCTACATAGTAACTTGCAACTTTGAATGAGAATGTGCTTGCTTACAGCAACGTGCTATATGTTCTGAATGCCCGAATTGGGAATCTGTGTCAAAACTTTGTTAGGAATTATGTGATCCGTACTAGCTGGAAGTAAGGCAGATGGGGCATGAAGTTATTTCTAGGAGTTGGACACATACCAAGTTTAGCTCAGTTCTGGGCATCTTTGAAATACCTATACAAACTTGTTCCTACATAGTAACTTGCAACTTTGAATGAGAATGTGCTTGCTTACAGCAACGTGCTATATGTTCTGAATGCCCGAATTGGGAATCTGTGTCAAAACTTTGTTAGGAATTATGTGATCCGTACTAGCTGGAAGTAAGGCAGATGGGGCATGAAGTTATTTCTAGGAGTTGGACACATACCAAGTTTAGCTCAGTTCTGGGCATCTTTGAAATACCTATACAAACTTGTTCCTACATAGTAACTTGCAACTTTGAATGAGAATGTGCTTGCTTACAGCAACGTGCTATATGTTCTGAATGCCCGAATTGGGAATCTGTGTCAAAACTTTGTTAGGAATTATGTGATCCGTACTAGCTGGAAGTAAGGCAGATGGGGCATGAAGTTATTTCTAGGAGTTGGACACATACCAAGTTTAGCTCAGTTCTGGGCATCTTTGAAATACCTATACAAACTTGTTCCTACATAGTAACTTGCAACTTTGAATGAGAATGTGCTTGCTTACAGCAACGTGCTATATGTTCTGAATGCCCGAATTGGCAATCTGTGTCAAAACTTTGTTAGGAATTATGTGATCCGTGCTAGCTGGAAGTAAGGGAGATGGGGCATGATGTTATTTCTTGGAGTTGGACACATACCAAGTTTAGCTCAGTTCTGGGCATCTTTGAAATACCTATACAAACTTGTTCCTACATAGTAACTTGCATCTTTGAATGAGAATGTGCTTGCTTACAGCAACGTGCTATATGTTCTGAATGCCCGAATTGGCAATCTGTGTCAAAACTTTGTTAGGAATTATGTGATCCGTGCTAGCTGGAAGTAAGGCAGATGGGGCATGAAGTTATTTCTAGGAGTTGGACACATACCAAGTTTAGCTCAGTTCTGGGCATCTTTGAAATACCTATACAAACATGTTCCTACATAGTAACTTGCATCTTTGAATGAGAATGTGCTTGCTTACAGCAACGTGCTATATGTTCTGAATGCCCGAATTGGCAATCTGTGTCAAAACTTTGTTAGGAATTATGTGATCCTTACTAGCTGGAAGTAAGGGAGATGGGGCATGAAGTTATTTCTAGGAGTTGGACACATACCAAGTTTAGCTCAGTTCTGGGCATCTTTGAAATACCTATACAAACATGTTCCTACATAGTAACTTGCATCTTTGAATGAGAATGTGCTTGCTTACAGCAACGTGCTATATGTTCTGAATGCCCGAATTGGGAATCTGTGTCAAAACTTTGTTAGGAATTATGTTATCCTTACTAGCTGGAAGTAAGGGAGATGGGGCATGAAGTTATTTCTTGGAGTTGGAGACATACCAAGTTTAGCTCAGTTCTGGGCATCTTTGAAATACCTATACAAACTTGTTCCTACATAGTAACTTGCATCTTTGAGTGAGAATGTGCTTGCTTACAGCAACGTGCTATATGTTCTGAATGCCCGAATTGGCAATCTGTGTCAAAACTTTGTTAGGAATTATGTGATCCGTACTAGCTGGAAGAAAGGCAGATGGGGCATGAAGTTATTTCTAGGAGTTGGACACATACCAAGTTTAGCTCAGTTCTGGGCATCTTTGAAATACCTATACAATTTGTTCCTACCTAGTAACTTGCATCTTTGAATGAGAATCTGCTTGCTTACAGCAACGTGCTATATGTTCTGAATGCCCGAATTGGGAATCTGTGTCAAAACTTTGTTAGGAATTATGTGATCCTTACTAGCTGGAAGTAAGTGAGATGGGGCATGAAGTTATTTCTAGGAGTTGGACACATACCAAGTTTAGCTCAGTTCTGGGCATCTTTGAAATACCTATACAAACTTGTTCCTACATAGTAACTTGCATCTTTGAATGAGAATGTGCTTGCTTACAGCAACGTGCTATATGTTCTGAATGCCCGAATTGGCAATCTGTGTCAAAACTTTGTTAGGAATTATGTGATCCTTACTAGCTGGAAGTAAGGGAGATGGGGCATGAAGTTATTTCTAGGAGTTGGACACATACCAAGTTTAGCTCAGTTCTGGGCATCTTTGAAATACCTATACAAACTTGTTCCTACATAGTAACTTGCATCTTTGAATGAGAATGTGCTTGCTTACAGCAACGTGCTATATGTTCTGAATGCCCGAATTGGCAATCTGTGTCAAAACTTTGTTAGGAATTATGTGATCCTTACTAGCTGGAAGTAAGGGAGATGGGGCATGAAGTTATTTCTAGGAGTTGGACACATACCAAGTTTAGCTCAGTTCTGGGCATTTTTGAAATACCTATACAAACTTGTTCCTACATAGTAACTTGCAACTTTGAATGAGAATGTGCTTGCTTGCAGCAACGTGCTATATGTTCTGAATGCCCGAATAGGGAATCTGTGTCAAAACTTTGTTAGGAATTATGTGATCCTTACTAGCTGGAAGTAAGGGAGATGGAGCATGAAGTTATTTCTTGGAGTTGGACACATACCAAGTTTAGCTCAGTTCTGGGCATCTTTGAAATACCTATACAAACTTGTTCCTACCTAGTAACTTGCAACTTTGAATGAAAATGTGCTTGCTTACAGCAACGTGCTATATGTTCTGAATGCCCGAATTGGGAATCTGTGTCAAAACTTTGTTAGGAATTATGTGATCCTTACTAGCTGGAAGTAAGGGAGATGGGGCATGAAGTTATTTCTAGGAGTTGGACACATACCAAGTTTAGCTCAGTTCTGGGCATCTTTGAAATACCTATACAAACTTGTTCCTACATAGTAACTTGCATCTTTGAATGAGAATCTGCTTGCTTACAGCAACGTGCTATATGTTCTGAATGCCCGAATAGGGAATCTGTGTCAAAACTTTGTTAGGAATTATGTGATCCTTACTAGCTGGAAGTAAGGGAGATGGGGCATGAAGTTATTTCTAGGAGTTGGACACATACCAAGTTTAGCTCAGTTCTGGGCATCTTTGAAATACCTATACAAACTTGTTCCTACATAGTAACTTGCATCTTTGAATGAGAATGTGCTTGCTTACAGCAACGTGCTATATGTTCTGAATGCCCGAATTGGGAATCTGTGTCAAAACTTTGTTAGGAATTATGTGATCCTTACTAGCTGGAAGTAAGGGAGATGGGGCATGAAGTTATTTCTAGGAGTTGGACACATACCAAGTTTAGCTCAGTTCTGGGCATCTTTGAAATACCTATACAAACTTGTTCCTACATAGTAACTTGCAACTTTGAATGAGAATGTGCTTGCTTACAGCAACGTGCTATATGTTCTGAATGCCCGAATTGGGAATCTGTGTCAAAACTTTGTTAGGAATTATGTGATCCGTACTAGCTGGAAGTAAGGCAGATGGGGCATGAAGTTATTTCTAGGAGTTGGACACATACCAAGTTTAGCTCAGTTCTGGGCATCTTTGAAATACCTATACAAACTTGTTCCTACATAGTAACTTGCAACTTTGAATGAGAATGTGCTTGCTTACAGCAACGTGCTATATGTTCTGAATGCCCGAATTGGGAATCTGTGTCAAAACTTTGTTAGGAATTATGTGATCCATACTCGCTGGAAGTAAGGCAGATGGGGCATGAAGTTATTTCTAGGAGTTGGACACATACCAAGTTTAGCTCAGTTCTGGGCATCTTTGAAATACCTATACAAACTTGTTCCTACATAGTAACTTGCAACTTTGAATGAGAATGTGCTTGCTTACAGCAACGTGCTATATGTTCTGAATGCCCGAATTGGCAATCTGTGTCAAAACTTTGTTAGGAATTATGTGATCCGTGCTAGCTGGAAGTAAGGGAGATGGGGCATGAAGTTATTTCTTGGAGTTGGACACATACCAAGTTTAGCTCAGTTCTGGGCATCTTTGAAATACCTATACAAACTTGTTCCTACATAGTAACTTGCATCTTTGAATGAGAATGTGCTTGCTTACAGCAACGTGCTATATGTTCTGAATGCCCGAATTGGCAATCTGTGTCAAAACTTTGTTAGGAATTATGTGATCCGTACTAGCTGGAAGTAAGGGAGATGGGGCATGAAGTTATTTCTAGGAGTTGGACACATACCAAGTTTAGCTCAGTTCTGGGCATCTTTGAAATACCTATACAAACATGTTCCTACATAGTAACTTGCATCTTTGAATGAGAATGTGCTTGCTTACAGCAACGTGCTATATGTTCTGAATGCCCGAATTGGGAATCTGTGTCAAAACTTTGTTAGGAATTATGTGATCCTTACTAGCTGGAAGTAAGGGAGATGGGGCATGAAGTTATTTCTAGGAGTTGGAGACATACCAAGTTTAGCTCAGTTCTGGGCATCTTTGAAATACCTATACAAACTTGTTCCTACATAGTAACTTGCATCTTTGAATGAGATTCTGCTTGCTTACTGCAACGTGCTATATGTTCTGAATGCCCGAATTGGGAATCTGTGTCAAAACTTTGTTAGGAATTATGTTATCCTTACTAGCTGGAAGTAAGGGAGATGGGGCATGAAGTTATTTCTTGGAGTTGGAGACATACCAAGTTTAGCTCAGTTCTGGGCATCTTTGAAATACCTATACAAACTTGTTCCTACATAGTAACTTGCATCTTTGAGTGAGAATGTGCTTGCTTACAGCAACGTGCTATATGTTCTGAATGCCCGAATTGGCAATCTGTGTCAAAACTTTGTTAGGAATTATGTGATCCGTACTAGCTGGAAGAAAGGCAGATGGGGCATGAAGTTATTTCTAGGAGTTGGACACATACCAAGTTTAGCTCAGTTCTGGGCATCTTTGAAATACCTATACAATTTGTTCCTACCTAGTAACTTGCATCTTTGAATGAGAATCTGCTTGCTTACAGCAACGTGCTATATGTTCTGAATGCCCGAATTGGGAATCTGTGTCAAAACTTTGTTAGGAATTATGTGATCCTTACTAGCTGGAAGTAAGGCAGATGGGGCATGAAGTTATTTCTAGGAGTTGGACACATACCAAGTTTAGCTCAGTTCTGGGCATCTTTGAAATACCTATACAAACTTGTTCCTACATAGTAACTTGCAACTTGAATGAAAATGTGCTTGCTTACAGCAACGTGCTATATGTTCTGAATGCCCGAATTGGCAATCTGTGTCAAAACTTTGTTAGGAATTATGTGATCCTTACTAGCTGGAAGTAAGGGAGATGGGGCATGAAGTTATTTCTAGGAGTTGGACACATACCAAGTTTAGCTCAGTTCTGGGCATCTTTGAAATACCTATACAAACTTGTTCCTACATAGTAACTTGCATCTTTGAATGAGAATCTGCTTGCTTACAGCAACGTGCTATATGTTCTGAATGCCCGAATTGGGAATCTGTGTCAAAACTTTGTTAGGAATTATGTGATCCTTACTAGCTGGAAGTAAGTGAGATGGGGCATGAAGTTATTTCTAGGAGTTGGACACATACCAAGTTTAGCTCAGTTCTGGGCATCTTTGAAATACCTATACAAACTTGTTCCTACATAATAACTTGCATCTTTGAATGAAAATGTGCTTGCTTGCAGCAACGTGCTATATGTTCTGAATGCCCGAATAGGGAATCTGTGTCAAAACTTTGTTAGGAATTATGTGATCCTTACTAGCTGGAAGTAAGGGAGATGGGGCATGAAGTTATTTCTAGGAGTTGGACACATACCAAGTTTAGCTCAGTTCTGGGCATCTTTGAAATACCTATACAAACTTGTTCCTACATAGTAACTTGCATCTTTGAATGAGAATCTGCTTGCTTACAGCAACGTGCTATATGTTCTGAATGCCCGAATTGGCAATCTGTGTCAAAACTTTGTTAGGAATTATGTGATCCTTACTAGCTGGAAGTAAGGGAGATGGGGCATGAAGTTATTTCTAGGAGTTGGACACATACCAAGTTTAGCTCAGTTCTGGGCATCTTTGAAATACCTATACAAACTTGTTCCTACATAGTAACTTGCATCTTTGAATGAGAATCTGCTTGCTGACAGCAACGTGCTATATGTTCTGAATGCCCGAATTGGGAATCTGTGTCAAAACTTTGTTGGGAATTATGTCATCCTTACTAGCTGGAAGTAAGGGAGATGGGGCATGAAGTTATTTCTAGGAGTTGGACACATACCAAGTTTAGCTCAGTTCTGGGCATCTTTGAAATACCTATACAAACTTGTTCCTACCTAGTAACTTGCATCTTTGAATGAGAATGTGCTTGCTTACAGCAACGTGCTATATTTTCTGAATGCCCGAATTGGGAATCTGTGTCAAAACTTTGTTAGGAATTATGTGATCCTTACTAGCTGGAAGTAAGGGAGATGGGGCATGAAGTTATTTCTAGGAGTTGGACACATACCAAGTTTAGCTCAGTTCTGGGCATCTTTGAAATACCTATACAAACTTGTTCCTATATAGTAACTTGCAACTTTGAATGAGAATCTGCTTGCTTACAGCAACGTGCTATATGTTCTGAATGCCCGAATTGGGAATCTGTGTCAAAACTTTGTTAGTAATTATGTGATCCTTACTAGCTGGAAGTAAGGAAGATGGGGCATGAAGTTATTTCTAGGAGTTGGACACATACCAAGTTTAGCTCAGTTCTGGGCATCTTTGAAATACCTATACAAACTTGTTCCTACATAGTAACTTGCATCTTTGAATGGGAATCTGCTTGCTTACAGCAACGTGCTATATGTTCTGAATGCCCGAATTGTGAATCTGTGTCAAAACTTTGTTAGGAATTATGTGATCCTTACTAGCTGGAAGTAAGGGAGATGGGGCATGAAGTTATTTCTAGGAGTTGGACACATACCAAGTTTAGCTCAGTTCTGGGCATCTTTGAAATACCTATACAAACTTGTTCCTACATAGTAACTTGCATCTTTGAATGAGAATGTGCTTGCTTACAGCAACGTGCTATATGTTCTGAATGCCCGAATTGGCAATCTGTGTCAAAACTTTGTTAGGAATTATGTGATCCTTACTAGCTGGAAGTAAGGGAGATGGGGCATGAAGTTATTTCTAGGAGTTGGACACATACCAAGTTTAGCTCAGTTCTGGGCATTTTTGAAATACCTATACAAACTTGTTCCTACATAGTAACTTGCAACTTTGAATGAGAATGTGCTTGCTTGCAGCAACGTGCTATATGTTCTGAATGCCCGAATAGGGAATCTGTGTCAAAACTTTGTTAGGAATTATGTGATCCTTACTAGCTGGAAGTAAGGGAGATGGAGCATGAAGTTATTTCTTGGAGTTGGACACATACCAAGTTTAGCTCAGTTCTGGGCATCTTTGAAATACCTATACAAACTTGTTCCTACCTAGTAACTTGCAACTTTGAATGAAAATGTGCTTGCTTACAGCAACGTGCTATATGTTCTGAATGCCCGAATAGGGAATCTGTGTCAAAACTTTGTTAGGAATTATGTGATCCTTACAAGCTGGAAGTAAGGGAGATGGGGCATGAAGTTATTTCTAGGAGTTAGACACATACCAAGTTTAGCTCAGTTCTGGGCATCTTTGAAATACCTATACAAACTTGTTCCTACATAGTAACTTGCATCTTTGAATGAGAATCTGCTTGCTTACAGCAACGTGCTATATGTTCTGAATGCCCGAATTGGGAATCTGTGTCAAAACTTTGTTAGGAATTATGTGATCCTTACTAGCTGGAAGTAAGGGAGATGGGGCATGAAGTTATTTCTAGGAGTTGGACACATACCAAGTTTAGCTCAGTTCTGGGCATCTTTGAAATACCTATACAAACTTGTTCCTACATAGTAACTTGCATCTTTGAATGGGAATCTGCTTGCTTACAGCAACGTGCTATATGTTCTGAATGCCCGAATTGTGAATCTGTGTCAAAACTTTGTTAGGAATTATGTGATCCTTACTAGCTGGAAGTAAGGGAGATGGGGCATGAAGTTATTTCTAGGAGTTGGACACATACCAAGTTTAGCTCAGTTCTGGGCATCTTTGAAATACCTATACAAACTTGTTCCTACATAGTAACTTGCATCTTTGAATGAGAATGTGCTTGCTTACAGCAACGTGCTATATGTTCTGAATGCCCGAATTGGGAATCTGTGTCAAAACTTTGTTAGGAATTATGTGATCCTTACTAGCTGGAAGTAAGGGAGATGGGGCATGAAGTTATTTCTAGGAGTTGGACACATACCAAGTTTAGCTCAGTTCTGGGCATCTTTGAAATACCTATACAAACTTGTTCCTACCTAGTAACTTGCAACTTTGAATGAAAATGTGCTTGCTTACAGCAACGTGCTATATGTTCTGAATGCCCGAATAGGGAATCTGTGTCAAAACTTTGTTAGGAATTATGTGATCCTTACTAGCTGGAAGTAAGGGAGATGGGGCATGAAGTTATTTCTAGGAGTTGGACACATACCAAGTTTAGCTCAGTTCTGGGCATCTTTGAAATACCTATACAAACTTGTTCCTACATAGTAACTTGCATCTTTGAATGAGAATGTGCTTGCTTACAGCAACGTGCTATATGTTCTGAATGCCCGAATTGGGAATCTGTGTCAAAACTTTGTTAGGAATTATGTGATCCTTACTAGCTGGAAGTAAGGGAGATGGGGCATGAAGTTATTTCTAGGAGTTCGACACATACCAAGTTTAGCTTAGTTCTGGGCATCTTTGAAATACCTATACAAACTTGTTCCTACATAGTATCTTGCAACTTTCAATGAGAATGTGCTTGCTTACAGCAACGTGCTACATGTTCTGAATGCCCGAATTGGGAATCTGTGTCAAAACTTTGTTAGGAATTATGTGATCCTTACTAGCTGGAAGTAAGGGAGATGGGGCATGAAGTTATTTCTAGGAGTTGGACACATACCAAGTTTAGCTCAGTTCTGGGCATCTTTGAAATACCTATACAAACTTGTTCCTACATAGTAACTTGCAACTTTGAATGAGAATGTGCTTGCTTGCAGCAACGTGCTATATGTTTTGAATGCCCGAATAGGGAATCTGTGTCAAAACTTTGTTAGGAATTATGTGATCCTTACTAGCTGGAAGTAAGGGAGATGGGGCATGAAGTTATTTCTAGGAGTTGGACACATACCAAGTTTAGCTCAGTTCTGGGCATCTTTGAAATACCTATACAAACTTGTTCCTACATAGTAACTTGCATCTTTGAATGAGAATCTGCTTGCTGACAGCAACGTGCTATATGTTCTGAATGCCCGAATTGGGAATCTGTGTCAAAACTTTGTTAGGAATTATGTGATCCTTACTAGCTGGAAGTAAGGGCGATGGGGCATGAAGTTATTTCTAGGAGTTGGACACATACCAAGTTTAGCTCAGTTCTGGGCATCTTTGAAATACCTATACAAACTTGTTCCTACCTAGTAACTTGCATCTTTGAATGAGAATGTGCTTGCTTACAGCAACGTGCGATATGTTCTGAATGCCCGAATTGGGAATCTGTGTCAAAACTTTGTTAGGAATTATGTGATCCTTACTAGCTGGAAGTAAGGGAGATGGGGCATGAAGTTATTTCTAGGAGGTGGACACATACCAAGTTTAGCTCAGTTCTGGGCATCTTTGAAATACCTATACAAACTTGTTCCTACCTAGTAACTTGCAACTTTGAATGAAAATGTGCTTGCTTACAGCAACGTGCTATATGTTCTGAATGCCCGAATAGGGAATCTGTGTCAAAACTTTGTTAGGAATTATGTGATCCTTACTAGCTGGAAGTAAGGGAGATGGGGCATGAAGTTATTTCTAGGAGTTGGACACATACCAAGTTTAGCTCAGTTCTGGGCATCTTTGAAATACCTATACAAACTTGTTCCTACATAGTAACTTGCATCTTTGAATGAGAATCTGCTTGCTTACAGCAACGTGCTATATGTTCTGAATGCCCGAATTGGGAATCTGTGTCAAAACTTTGTTAGGAATTATGTGATCCTTACTAGCTGGAAGTAAGGGAGATGGGGCATGAAGTTATTTCTAGGAGTTGGACACATACCAAGTTTAGCTCAGTTCTGGGCATCTTTGAAATACCTATACAAACTTGTTCCTACATAGTATCTTGCAACTTTCAATGAGAATGTGCTTGCTTACAGCAACGTGCTACATGTTCTGAATGCCCGAATTGGGAATCTGTGTCAAATCTTTGTTAGGAATTATGTGATCCTTACTAGCTGGAAGTAAGGGAGATGGGGCATGAAGTTATTTCTAGGAGTTGGACACATACCAAGTTTAGCTCAGTTCTGGGCATCTTTGAAATACCTATACAAACTTGTTCCTACATAGTAACTTGCAACTTTGAATGAGAATGTGCTTGCTTGCAGCAACGTGCTATATGTTTTGAATGCCCGAATAGGGAATCTGTGTCAAAACTTTGTTAGGAATTATGTGATCCTTACTAGCTGGAAGTAAGGGAGATGGGGCATGAAGTTATTTCTAGGAGTTGGACACATACCAAGTTTAGCTCAGTTCTGGGCATCTTTGAAATACCTATACAAACTTGTTCCTACATAGTAACTTGCATCTTTGAATGAGAATGTGCTTGCTTACAGCAACGTGCTATATGTTCTGAATGCCCGAATTGGGAATCTGTGTCAAAACTTTGTTAGGAATTATGTGATCCTTACTAGCTGGAAGTAAGGGAGATGGGGCATGAAGTTATTTCTAGGAGTTGGACACATACCAAGTTTAGCTTAGTTCTGGGCATCTTTGAAATACCTATACAAACTTGTTCCTACATAGTATCTTGCAACTTTCAATGAGAATGTGCTTGCTTACAGCAACGTGCTACATGTTCTGAATGCCCGAATTGGGAATCTGTGTCAAAACTTTGTTAGGAATTATGTGATCCTTACTAGCTGGAAGTAAGGGAGATGGGGCATGAAGTTATTTCTAGGAGTTGGACACATACCAAGTTTAGCTCAGTTCTGGGCATCTTTGAAATACCTATACAAACTTGTTCCTACATAGTAACTTGCAACTTTGAATGAGAATGTGCTTGCTTGCAGCAACGTGCTATATGTTTTGAATGCCCGAATAGGGAATCTGTGTCAAAACTTTGTTAGGAATTATGTGATCCTTACTAGCTGGAAGTAAGGGAGATGGGGCATGAAGTTATTTCTAGGAGTTGGACACATACCAAGTTTAGCTCAGTTCTGGGCATCTTTGAAATACCTATACAAACTTGTTCCTACATAGTAACTTGCATCTTTGAATGAGAATGTGCTTGCTTGCAGCAACGTGCTATATGTTCTGAATGCCCGAATTGGGAATCTGTGTCAAAACTTTGTTAGGAATTATGTGATCCTTACTAGCTGGAAGTAAGGGAGATGGGGCATGAAGTTATTTCTAGGAGTTGGACACATACCAAGTTTAGCTCAGTTCTGGGCATCTTTGAAATACCTATACAAACTTGTTCCTACATAGTAACTTGCATCTTTGAATGAGAATCTGCTTGCTGACAGCAACGTGCTATATGTTCTGAATGCCCGAATTGGCAATCTGTGTCAAAACTTTGTTAGGAATTATGTCATCCTTACTAGCTGGAAGTAAGGGAGATGGGGCATGAAGTTATTTCTAGGAGTTGGACACATACCAAGTTTAGCTCAGTTCTGGGCATCTTTGAAATACCTATACAAACTTGTTCCTACCTAGTAACTTGCATCTTTGAATGAGAATGTGCTTGCTTACAGCAACGTGCTATATTTTCTGAATGCCCGAATTGGGAATCTGTGTCAAAACTTTGTTAGGAATTATGTGATCCTTACTAGCTGGAAGTAAGGGAGATGGGGCATGAAGTTATTTCTAGGAGTTGGACACATACCAAGTTTAGCTCAGTTCTGGGCATCTTTGAAATACCTATACAAACTTGTTCCTACATAGTAACTTGCAACTTTGAATGAGAATCTGCTTGCTTACAGCAACGTGCTATATGTTCTGAATGCCCGAATTGGGAATCTGTGTCAAAACTGTGTTAGGAATTATGTGATCCTTACTAGCTGGAAGTAAGGGAGATGGGGCATGAAGTTATTTCTAGGAGTTGGACACATACCAAGTTTAGCTCAGTTCTGGGCATCTTTGAAATACCTATACAAACTTGTTCCTACATAGTAACTTGCATCTTTGAATGGGAATCTGCTTGCTTACAGCAACGTGCTATATGTTCTGAATGCCCGAATTGTGAATCTGTGTCAAAACTTTGTTAGGAATTATGTGATCCTTACTAGCTGGAAGTAAGGGAGATGGGGCATGAAGTTATTTCTAGGAGTTGGACACATACCAAGTTTAGCTCAGTTCTGGGCATCTTTGAAATACCTATACAAACTTGTTCCTACATAGTAACTTGCATCTTTGAATGAGAATGTGCTTGCTTACAGCAACGTGCTATATGTTCTGAATGCCCGAATTGGGAATCTGTGTCAAAACTTTGTTAGGAATTATGTGATCCTTACTAGCTGGAAGTAAGGGAGATGGGGCATGAAGTTATTTCTAGGAGTTGGACACATACCAAGTTTAGCTCAGTTCTGGGCATCTTTGAAATACCTATACACACTTGTTCCTACATAGTAACTTGCATCTTTGAATGAGAATGTGCTTGCTTACAGCAACGTGCTATATGTTCTGAATGCCCGAATTGGCAATCTGTGTCAAAACTTTGTTAGGAATTATGTGATCCTTACTAGCTGGAAGTAAGGGAGATGGGGCATGAAGTTATTTCTAGGAGTTGGACACATACCAAGTTTAGCTCAGTTCTGGGCATTTTTGAAATACCTATACAAACTTGTTCCTACATAGTAACTTGCAACTTTGAATGAGAATGTGCTTGCTTGCAGCAACGTGCTATATGTTCTGAATGCCCGAATAGGGAATCTGTGTCAAAACTTTGTTAGGAATTATGTGATCCTTACTAGCTGGAAGTAAGGGAGATGGAGCATGAAGTTATTTCTTGGAGTTGGACACATACCAAGTTTAGCTCAGTTCTGGGCATCTTTGAAATACCTATACAAACTTGTTCCTACCTAGTAACTTGCAACTTTGAATGAAAATGTGCTTGCTTACAGCAACGTGCTATATGTTCTGAATGCCCGAATAGGGAATCTGTGTCAAAACTTTGTTAGGAATTATGTGATCCTTACAAGCTGGAAGTAAGGGAGATGGGGCATGAAGTTATTTCTAGGAGTTAGACACATACCAAGTTTAGCTCAGTTCTGGGCATCTTTGAAATACCTATACAAACTTGTTCCTACATAGTAACTTGCATCTTTGAATGAGAATCTGCTTGCTTACAGCAACGTGCTATATGTTCTGAATGCCCGAAATGGGAATCTGTGTCAAAACTTTGTTAGGAATTATGTGATCCTTACTAGCTGGAAGTAAGGGAGATGGGGCATGAAGTTATTTCTAGGAGTTGGACACATACCAAGTTTAGCTTAGTTCTGGGCATCTTTGAAATACCTATACAAACTTGTTCCTACATAGTATCTTGCAACTTTGAATGAGAATGTGCTTGCTTACAGCAACGTGCTACATGTTCTGAATGCCCGAATTGGGAATCTGTGTCAAAACTTTGTTAGGAATTATGTGATCCTTACTAGCTGGAAGTAAGGGAGATGGGGCATGAAGTTATTTCTAGGAGTTGGACACATACCAAGTTTAGCTCAGTTCTGGGCATCTTTGAAATACCTATACAAACTTGTTCCTACATAGTAACTTGCATCTTTGAATGGGAATCTGCTTGCTTACAGCAACGTGCTATATGTTCTGAATGCCCGAATTGTGAATCTGTGTCAAAACTTTGTTAGGAATTATGTGATCCTTACTAGCTGGAACTAAGGGAGATGGGGCATGAAGTTATTTCTAGGAGTTGGACACATACCAAGTTTAGCTCAGTTCTGGGCATCTTTGAAATACCTATACAAACTTGTTCCTACATAGTAACTTGCATCTTTGAATGAGAATGTGCTTGCTTACAGCAACGTGCTATATGTTCTGAATGCCCGAATTGGGAATCTGTGTCAAAACTTTGTTAGGAATTATGTGATCCTTACTAGCTGGAAGTAAGGGAGATGGGGCATGAAGTTATTTCTAGGAGTTGGACACATACCAAGTTTAGCTTAGTTCTGGGCATCTTTGAAATACCTATACAAACTTGTTCCTACATAGTATCTTGCAACTTTCAATGAGAATGTGCTTGCTTACAGCAACGTGCTACATGTTCTGAATGCCCGAATTGGGAATCTGTGTCAAAACTTTGTTAGGAATTATGTGATCCTTACTAGCTGGAAGTAAGGGAGATGGGGCATGAAGTTATTTCTAGGAGTTGGACACATACCAAGTTTAGCTCAGTTCTGGGCATCTTTGAAATACCTATACAAACTTGTTCCTACATAGTAACTTGCAACTTTGAATGAGAATGTGCTTGCTTGCAGCAACGTGCTATATGTTTTGAATGCCCGAATAGGGAATCTGTGTCAAAACTTTGTTAGGAATTATGTGATCCTTACTAGCTGGAAGTAAGGGAGATGGGGCATGAAGTTATTTCTAGGAGTTGGACACATACCAAGTTTAGCTCAGTTCTGGGCATCTTTGAAATACCTATACAAACTTGTTCCTACATAGTAACTTGCATCTTTGAATGAGAATGTGCTTGCTTGCAGCAACGTGTTATATGTTCTGAATGCCCGAATTGGGAATCTGTGTCAAAACTTTGTTAGGAATTATGTGATCCTTACTAGCTGGAAGTAAGGGAGATGGGGCATGAAGTTATTTCTAGGAGTTGGACACATACCAAGTTTAGCTCAGTTCTGGGCATCTTTGAAATACCTATACAAACTTGTTCCTACATAGTAACTTGCAACTTTGAATGAGAATCTGCTTGCTTACAGCAACGTGCTATATGTTCTGAATGCCCGAATTGGGAATCTGTGTCAAAACTTTGTTAGGAATTATGTGATCCTTACTAGCTGGAATTAAGGGAGATGGGGCATGAAGTTATTTCTAGGAGTTGGACACATACCAAGTTTAGCTCAGTTCTGGGCATCTTTGAAATACCTATACAAACTTGTTCCTACATAGTAACTTGCATCTTTGAATGAGAATGTGCTTGCTTACAGCAACGTGCGATATGTTCTGAATGCCCGAATTGGGAATCTGTGTCAAAACTTTGTTAGGAATTATGTGATCCTTACTAGCTGGAAGTAAGGGAGATGGGGCATGAAGTTATTTCTAGGAGGTGGACACATACCAAGTTTAGCTCAGTTCTGGGCATCTTTGAAATACCTATACAAACTTGTTCCTACCTAGTAACTTGCAACTTTGAATGAAAATGTGCTTGCTTACAGCAACGTGCTATATGTTCTGAATGCCCGAATAGGGAATCTGTGTCAAAACTTTGTTAGGAATTATGTGATCCTTACTAGCTGGAAGTAAGGGAGATGGGGCATGAAGTTATTTCTAGGAGTTGGACACATACCAAGTTTAGCTCAGTTCTGGGCATCTTTGAAATACCTATACAAACTTGTTCCTACATAGTAACTTGCATCTTTGAATGAGAATCTGCTTGCTTACAGCAACGTGCTATATGTTCTGAATGCCCGAATTGGGAATCTGTGTCAAAACTTTGTTAGGAATTATGTGATCCTTACTAGCTGGAAGTAAGGGAGATGGGGCATGAAGTTATTTCTAGGAGTTGGACACATACCAAGTTTAGCTCAGTTCTGGGCATCTTTGAAATACCTATACAAACTTGTTCCTACATAGTATCTTGCAACTTTCAATAAGAATGTGCTTGCTTACAGCAACGTGCTACATATTCTGAATGCCCGAATTGGGAATCTGTGTCAAATCTTTGTTAGGAATTATGTGATCCTTACTAGCTGGAAGTAAGGGAGATGGGGCATGAAGTTATTTCTAGGAGTTGGACACATACCAAGTTTAGCTCAGTTCTGGGCATCTTTGAAATACCTATACAAACTTGTTCCTACATAGTAACTTGCAACTTTGAATGAGAATGTGCTTGCTTGCAGCAACGTGCTATATGTTTTGAATGCCCGAATAGGGAATCTGTGTCAAAACTTTGTTAGGAATTATGTGATCCTTACTAGCTGGAAGTAAGGGAGATGGGGCATGAAGTTATTTCTAGGAGTTGGACACATACCAAGTTTAGCTCAGTTCTGGGCATCTTTGAAATACCTATACAAACTTGTTCCTACATAGTAACTTGCATCTTTGAATGAGAATGTGCTTGCTTGCAGCAACGTGCTATATGTTCTGAATGCCCGAATTGGGAATCTGTGTCAAAACTTTGTTAGGAATTATGTGATCCTTACTAGCTGGAAGTAAGGGAGATGGGGCATGAAGTTATTTCTAGGAGTTGGACACATACCAAGTTTAGCTCAGTTCTGGGCATCTTTGAAATACCTATACAAACTTGTTCCTACATAGTAACTTGCATCTTTGAATGAGAATCTGCTTGCTGACAGCAACGTGCTATATGTTCTGAATGCCCGAATTGGCAATCTGTGTCAAAACTTTGTTAGGAATTATGTCATCCTTACTAGCTGGAAGTAAGGGAGATGGGGCATGAAGTTATTTCTAGGAGTTGGACACATACCAAGTTTAGCTCAGTTCTGGGCATCTTTGAAATACCTATACAAACTTGTTCCTACCTAGTAACTTGCATCTTTGAATGAGAATGTGCTTGCTTACAGCAACGTGCTATATTTTCTGAATGCCCGAATTGGGAATCTGTGTCAAAACTTTGTTAGGAATTATGTGATCCTTACTAGCTGGAAGTAAGGGAGATGGGGCATGAAGTTATTTCTAGGAGTTGGACACATACCAAGTTTAGCTCAGTTCTGGGCATCTTTGAAATACCTATACAAACTTGTTCCTACATAGTAACTTGCAACTTTGAATGAGAATCTGCTTGCTTACAGCAACGTGCTATATGTTCTGAATGCCCGAATTGGGAATCTGTGTCAAAACTTTGTTAGGAATTATGTGATCCTTACTAGCTGGAAGTAAGGGAGATGGGGCATGAAGTTATTTCTAGGAGTTGGACACATACCAAGTTTAGCTCAGTTCTGGGCATCTTTGAAATACCTATACAAACTTGTTCCTACATAGTAACTTGCATCTTTGAATGGGAATCTGCTTGCTTACAGCAACGTGCTATATGTTCTGAATGCCCGAATTGTGAATCTGTGTCAAAACTTTGTTAGGAATTATGTGATCCTTACTAGCTGGAAGTAAGGGAGATGGGGCATGAAGTTATTTCTAGGAGTTGGACACATAGCAAGTTTAGCTCAGTTCTGGGCATCTTTGAAATACCTATACAAACTTGTTCCTACATAGTAACTTGCATCTTTGAATGAGAATGTGCTTGCTTACAGCAACGTGCTATATGTTCTGAATGCCCGAATTGGGAATCTGTGTCAAAACTTTGTTAGGAATTATGTGATCCTTACTAGCTGGAAGTAAGGGAGATGGGGCATGAAGTTATTTCTAGGAGTTGGACACATACCAAGTTTAGCTCAGTTCTGGGCATCTTTGAAATACCTATACACACTTGTTCCTACATAGTAACTTGCATCTTTGAATGGGAATGTGCTTGCTTACAGCAACGTGCTATATGTTCTGAATGCCCGAATTGGCAATCTGTGTCAAAACTTTGTTAGGAATTATGTGATCCTTACTAGCTGGAAGTAAGGGAGATGGGGCATGAAGTTATTTCTAGGAGTTGGACACATACCAAGTTTAGCTCAGTTCTGGGCATTTTTGAAATACCTATACAAACTTGTTCCTACATAGTAACTTGCAACTTTGAATGAGAATGTGCTTGCTTGCAGCAACGTGCTATATGTTCTGAATGCCCGAATAGGGAATCTGTGTCAAAACTTTGTTAGGAATTATGTGATCCTTACTAGCTGGAAGTAAGGGAGATGGAGCATGAAGTTATTTCTTGGAGTTGGACACATACCAAGTTTAGCTCAGTTCTGGGCATCTTTGAAATACCTATACAAACTTGTTCCTACCTAGTAACTTGCAACTTTGAATGAAAATGTGCTTGCTTACAGCAACGTGCTATATGTTCTGAATGCCCGAATAGGGAATCTGTGTCAAAACTTTGTTAGGAATTATGTGATCCTTACAAGCTGGAAGTAAGGGAGATGGGGCATGAAGTTATTTCTAGGAGTTAGACACATACCAAGTTTAGCTCAGTTCTGGGCATCTTTGAAATACCTATACAAACTTGTTCCTACATAGTAACTTGCATCTTTGAATGAGAATCTGCTTGCTTACAGCAACGTGCTATATGTTCTGAATGCCCGAAATGGGAATCTGTGTCAAAACTTTGTTAGGAATTATGTGATCCTTACTAGCTGGAAGTAAGGGAGATGGGGCATGAAGTTATTTCTAGGAGTTGGACACATACCAAGTTTAGCTTAGTTCTGGGCATCTTTGAAATACCTATACAAACTTGTTCCTACATAGTATCTTGCAACTTTGAATGAGAATGTGCTTGCTTACAGCAACGTGCTACATGTTCTGAATGCCCGAATTGGGAATCTGTGTCAAAACTTTGTTAGGAATTATGTGATCCTTACTAGCTGGAAGTAAGGGAGATGGGGCATGAAGTTATTTCTAGGAGTTGGACACATACCAAGTTTAGCTCAGTTCTGGGCATCTTTGAAATACCTATACAAACTTGTTCCTACATAGTAACTTGCATCTTTGAATGGGAATCTGCTTGCTTACAGCAACGTGCTATATGTTCTGAATGCCCGAATTGTGAATCTGTGTCAAAACTTTGTTAGGAATTATGTCATCCTTACTAGCTGGAAGTAAGGGAGATGGGGCATGAAGTTATTTCTAGGAGTTGGACACATACCAAGTTTAGCTCAGTTCTGGGCATCTTTGAAATACCTATACAAACTTGTTCCTACATAGTAACTTGCATCTTTGAATGAGAATGTGCTTGCTTACAGCAACGTGCTATATGTTCTGAATGCCCGAATTGGGAATCTGTGTCAAAACTTTGTTAGGAATTATGTGATCCTTACTAGCTGGAAGTAAGGGAGATGGGGCATGAAGTTATTTCTAGGAGTTGGACACATACCAAGTTTAGCTTAGTTCTGGGCATCTTTGAAATACCTATACAAACTTGTTCCTACATAGTATCTTGCAACTTTCAATGAGAATGTGCTTGCTTGCAGCAACGTGCTACATGTTCTGAATGCCCGAATTGGGAATCTGTGTCAAAACTTTGTTAGGAATTATGTGATCCTTACTAGCTGGAAGTAAGGGAGATGGGGCATGAAGTTATTTCTAGGAGTTGGACACATACCAAGTTTAGCTCAGTTCTGGGCATCTTTGAAATACCTATACAAACTTGTTCCTACATAGTAACTTGCAACTTTGAATGAGAATGTGCTTGCTTGCAGCAACGTGCTATATGTTTTGAATGCCCGAATAGGGAATCTGTGTCAAAACTTTGTTAGGAATTATGTGATCCTTACTAGCTGGAAGTAAGGGAGATGGGGCATGAAGTTATTTCTAGGAGTTGGACACATACCAAGTTTAGCTCAGTTCTGGGCATCTTTGAAATACCTATACAAACTTGTTCCTACATAGTAACTTGCATCTTTGAATGAGAATGTGCTTGCTTGCAGCAACGTGCTATATGTTCTGAATGCCCGAATTGGGAATCTGTGTCAAAACTTTGTTAGGAATTATGTGATCCTTACTAGCTGGAAGTAAGGGAGATGGGGCATGAAGTTATTTCTAGGAGTTGGACACATACCAAGTTTAGCTCAGTTCTGGGCATCTTTGAAATACCTATACAAACTTGTTCCTACATAGTAACTTGCAACTTTGAATGAGAATCTGCTTGCTTACAGCAACGTGCTATATGTTCTGAATGCCCGAATTGGGAATCTGTGTCAAAACTTTGTTAGGAATTATGTGATCCTTACTAGCTGGAAGTAAGGGAGATGGGGCATGAAGTTATTTCTAGGAGTTGGACACATACCAAGTTTAGCTCAGTTCTGGGCATCTTTGAAATACCTATACAAACTTGTTCCTACATAGTAACTTGCATCTTTGAATGAGAATGTGCTTGCTTACAGCAACGTGCGATATGTTCTGAATGCCCGAATTGGGAATCTGTGTCAAAACTTTGTTAGGAATTATGTGATCCTTACTAGCTGGAAGTAAGGGAGATGGGGCATGAAGTTATTTCTAGGAGGTGGACACATACCAAGTTTAGCTCAGTTCTGGGCATCTTTGAAATACCTATACAAACTTGTTCCTACCTAGTAACTTGCAACTTTGAATGAAAATGTGCTTGCTTACAGCAACGTGCTATATGTTCTGAATGCCCGAATAGGGAATCTGTGTCAAAACTTTGTTAGGAATTATGTGATCCTTACTAGCTGGAAGTAAGGGAGATGGGGCATGAAGTTATTTCTAGGAGTTGGACACATACCAAGTTTAGCTCAGTTCTGGGCATCTTTGAAATACCTATACAAACTTGTTCCTACATAGTAACTTGCATCTTTGAATGAGAATCTGCTTGCTTACAGCAACGTGCTATATGTTCTGAATGCCCGAATTGGGAATCTGTGTCAAAACTTTGTTAGGAATTATGTGATCCTTACTAGCTGGAAGTAAGGGAGATGGGGCATGAAGTTATTTCTAGGAGTTGGACACATACCAAGTTTAGCTCAGTTCTGGGCATCTTTGAAATACCTATACAAACTTGTTCCTACATAGTATCTTGCAACTTTCAATGAGAATGTGCTTGCTTACAGCAACGTGCTACATGTTCTGAATGCCCGAATTGGGAATCTGTGTCAAATCTTTGTTAGGAATTATGTGATCCTTACTAGCTGGAAGTAAGGGAGATGGGGCATGAAGTTATTTCTAGGAGTTGGACACATACCAAGTTTAGCTCAGTTCTGGGCATCTTTGAAATACCTATACAAACTTGTTCCTACATAGTAACTTGCAACTTTGAATGAGAATGTGCTTGCTTGCAGCAACGTGCTATATGTTTTGAATGCCCGAATAGGGAATCTGTGTCAAAACTTTGTTAGGAATTATGTGATCCTTACTAGCTGGAAGTAAGGGAGATGGGGCATGAAGTTATTTCTAGGAGTTGGACACATACCAAGTTTAGCTCAGTTCTGGGCATCTTTGAAATACCTATACAAACTTGTTCCTACATAGTAACTTGCATCTTTGAATGAGAATGTGCTTGCTTGCAGCAACGTGCTATATGTTCTGAATGCCCGAATTGGGAATCTGTGTCAAAACTTTGTTAGGAATTATGTGATCCTTACTAGCTGGAAGTAAGGGAGATGGGGCATGAAGTTATTTCTAGGAGTTGGACACATACCAAGTTTAGCTCAGTTCTGGGCATCTTTGAAATACCTATACAAACTTGTTCCTACATAGTAACTTGCATCTTTGAATGAGAATCTGCTTGCTGACAGCAACGTGCTATATGTTCTGAATGCCCGAATTGGCAATCTGTGTCAAAACTTTGTTAGGAATTATGTCATCCTTACTAGCTGGAAGTAAGGGAGATGGGGCATGAAGTTATTTCTAGGAGTTGGACACATACCAAGTTTAGCTCAGTTCTGGGCATCTTTGAAATACCTATACAAACTTGTTCCTACCTAGTAACTTGCATCTTTGAATGAGAATGTGCTTGCTTACAGCAACGTGCTATATTTTCTGAATGCCCGAATTGGGAATCTGTGTCAAAACTTTGTTAGGAATTATGTGATCCTTACTAGCTGGAAGTAAGGGAGATGGGGCATGAAGTTATTTCTAGGAGTTGGACACATACCAAGTTTAGCTCAGTTCTGGGCATCTTTGAAATACCTATACAAACTTGTTCCTACATAGTAACTTGCAACTTTGAATGAGAATCTGCTTGCTTACAGCAACGTGCTATATGTTCTGAATGCCCGAATTGGGAATCTGTGTCAAAACTTTGTTAGGAATTATGTGATCCTTACTAGCTGGAAGTAAGGGAGATGGGGCATGAAGTTATTTCTAGGAGTTGGACACATACCAAGTTTAGCTCAGTTCTGGGCATCTTTGAAAGACCTATACAAACTTGTTCCTACATAGTAACTTGCATCTTTGAATGAGAATGTGCTTGCTTACAGCAACGTGCTATATGTTCTGAATGCCCGAATTGGCAATCTGTGTCAAAACTTTGTTAGGAATTATGTAATCCTTACTAGCTGGAAGTAAGGGAGATGGGGCATGAAGTTATTTCTAGGAGTTGGACACATACCAAGTTTAGCTCAGTTCTGGGCATCTTTGAAATACCTATACAAACTTGTTCCTACATAGTAACTTGCATCTTTGAATGGGAATCTGCTTGCTTACAGCAACGTGCTATATTTTCTGAATGCCCGAATTGGGAATCTGTGTCAAAACTTTGTTAGGAATTATGTGATCCTTACTAGCTGGAAGTAAGTGAGATGGGGCATGAAGTTATTTCTAGGAGTTGGACACATACCAAGTTTAGCTCAGTTCTGGGCATCTTTGAAATACCTATACAAACTTGTTCCTACATAGTAACTTGCATCTTTGAATGAGAATGTGCTTGCTTACAGCAACGTGCTATATGTTCTGAATGCCCGAATTGGCAATCTGTGTCAAAACTTTGTTAGGAATTATGTGATCCTTACTAGCTGGAAGTAAGGGAGATGGGGCATGAAGTTATTTCTAGGAGTTGGACACATACCAAGTTTAGCTCAGTTCTGGGCATCTTTGAAATACCTATACAAACTTGTTCCTACATAGTAACTTGCATCTTTGAATGAGAATGTGCTTGCTTACAGCAACGTGCTATATGTTCTGAATGCCCGAATTGGCAATCTGTGTCAAAACTTTGTTAGGAATTATGTGATCCTTACTAGCTGGAAGTAAGGGAGATGGGGCATGAAGTTATTTCTAGGAGTTGGACACATACCAAGTTTAGCTCAGTTCTGGGCATTTTTGAAATACCTATACAAACTTGTTCCTACATAGTAACTTGCAACTTTGAATGAGAATGTGCTTGCTTGCAGCAACGTGCTATATGTTCTGAATGCCCGAATAGGGAATCTGTGTCAAAACTTTGTTAGGAATTATGTGATCCTTACTAGCTGGAAGTAAGGGAGATGGAGCATGAAGTTATTTCTTGGAGTTGGACACATACCAAGTTTAGCTCAGTTCTGGGCATCTTTGAAATACCTATACAAACTTGTTCCTACCTAGTAACTTGCAACTTTGAATGAAAATGTGCTTGCTTACAGCAACGTGCTATATGTTCTGAATGCCCGAATTGGGAATCTGTGTCAAAACTTTGTTAGGAATTATGTGATCCTTACTAGCTGGAAGTAAGTGAGATGGGGCATGAAGTTATTTCTAGGAGTTGGACACATACCAAGTTTAGCTCAGTTCTGGGCATCTTTGAAATACCTATACAAACTTGTTCCTACATAGTAACTTGCATCTTTGAATGAGAATCTGCTTGCTTACAGCAACGTGCTATATGTTCTGAATGCCCGAATAGGGAATCTGTGTCAAAACTTTGTTAGGAATTATGTGATCCTTACTAGCTGGAAGTAAGGGAGATGGGGCATGAAGTTATTTCTAGGAGTTGGACACATACCAAGTTTAGCTCAGTTCTGGGCATCTTTGAAATACCTATACAAACTTGTTCCTACATAGTAACTTGCATCTTTGAATGAGAATGTGCTTGCTTACAGCAACGTGCTATATGTTCTGAATGCCCGAATTGGGAATCTGTGTCAAAACTTTGTTAGGAATTATGTGATCCTTACTAGCTGGAAGTAAGGGAGATGGGGCATGAAGTTATTTCTAGGAGTTGGACACATACCAAGTTTAGCTCAGTTCTGGGCATCTTTGAAATACCTATACAAACTTGTTCCTACATAGTAACTTGCATCTTTGAATGAGAATGTGCTTGCTTACAGCAACGTGCTATATGTTCTGAATGCCCGAATTGGCAATCTGTGTCAAAACTTTGTTAGGAATTATGTGATCCTTACTAGCTGGAAGTAAGGGAGATGGGGCATGAAGTTATTTCTAGGAGTTGGACACATACCAAGTTTAGCTCAGTTCTGGGCATCTTTGAAATACCTATACAAACTTGTTCCTACATAGTAACTTGCATCTTTGAATGAGAATGTGCTTGCTTGCAGCAACGTGCTATATGTTCTGAATGCCCGAATTGGGAATCTGTGTCAAAACTTTGTTAGGAATTATGTGATCCTTACTAGCTGGAAGTAAGGGAGATGGGGCATGAAGTTATTTCTAGGAGTTGGACACATACCAAGTTTAGCTCAGTTCTGGGCATCTTTGAAATACCTATACAAACTTGTTCCTACATAGTAACTTGCAACTTTGAATGAGAATCTGCTTGCTTACAGCAACGTGCTATATGTTCTGAATGCCCGAATTGGGAATCTGTGTCAAAACTTTGTTAGGAATTATGTGATCCTTACTAGCTGGAATTAAGGGAGATGGGGCATGAAGTTATTTCTAGGAGTTGGACACATACCAAGTTTAGCTCAGTTCTGGGCATCTTTGAAATACCTATACAAACTTGTTCCTACATAGTAACTTGCATCTTTGAATGAGAATGTGCTTGCTTACAGCAACGTGCGATATGTTCTGAATGCCCGAATTGGGAATCTGTGTCAAAACTTTGTTAGGAATTATGTGATCCTTACTAGCTGGAAGTAAGGGAGATGGGGCATGAAGTTATTTCTAGGAGGTGGACACATACCAAGTTTAGCTCAGTTCTGGGCATCTTTGAAATACCTATACAAACTTGTTCCTACCTAGTAACTTGCAACTTTGAATGAAAATGTGCTTGCTTACAGCAACGTGCTATATGTTCTGAATGCCCGAATAGGGAATCTGTGTCAAAACTTTGTTAGGAATTATGTGATCCTTACTAGCTGGAAGTAAGGGAGATGGGGCATGAAGTTATTTCTAGGAGTTGGACACATACCAAGTTTAGCTCAGTTCTGGGCATCTTTGAAATACCTATACAAACTTGTTCCTACATAGTAACTTGCATCTTTGAATGAGAATCTGCTTGCTTACAGCAACGTGCTATATGTTCTGAATGCCCGAATTGGGAATCTGTGTCAAAACTTTGTTAGGAATTATGTGATCCTTACTAGCTGGAAGTAAGGGAGATGGGGCATGAAGTTATTTCTAGGAGTTGGACACATACCAAGTTTAGCTCAGTTCTGGGCATCTTTGAAATACCTATACAAACTTGTTCCTACATAGTATCTTGCAACTTTGAATGAGAATGTGCTTGCTTACAGCAACGTGCTACATGTTCTGAATGCCCGAATTGGGAATCTGTGTCAAATCTTTGTTAGGAATTATGTGATCCTTACTAGCTGGAAGTAAGGGAGATGGGGCATGAAGTTATTTCTAGGAGTTGGACACATACCAAGTTTAGCTCAGTTCTGGGCATCTTTGAAATACCTATACAAACTTGTTCCTACATAGTAACTTGCATCTTTGAATGAGAATGTGCTTGCTTGCAGCAACGTGCTATATGTTCTGAATGCCCGAATTGGGAATCTGTGTCAAAACTTTGTTAGGAATTATGTGATCCTTACTAGCTGGAAGTAAGGGAGATGGGGCATGAAGTTATTTCTAGGAGTTGGACACATACCAAGTTTAGCTCAGTTCTGGGCATCTTTGAAATACCTATACAAACTTGTTCCTACATAGTAACTTGCATCTTTGAATGAGAATCTGCTTGCTGACAGCAACGTGCTATATGTTCTGAATGCCCGAATTGGCAATCTGTGTCAAAACTTTGTTAGGAATTATGTGATCCTTACTAGCTGGAAGTAAGGGAGATGGGGCATGAAGTTATTTCTAGGAGTTGGACACATACCAAGTTTAGCTCAGTTCTGGGCATCTTTGAAAGACCTATACAAACTTGTTCCTACATAGTATCTTGCAACTTTCAATGAGAATGTGCTTGCTTGCAGCAACGTGCTACATGTTCTGAATGCCCGAATTGGGAATCTGTGTCAAAACTTTGTTAGGAATTATGTGATCCTTACTAGCTGGAAGTAAGGGAGATGGGGCATGAAGTTATTTCTAGGAGTTGGACACATACCAAGTTTAGCTCAGTTCTGGGCATCTTTGAAATACCTATACAAACTTGTTCCTACATAGTAACTTGCAACTTTGAATGAGAATGTGCTTGCTTGCAGCAACGTGCTATATGTTTTGAATGCCCGAATAGGGAATCTGTGTCAAAACTTTGTTAGGAATTATGTGATCCTTACTAGCTGGAAGTAAGGGAGATGGGGCATGAAGTTATTTCTAGGAGTTGGACACATACCAAGTTTAGCTCAGTTCTGGGCATCTTTGAAATACCTATACAAACTTGTTCCTACATAGTAACTTGCATCTTTGAATGAGAATGTGCTTGCTTGCAGCAACGTGCTATATGTTCTGAATGCCCGAATTGGGAATCTGTGTCAAAACTTTGTTAGGAATTATGTGATCCTTACTAGCTGGAAGTAAGGGAGATGGGGCATGAAGTTATTTCTAGGAGTTGGACACATACCAAGTTTAGCTCAGTTCTGGGCATCTTTGAAATACCTATACAAACTTGTTCCTACATAGTAACTTGCAACTTTGAATGAGAATCTGCTTGCTTACAGCAACGTGCTATATGTTCTGAATGCCCGAATTGGGAATCTGTGTCAAAACTTTGTTAGGAATTATGTGATCCTTACTAGCTGGAATTAAGGGAGATGGGGCATGAAGTTATTTCTAGGAGTTGGACACATACCAAGTTTAGCTCAGTTCTGGGCATCTTTGAAATACCTATACAAACTTGTTCCTACATAGTAACTTGCATCTTTGAATGAGAATGTGCTTGCTTACAGCAACGTGCGATATGTTCTGAATGCCCGAATTGGGAATCTGTGTCAAAACTTTGTTAGGAATTATGTGATCCTTACTAGCTGGAAGTAAGTGAGATGGGGCATGAAGTTATTTCTAGGAGTTGGACACATACCAAGTTTAGCTCAGTTCTGGGCATCTTTGAAATACCTATACAAACTTGTTCCTACCTAGTAACTTGCAACTTTGAATGAAAATGTGCTTGCTTACAGCAACGTGCTATATGTTCTGAATGCCCGAATAGGGAATCTGTGTCAAAACTTTGTTAGGAATTATGTGATCCTTACTAGCTGGAAGTAAGGGAGATGGGGCATGAAGTTATTTCTAGGAGTTGGACACATACCAAGTTTAGCTCAGTTCTGGGCATCTTTGAAATACCTATACAAACTTGTTCCTACATAGTAACTTGCATCTTTGAATGAGAATCTGCTTGCTTACAGCAACGTGCTATATGTTCTGAATGCCCGAATTGGGAATCTGTGTCAAAACTTTGTTAGGAATTATGTGATCCTTACTAGCTGGAAGTAAGGGAGATGGGGCATGAAGTTATTTCTAGGAGTTGGACACATACCAAGTTTAGCTCAGTTCTGGGCATCTTTGAAATACCTATACAAACTTGTTCCTACATAGTATCTTGCAACTTTCAATGAGAATGTGCTTGCTTACAGCAACGTGCTACATGTTCTGAATGCCCGAATTGGGAATCTGTGTCAAATCTTTGTTAGGAATTATGTGATCCTTACTAGCTGGAAGTAAGGGAGATGGGGCATGAAGTTATTTCTAGGAGTTGGACACATACCAAGTTTAGCTCAGTTCTGGGCATCTTTGAAATACCTATACAAACTTGTTCCTACATAGTAACTTGCAACTTTGAATGAGAATGTGCTTGCTTGCAGCAACGTGCTATATGTTTTGAATGCCCGAATAGGGAATCTGTGTCAAAACTTTGTTAGGAATTATGTGATCCTTACTAGCTGGAAGTAAGGGAGATGGGGCATGAAGTTATTTCTAGGAGTTGGACACATACCAAGTTTAGCTCAGTTCTGGGCATCTTTGAAATACCTATACAAACTTGTTCCTACATAGTAACTTGCATCTTTGAATGAGAATGTGCTTGCTTGCAGCAACGTGCTATATGTTCTGAATGCCCGAATTGGGAATCTGTGTCAAAACTTTGTTAGGAATTATGTGATCCTTACTAGCTGGAAGTAAGGGAGATGGGGCATGAAGTTATTTCTAGGAGTTGGACACATACCAAGTTTAGCTCAGTTCTGGGCATCTTTGAAATACCTATACAAACTTGTTCCTACATAGTAACTTGCATCTTTGAATGAGAATCTGCTTGCTGACAGCAACGTGCTATATGTTCTGAATGCCCGAATTGGCAATCTGTGTCAAAACTTTGTTAGGAATTATGTCATCCTTACTAGCTGGAAGTAAGGGAGATGGGGCATGAAGTTATTTCTAGGAGTTGGACACATACCAAGTTTAGCTCAGTTCTGGGCATCTTTGAAATACCTATACAAACTTGTTCCTACCTAGTAACTTGCATCTTTGAATGAGAATGTGCTTGCTTACAGCAACGTGCTATATTTTCTGAATGCCCGAATTGGGAATCTGTGTCAAAACTTTGTTAGGAATTATGTGATCCTTACTAGCTGGAAGTAAGGGAGATGGGGCATGAAGTTATTTCTAGGAGTTGGACACATACCAAGTTTAGCTCAGTTCTGGGCATCTTTGAAATACCTATACAAACTTGTTCCTACATAGTAACTTGCAACTTTGAATGAGAATCTGCTTGCTTACAGCAACGTGCTATATGTTCTGAATGCCCGAATTGGGAATCTGTGTCAAAACTTTGTTAGGAATTATGTGATCCTTACTAGCTGGAAGTAAGGGAGATGGGGCATGAAGTTATTTCTAGGAGTTGGACACATACCAAGTTTAGCTCAGTTCTGGGCATCTTTGAAAGACCTATACAAACTTGTTCCTACATAGTAACTTGCATCTTTGAATGAGAATGTGCTTGCTTACAGCAACGTGCTATATGTTCTGAATGCCCGAATTGGCAATCTGTGTCAAAACTTTGTTAGGAATTATGTAATCCTTACTAGCTGGAAGTAAGGGAGATGGGGCATGAAGTTATTTCTAGGAGTTGGACACATACCAAGTTTAGCTCAGTTCTGGGCATCTTTGAAATACCTATACAAACTTGTTCCTACATAGTAACTTGCATCTTTGAATGGGAATCTGCTTGCTTACAGCAACGTGCTATATTTTCTGAATGCCCGAATTGGGAATCTGTGTCAAAACTTTGTTAGGAATTATGTGATCCTTACTAGCTGGAAGTAAGTGAGATGGGGCATGAAGTTATTTCTAGGAGTTGGACACATACCAAGTTTAGCTCAGTTCTGGGCATCTTTGAAATACCTATACAAACTTGTTCCTACATAGTAACTTGCATCTTTGAATGAGAATGTGCTTGCTTACAGCAACGTGCTATATGTTCTGAATGCCCGAATTGGCAATCTGTGTCAAAACTTTGTTAGGAATTATGTGATCCTTACTAGCTGGAAGTAAGGGAGATGGGGCATGAAGTTATTTCTAGGAGTTGGACACATACCAAGTTTAGCTCAGTTCTGGGCATCTTTGAAATACCTATACAAACTTGTTCCTACATAGTAACTTGCATCTTTGAATGAGAATGTGCTTGCTTACAGCAACGTGCTATATGTTCTGAATGCCCGAATTGGCAATCTGTGTCAAAACTTTGTTAGGAATTATGTGATCCTTACTAGCTGGAAGTAAGGGAGATGGGGCATGAAGTTATTTCTAGGAGTTGGACACATACCAAGTTTAGCTCAGTTCTGGGCATTTTTGAAATACCTATACAAACTTGTTCCTACATAGTAACTTGCAACTTTGAATGAGAATGTGCTTGCTTGCAGCAACGTGCTATATGTTCTGAATGCCCGAATAGGGAATCTGTGTCAAAACTTTGTTAGGAATTATGTGATCCTTACTAGCTGGAAGTAAGGGAGATGGAGCATGAAGTTATTTCTTGGAGTTGGACACATACCAAGTTTAGCTCAGTTCTGGGCATCTTTGAAATACCTATACAAACTTGTTCCTACCTAGTAACTTGCAACTTTGAATGAAAATGTGCTTGCTTACAGCAACGTGCTATATGTTCTGAATGCCCGAATTGGGAATCTGTGTCAAAACTTTGTTAGGAATTATGTGATCCTTACTAGCTGGAAGTAAGTGAGATGGGGCATGAAGTTATTTCTAGGAGTTGGACACATACCAAGTTTAGCTCAGTTCTGGGCATCTTTGAAATACCTATACAAACTTGTTCCTACATAGTAACTTGCATCTTTGAATGAGAATCTGCTTGCTTACAGCAACGTGCTATATGTTCTGAATGCCCGAATAGGGAATCTGTGTCAAAACTTTGTTAGGAATTATGTGATCCTTACTAGCTGGAAGTAAGGGAGATGGGGCATGAAGTTATTTCTAGGAGTTGGACACATACCAAGTTTAGCTCAGTTCTGGGCATCTTTGAAATACCTATACAAACTTGTTCCTACATAGTAACTTGCATCTTTGAATGAGAATGTGCTTGCTTACAGCAACGTGCTATATGTTCTGAATGCCCGAATTGGGAATCTGTGTCAAAACTTTGTTAGGAATTATGTGATCCTTACTAGCTGGAAGTAAGGGAGATGGGGCATGAAGTTATTTCTAGGAGTTGGACACATACCAAGTTTAGCTCAGTTCTGGGCATCTTTGAAATACCTATACAAACTTGTTCCTACATAGTAACTTGCATCTTTGAATGAGAATGTGCTTGCTTACAGCAACGTGCTATATGTTCTGAATGCCCGAATTGGCAATCTGTGTCAAAACTTTGTTAGGAATTATGTGATCCTTACTAGCTGGAAGTAAGGGAGATGGGGCATGAAGTTATTTCTAGGAGTTGGACACATACCAAGTTTAGCTCAGTTCTGGGCATCTTTGAAATACCTATACAAACTTGTTCCTACATAGTAACTTGCATCTTTGAATGAGAATGTGCTTGCTTGCAGCAACGTGCTATATGTTCTGAATGCCCGAATTGGGAATCTGTGTCAAAAGTTTGTTAGGAATTATGTGATCCTTACTAGCTGGAAGTAAGGGAGATGGGGCATGAAGTTATTTCTAGGAGTTGGACACATACCAAGTTTAGCTCAGTTCTGGGCATCTTTGAAATACCTATACAAACTTGTTCCTACATAGTAACTTGCAACTTTGAATGAGAATCTGCTTGCTTACAGCAACGTGCTATATGTTCTGAATGCCCGAATTGGGAATCTGTGTCAAAACTTTGTTAGGAATTATGTGATCCTTACTAGCTGGAATTAAGGGAGATGGGGCATGAAGTTATTTCTAGGAGTTGGACACATACCAAGTTTAGCTCAGTTCTGGGCATCTTTGAAATACCTATACAAACTTGTTCCTACATAGTAACTTGCATCTTTGAATGAGAATGTGCTTGCTTACAGCAACGTGCGATATGTTCTGAATGCCCGAATTGGGAATCTGTGTCAAAACTTTGTTAGGAATTATGTGATCCTTACTAGCTGGAAGTAAGGGAGATGGGGCATGAAGTTATTTCTAGGAGGTGGACACATACCAAGTTTAGCTCAGTTCTGGGCATCTTTGAAATACCTATACAAACTTGTTCCTACCTAGTAACTTGCAACTTTGAATGAAAATGTGCTTGCTTACAGCAACGTGCTATATGTTCTGAATGCCCGAATAGGGAATCTGTGTCAAAACTTTGTTAGGAATTATGTGATCCTTACTAGCTGGAAGTAAGGGAGATGGGGCATGAAGTTATTTCTAGGAGTTGGACACATACCAAGTTTAGCTCAGTTCTGGGCATCTTTGAAATACCTATACAAACTTGTTCCTACATAGTAACTTGCATCTTTGAATGAGAATCTGCTTGCTTACAGCAACGTGCTATATGTTCTGAATGCCCGAATTGGGAATCTGTGTCAAAACTTTGTTAGGAATTATGTGATCCTTACTAGCTGGAAGTAAGGGAGATGGGGCATGAAGTTATTTCTAGGAGTTGGACACATACCAAGTTTAGCTCAGTTCTGGGCATCTTTGAAATACCTATACAAACTTGTTCCTACATAGTATCTTGCAACTTTGAATGAGAATGTGCTTGCTTACAGCAACGTGCTACATGTTCTGAATGCCCGAATTGGGAATCTGTGTCAAATCTTTGTTAGGAATTATGTGATCCTTACTAGCTGGAAGTAAGGGAGATGGGGCATGAAGTTATTTCTAGGAGTTGGACACATACCAAGTTTAGCTCAGTTCTGGGCATCTTTGAAATACCTATACAAACTTGTTCCTACATAGTAACTTGCAACTTTGAATGAGAATGTGCTTGCTTGCAGCAACGTGCTATATGTTTTGAATGCCCGAATAGGGAATCTGTGTCAAAACTTTGTTAGGAATTATGTGATCCTTACTAGCTGGAAGTAAGGGAGATTGGGCATGAAGTTATTTCTAGGAGTTGGACACATACCAAGTTTAGCTCAGTTCTGGGCATCTTTGAAATACCTATACAAACTTGTTCCTACATAGTAACTTGCATCTTTGAATGAGAATGTGCTTGCTTGCAGCAACGTGCTATATGTTCTGAATGCCCGAATTGGGAATCTGTGTCAAAACTTTGTTAGGAATTATGTGATCCTTACTAGCTGGAAGTAAGGGAGATGGGGCATGAAGTTATTTCTAGGAGTTGGACACATACCAAGTTTAGCTCAGTTCTGGGCATCTTTGAAATACCTATACAAACTTGTTCCTACATAGTAACTTGCATCTTTGAATGAGAATCTGCTTGCTGACAGCAACGTGCTATATGTTCTGAATGCCCGAATTGGCAATCTGTGTCAAAACTTTGTTAGGAATTATGTCATCCTTACTAGCTGGAAGTAAGGGAGATGGGGCATGAAGTTATTTCTAGGAGTTGGACACATACCAAGTTTAGCTCAGTTCTGGGCATCTTTGAAATACCTATACAAACTTGTTCCTACCTAGTAACTTGCATCTTTGAATGAGAATGTGCTTGCTTACAGCAACGTGCTATATTTTCTGAATGCCCGAATTGGGAATCTGTGTCAAAACTTTGTTAGGAATTATGTGATCCTTACTAGCTGGAAGTAAGGGAGATGGGGCATGAAGTTATTTCTAGGAGTTGGACACATACCAAGTTTAGCTCAGTTCTGGGCATCTTTGAAAGACCTATACAAACTTGTTCCTACATAGTAACTTGCATCTTTGAATGAGAATGTGCTTGCTTACAGCAACGTGCTATATGTTCTGAATGCCCGAATTGGCAATCTGTGTCAAAACTTTGTTAGGAATTATGTAATCCTTACTAGCTGGAAGTAGGGAGATGGGGCATGAAGTTATTTCTAGGAGTTGGACACATACCAAGTTTAGCTCAGTTCTGGGCATCTTTGAAATACCTATACAAACTTGTTCCTACATAGTAACTTGCATCTTTGAATGGGAATCTGCTTGCTTACAGCAACGTGCTATATTTTCTGAATGCCCGAATTGGGAATCTGTGTCAAAACTTTGTTAGGAATTATGTGATCCTTACTAGCTGGAAGTAAGTGAGATGGGGCATGAAGTTATTTCTAGGAGTTGGACACATACCAAGTTTAGCTCAGTTCTGGGCATCTTTGAAATACCTATACAAACTTGTTCCTACATAGTAACTTGCATCTTTGAATGAGAATGTGCTTGCTTACAGCAACGTGCTATATGTTCTGAATGCCCGAATTGGCAATCTGTGTCAAAACTTTGTTAGGAATTATGTGATCCTTACTAGCTGGAAGTAAGGGAGATGGGGCATGAAGTTATTTCTAGGAGTTGGACACATACCAAGTTTAGCTCAGTTCTGGGCATCTTTGAAATACCTATACAAACTTGTTCCTACATAGTAACTTGCATCTTTGAATGAGAATGTGCTTGCTTACAGCAACGTGCTATATGTTCTGAATGCCCGAATTGGCAATCTGTGTCAAAACTTTGTTAGGAATTATGTGATCCTTACTAGCTGGAAGTAAGTGAGATGGGGCATGAAGTTATTTCTAGGAGTTGGACACATACCAAGTTTAGCTCAGTTCTGGGCATCTTTGAAATACCTATACAAACTTGTTCCTACATAGTAACTTGCATCTTTGAATGAGAATGTGCTTGCTTACAGCAACGTGCTATATGTTCTGAATGCCCGAATTGGCAATCTGTGTCAAAACTTTGTTAGGAATTATGTGATCCTTACTAGCTGGAAGTAAGGGAGATGGGGCATGAAGTTATTTCTAGGAGTTGGACACATACCAAGTTTAGCTCAGTTCTGGGCATCTTTGAAATACCTATACAAACTTGTTCCTACATAGTAACTTGCATCTTTGAATGAGAATGTGCTTGCTTACAGCAACGTGCTATATGTTCTGAATGCCCGAATTGGCAATCTGTGTCAAAACTTTGTTAGGAATTATGTGATCCTTACTAGCTGGAAGTAAGGGAGATGGGGCATGAAGTTATTTCTAGGAGTTGGACACATACCAAGTTTAGCTCAGTTCTGGGCATTTTTGAAATACCTATACAAACTTGTTCCTACATAGTAACTTGCAACTTTGAATGAGAATGTGCTTGCTTGCAGCAACGTGCTATATGTTCTGAATGCCCGAATAGGGAATCTGTGTCAAAACTTTGTTAGGAATTATGTGATCCTTACTAGCTGGAAGTAAGGGAGATGGAGCATGAAGTTATTTCTTGGAGTTGGACACATACCAAGTTTAGCTCAGTTCTGGGCATCTTTGAAATACCTATACAAACTTGTTCCTACCTAGTAACTTGCAACTTTGAATGAAAATGTGCTTGCTTACAGCAACGTGCTATATGTTCTGAATGCCCGAATTGGGAATCTGTGTCAAAACTTTGTTAGGAATTATGTGATCCTTACTAGCTGGAAGTAAGTGAGATGGGGCATGAAGTTATTTCTAGGAGTTGGACACATACCAAGTTTAGCTCAGTTCTGGGCATCTTTGAAATACCTATACAAACTTGTTCCTACATAGTAACTTGCATCTTTGAATGAGAATCTGCTTGCTTACAGCAACGTGCTATATGTTCTGAATGCCCGAATAGGGAATCTGTGTCAAAACTTTGTTAGGAATTATGTGATCCTTACTAGCTGGAAGTAAGGGAGATGGGG
This sequence comes from Diceros bicornis minor, assembly GCF_020826845.1. Classification (NCBI taxonomy): domain Eukaryota; kingdom Metazoa; phylum Chordata; class Mammalia; order Perissodactyla; family Rhinocerotidae; genus Diceros; species Diceros bicornis. The sequence goes on along the minus strand of NW_026690920.1, from coordinate 605,345 downwards.
CATGAAGTTATTTCTAGGAGTTGGACACATACCAAGTTTAGCTCAGTTCTGGGCATCTTTGAAATACCTATACAAACTTGTTCCTACATAGTAACTTGCATCTTTGAATGAGAATGTGCTTGCTTACAGCAACGTGCTATATGTTCTGAATGCCCGAATTGGGAATCTGTGTCAAAACTTTGTTAGGAATTATGTGATCCTTACTAGCTGGAAGTAAGGGAGATGGGGCATGAAGTTATTTCTAGGAGTTGGACACATACCAAGTTTAGCTCAGTTCTGGGCATCTTTGAAATACCTATACAAACTTGTTCCTACATAGTAACTTGCATCTTTGAATGAGAATGTGCTTGCTTACAGCAACGTGCTATATGTTCTGAATGCCCGAATTGGCAATCTGTGTCAAAACTTTGTTAGGAATTATGTGATCCTTACTAGCTGGAAGTAAGGGAGATGGGGCATGAAGTTATTTCTAGGAGTTGGACACATACCAAGTTTAGCTCAGTTCTGGGCATCTTTGAAATACCTATACAAACTTGTTCCTACATAGTAACTTGCATCTTTGAATGAGAATGTGCTTGCTTGCAGCAACGTGCTATATGTTCTGAATGCCCGAATTGGGAATCTGTGTCAAAAGTTTGTTAGGAATTATGTGATCCTTACTAGCTGGAAGTAAGGGAGATGGGGCATGAAGTTATTTCTAGGAGTTGGACACATACCAAGTTTAGCTCAGTTCTGGGCATCTTTGAAATACCTATACAAACTTGTTCCTACATAGTAACTTGCAACTTTGAATGAGAATCTGCTTGCTTACAGCAACGTGCTATATGTTCTGAATGCCCGAATTGGGAATCTGTGTCAAAACTTTGTTAGGAATTATGTGATCCTTACTAGCTGGAATTAAGGGAGATGGGGCATGAAGTTATTTCTAGGAGTTGGACACATACCAAGTTTAGCTCAGTTCTGGGCATCTTTGAAATACCTATACAAACTTGTTCCTACATAGTAACTTGCATCTTTGAATGAGAATGTGCTTGCTTACAGCAACGTGCGATATGTTCTGAATGCCCGAATTGGGAATCTGTGTCAAAACTTTGTTAGGAATTATGTGATCCTTACTAGCTGGAAGTAAGGGAGATGGGGCATGAAGTTATTTCTAGGAGGTGGACACATACCAAGTTTAGCTCAGTTCTGGGCATCTTTGAAATACCTATACAAACTTGTTCCTACCTAGTAACTTGCAACTTTGAATGAAAATGTGCTTGCTTACAGCAACGTGCTATATGTTCTGAATGCCCGAATAGGGAATCTGTGTCAAAACTTTGTTAGGAATTATGTGATCCTTACTAGCTGGAAGTAAGGGAGATGGGGCATGAAGTTATTTCTAGGAGTTGGACACATACCAAGTTTAGCTCAGTTCTGGGCATCTTTGAAATACCTATACAAACTTGTTCCTACATAGTAACTTGCATCTTTGAATGAGAATCTGCTTGCTTACAGCAACGTGCTATATGTTCTGAATGCCCGAATTGGGAATCTGTGTCAAAACTTTGTTAGGAATTATGTGATCCTTACTAGCTGGAAGTAAGGGAGATGGGGCATGAAGTTATTTCTAGGAGTTGGACACATACCAAGTTTAGCTCAGTTCTGGGCATCTTTGAAATACCTATACAAACTTGTTCCTACATAGTATCTTGCAACTTTGAATGAGAATGTGCTTGCTTACAGCAACGTGCTACATGTTCTGAATGCCCGAATTGGGAATCTGTGTCAAATCTTTGTTAGGAATTATGTGATCCTTACTAGCTGGAAGTAAGGGAGATGGGGCATGAAGTTATTTCTAGGAGTTGGACACATACCAAGTTTAGCTCAGTTCTGGGCATCTTTGAAATACCTATACAAACTTGTTCCTACATAGTAACTTGCAACTTTGAATGAGAATGTGCTTGCTTGCAGCAACGTGCTATATGTTTTGAATGCCCGAATAGGGAATCTGTGTCAAAACTTTGTTAGGAATTATGTGATCCTTACTAGCTGGAAGTAAGGGAGATGGGGCATGAAGTTATTTCTAGGAGTTGGACACATACCAAGTTTAGCTCAGTTCTGGGCATCTTTGAAATACCTATACAAACTTGTTCCTACATAGTAACTTGCATCTTTGAATGAGAATGTGCTTGCTTGCAGCAACGTGCTATATGTTCTGAATGCCCGAATTGGGAATCTGTGTCAAAACTTTGTTAGGAATTATGTGATCCTTACTAGCTGGAAGTAAGGGAGATGGGGCATGAAGTTATTTCTAGGAGTTGGACACATACCAAGTTTAGCTCAGTTCTGGGCATCTTTGAAATACCTATACAAACTTGTTCCTACATAGTAACTTGCATCTTTGAATGAGAATCTGCTTGCTGACAGCAACGTGCTATATGTTCTGAATGCCCGAATTGGCAATCTGTGTCAAAACTTTGTTAGGAATTATGTCATCCTTACTAGCTGGAAGTAAGGGAGATGGGGCATGAAGTTATTTCTAGGAGTTGGACACATACCAAGTTTAGCTCAGTTCTGGGCATCTTTGAAATACCTATACAAACTTGTTCCTACCTAGTAACTTGCATCTTTGAATGAGAATGTGCTTGCTTACAGCAACGTGCTATATTTTCTGAATGCCCGAATTGGGAATCTGTGTCAAAACTTTGTTAGGAATTATGTGATCCTTACTAGCTGGAAGTAAGGGAGATGGGGCATGAAGTTATTTCTAGGAGTTGGACACATACCAAGTTTAGCTCAGTTCTGGGCATCTTTGAAAGACCTATACAAACTTGTTCCTACATAGTAACTTGCATCTTTGAATGAGAATGTGCTTGCTTACAGCAACGTGCTATATGTTCTGAATGCCCGAATTGGCAATCTGTGTCAAAACTTTGTTAGGAATTATGTAATCCTTACTAGCTGGAAGTAGGGAGATGGGGCATGAAGTTATTTCTAGGAGTTGGACACATACCAAGTTTAGCTCAGTTCTGGGCATCTTTGAAATACCTATACAAACTTGTTCCTACATAGTAACTTGCATCTTTGAATGGGAATCTGCTTGCTTACAGCAACGTGCTATATTTTCTGAATGCCCGAATTGGGAATCTGTGTCAAAACTTTGTTAGGAATTATGTGATCCTTACTAGCTGGAAGTAAGTGAGATGGGGCATGAAGTTATTTCTAGGAGTTGGACACATACCAAGTTTAGCTCAGTTCTGGGCATCTTTGAAATACCTATACAAACTTGTTCCTACATAGTAACTTGCATCTTTGAATGAGAATGTGCTTGCTTACAGCAACGTGCTATATGTTCTGAATGCCCGAATAGGGAATCTGTGTCAAAACTTTGTTAGGAATTATGTGATCCTTACTAGCTGGAAGTAAGGGAGATGGGGCATGAAGTTATTTCTAGGAGTTGGACACATACCAAGTTTAGCTCAGTTCTGGGCATCTTTGAAATACCTATACAAACTTGTTCCTACATAGTAACTTGCATCTTTGAATGAGAATGTGCTTGCTTACAGCAACGTGCTATATGTTCTGAATGCCCGAATTGGCAATCTGTGTCAAAACTTTGTTAGGAATTATGTGATCCTTACTAGCTGGAAGTAAGGGAGATGGGGCATGAAGTTATTTCTAGGAGTTGGACACATACCAAGTTTAGCTCAGTTCTGGGCATTTTTGAAATACCTATACAAACTTGTTCCTACATAGTAACTTGCAACTTTGAATGAGAATGTGCTTGCTTGCAGCAACGTGCTATATGTTCTGAATGCCCGAATAGGGAATCTGTGTCAAAACTTTGTTAGGAATTATGTGATCCTTACTAGCTGGAAGTAAGGGAGATGGAGCATGAAGTTATTTCTTGGAGTTGGACACATACCAAGTTTAGCTCAGTTCTGGGCATCTTTGAAATACCTATACAAACTTGTTCCTACCTAGTAACTTGCAACTTTGAATGAAAATGTGCTTGCTTACAGCAACGTGCTATATGTTCTGAATGCCCGAATTGGGAATCTGTGTCAAAACTTTGTTAGGAATTATGTGATCCTTACTAGCTGGAAGTAAGGGAGATGGGGCATGAAGTTATTTCTAGGAGTTGGACACATACCAAGTTTAGCTCAGTTCAGGGCATCTTTGAAATACCTATACAAACTTGTTCCTACATAGTAACTTGCATCTTTGAATGAGAATCTGCTTGCTTACAGCAACGTGCTATATGTTCTGAATGCCCGAATAGGGAATCTGTGTCAAAACTTTGTTAGGAATTATGTGATCCTTACTAGCTGGAAGTAAGGGAGATGGGGCATGAAGTTATTTCTAGGAGTTGGACACATACCAAGTTTAGCTCAGTTCTGGGCATCTTTGAAATACCTATACAAACTTGTTCCTACATAGTAACTTGCATCTTTGAATGAGAATGTGCTTGCTTACAGCAACGTGCTATATGTTCTGAATGCCCGAATTGGGAATCTGTGTCAAAACTTTGTTAGGAATTATGTGATCCTTACTAGCTGGAAGTAAGGGAGATGGGGCATGAAGTTATTTCTAGGAGTTGGACACATACCAAGTTTAGCTCAGTTCTGGGCATCTTTGAAATACCTATACAAACTTGTTCCTACATAGTAACTTGCATCTTTGAATGAGAATGTGCTTGCTTACAGCAACGTGCTATATGTTCTGAATGCCCGAATTGGCAATCTGTGTCAAAACTTTGTTAGGAATTATGTGATCCTTACTAGCTGGAAGTAAGGGAGATGGGGCATGAAGTTATTTCTAGGAGTTGGACACATACCAAGTTTAGCTTAGTTCTGGGCATCTTTGAAATACCTATACAAACTTGTTCCTACATAGTATCTTGCAACTTTGAATGAGAATGTGCTTGCTTACAGCAACGTGCTACATGTTCTGAATGCCCGAATTGGGAATCTGTGTCAAAACTTTGTTAGGAATTATGTGATCCTTACTAGCTGGAAGTAAGGGAGATGGGGCATGAAGTTATTTCTAGGAGTTGGACACATACCAAGTTTAGCTCAGTTCTGGGCATCTTTGAAATACCTATACAATTTGTTAATACCTAGTAACTTGCATCTTTGAATGAGAATCTGCTTGCTTACAGCAACGTGCTATATGTTCTGAATGCCCGAATTGGGAATCTGTGTCAAAACTTTGTTAGGAATTATGTGATCCTTACTAGCTGGAAGTAAGGCAGATGGGGCATGAAGTTATTTCTAGGAGTTGGACACATACCAAGTTTAGCTCAGTTCTGGGCATCTTTGAAATACCTATACAAACTTGTTCCTACATAGTAACTTGCAACTTGAATGAAAATGTGCTTGCTTACAGCAACGTGCTATATGTTCTGAATGCCCGAATTGGGAATCTGTGTCAAAACTTTGTTAGGAATTATGTGATCCTTACTAGCTGGAAGTAAGGGAGATGGGGCATGAAGTTATTTCTAGGAGTTGGACACATACCAAGTTTAGCTCAGTTCTGGGCATCTTTGAAATACCTATACAAACTTGTTCCTACATAGTAACTTGCATCTTTGAATGAGAATCTGCTTGCTTACAGCAACGTGCTATATGTTCTGAATGCCCGAATTGGGAATCTGTGTCAAAACTTTGTTAGGAATTATGTGATCCTTACTAGCTGGATGTAAGGGAGATGGGGCATGAAGTTATTTCTAGGAGTTGGACACATACCAAGTTTAGCTCAGTTCTGGGCATCTTTGAAATACCTATACAAACTTGTTCCTACATAGTAACTTGCATCTTTGAATGAGAATGTGCTTGCTTACAGCAACGTGCTATATGTTCTGAATGCCCGAATTGGGAATCTGTGTCAAAACTTTGTTAGGAATTATGTGATCCTTACTAGCTGGAAGTAAGGGAGATGGGGCATGAAGTTATTTCTAGGAGTTGGACACATACCAAGTTTAGCTCAGTTCTGGGCATCTTTGAAATACCTATACAAACTTGTTCCTACATAGTAACTTGAATCTTTGAATGAGAATCTGCTTGCTTACAGCAACGTGCTATATGTTCTGAATGCCCGAATTGGGAATCTGTGTCAAAACTTTGTTAGGAATTATGTGATCCGTACTAGCTGGAAGTAAGGCAGATGGGGCATGAAGTTATTTCTAGGAGTTGGACACATACCAAGTTTAGCTCAGTTCTGGGCATCTTTGAAATACCTATACAAACTTGTTCCTACATAGTAACTTGCAACTTTGAATGAGAATGTGCTTGCTTACAGCAACGTGCTATATGTTCTGAATGCCCGAATTGGGAATCTGTGTCAAAACTTTGTTAGGAATTATGTGATCCGTACTAGCTGGAAGTAAGGCAGATGGGGCATGAAGTTATTTCTAGGAGTTGGACACATACCAAGTTTAGCTCAGTTCTGGGCATCTTTGAAATACCTATACAAACTTGTTCCTACATAGTAACTTGCAACTTTGAATGAGAATGTGCTTGCTTACAGCAACGTGCTATATGTTCTGAATGCCCGAATTGGGAATCTGTGTCAAAACTTTGTTAGGAATTATGTGATCCGTACTAGCTGGAAGTAAGGCAGATGGGGCATGAAGTTATTTCTAGGAGTTGGACACATACCAAGTTTAGCTCAGTTCTGGGCATCTTTGAAATACCTATACAAACTTGTTCCTACATAGTAACTTGCAACTTTGAATGAGAATGTGCTTGCTTACAGCAACGTGCTATATGTTCTGAATGCCCGAATTGGGAATCTGTGTCAAAACTTTGTTAGGAATTATGTGATCCATACTCGCTGGAAGTAAGGCAGATGGGGCATGAAGTTATTTCTAGGAGTTGGACACATACCAAGTTTAGCTCAGTTCTGGGCATCTTTGAAATACCTATACAAACTTGTTCCTACATAGTAACTTGCAACTTTGAATGAGAATGTGCTTGCTTACAGCAACGTGCTATATGTTCTGAATGCCCGAATTGGCAATCTGTGTCAAAACTTTGTTAGGAATTATGTGATCCGTGCTAGCTGGAAGTAAGGGAGATGGGGCATGATGTTATTTCTTGGAGTTGGACACATACCAAGTTTAGCTCAGTTCTGGGCATCTTTGAAATACCTATACAAACTTGTTCCTACATAGTAACTTGCATCTTTGAATGAGAATGTGCTTGCTTACAGCAACGTGCTATATGTTCTGAATGCCCGAATTGGCAATCTGTGTCAAAACTTTGTTAGGAATTATGTGATCCGTACTAGCTGGAAGTAAGGGAGATGGGGCATGAAGTTATTTCTAGGAGTTGGACACATACCAAGTTTAGCTCAGTTCTGGGCATCTTTGAAATACCTATACAAACATGTTCCTACATAGTAACTTGCATCTTTGAATGAGAATGTGCTTGCTTACAGCAACGTGCTATATGTTCTGAATGCCCGAATTGGGAATCTGTGTCAAAACTTTGTTAGGAATTATGTGATCCTTACTAGCTGGAAGTAAGGGAGATGGGGCATGAAGTTATTTCTAGGAGTTGGACACATACCAAGTTTAGCTCAGTTCTGGGCATCTTTGAAATACCTATACAAACTTGTTCCTACATAGTAACTTGCATCTTTGAATGAGATTCTGCTTGCTTACAGCAACGTGCTATATGTTCTGAATGCCCGAATTGGGAATCTGTGTCAAAACTTTGTTAGGAATTATGTTATCCTTACTAGCTGGAAGTAAGGGAGATGGGGCATGAAGTTATTTCTTGGAGTTGGAGACATACCAAGTTTAGCTCAGTTCTGGGCATCTTTGAAATACCTATACAAACTTGTTCCTACATAGTAACTTGCATCTTTGAGTGAGAATGTGCTTGCTTACAGCAACGTGCTATATGTTCTGAATGCCCGAATTGGCAATCTGTGTCAAAACTTTGTTAGGAATTATGTGATCCGTACTAGCTGGAAGAAAGGCAGATGGGGCATGAAGTTATTTCTAGGAGTTGGACACATACCAAGTTTAGCTCAGTTCTGGGCATCTTTGAAATACCTATACAATTTGTTCCTACCTAGTAACTTGCATCTTTGAATGAGAATCTGCTTGCTTACAGCAACGTGCTATATGTTCTGAATGCCCGAATTGGGAATCTGTGTCAAAACTTTGTTAGGAATTATGTGATCCTTACTAGCTGGAAGTAAGTGAGATGGGGCATGAAGTTATTTCTAGGAGTTGGACACATACCAAGTTTAGCTCAGTTCTGGGCATCTTTGAAATACCTATACAAACTTGTTCCTACATAGTAACTTGCATCTTTGAATGAGAATGTGCTTGCTTACAGCAACGTGCTATATGTTCTGAATGCCCGAATTGGCAATCTGTGTCAAAACTTTGTTAGGAATTATGTGATCCTTACTAGCTGGAAGTAAGGGAGATGGGGCATGAAGTTATTTCTAGGAGTTGGACACATACCAAGTTTAGCTCAGTTCTGGGCATCTTTGAAATACCTATACAAACTTGTTCCTACATAGTAACTTGCATCTTTGAATGAGAATGTGCTTGCTTACAGCAACGTGCTATATGTTCTGAATGCCCGAATTGGCAATCTGTGTCAAAACTTTGTTAGGAATTATGTGATCCTTACTAGCTGGAAGTAAGGGAGATGGGGCATGAAGTTATTTCTAGGAGTTGGACACATACCAAGTTTAGCTCAGTTCTGGGCATTTTTGAAATACCTATACAAACTTGTTCCTACATAGTAACTTGCAACTTTGAATGAGAATGTGCTTGCTTGCAGCAACGTGCTATATGTTCTGAATGCCCGAATAGGGAATCTGTGTCAAAACTTTGTTAGGAATTATGTGATCCTTACTAGCTGGAAGTAAGGGAGATGGAGCATGAAGTTATTTCTAGGAGTTGGACACATACCAAGTTTAGCTCAGTTCTGGGCATTTTTGAAATACCTATACAAACTTGTTCCTACATAGTAACTTGCAACTTTGAATGAGAATGTGCTTGCTTGCAGCAACGTGCTATATGTTCTGAATGCCCGAATAGGGAATCTGTGTCAAAACTTTGTTAGGAATTATGTGATCCTTACTAGCTGGAAGTAAGGGAGATGGGGCATGAAGTTATTTCTAGGAGTTGGACACATACCAAGTTTAGCTCAGTTCTGGGCATCTTTGAAATACCTATACAAACTTGTTCCTACATAGTAACTTGCATCTTTGAATGAGAATCTGCTTGCTTACAGCAACGTGCTATATGTTCTGAATGCCCGAATTGGGAATCTGTGTCAAAACTTTGTTAGGAATTATGTGATCCTTACTAGCTGGAAGTAAGGGAGATGGGGCATGAAGTTATTTCTAGGAGTTGGACACATACCAAGTTTAGCTCAGTTCTGGGCATCTTTGAAATACCTATACAAACTTGTTCCTACATAGCAACTCCCAACTTTCAATGAAAATGTGCTTGCTTACAGCAACGTGCTATATGTTCTGAATGCCCGAATTGGGAATCTGTGTCAAAACTTTGTTAGGAATTATGTGATCCTTACTAGCTGGAAGTAAGGGAGATGGGGCATGAAGTTATTTCTAGGAGTTGGACACATACCAAGTTTAGCTCAGTTCTGGGCATCTTTGAAATACCTATACAAACTTGTTCCTACATAGTAAGTTGCAACTTTGAATGAGAATGTGCTTGCTTACAGCAACGTGCTATATGTTCTGAATGCCCGAATTGGGAATCTGTGTCAAAACTTTGTTAGGAATTATGTGATCCTTACTAGCTGGAAGTAAGGGAGATGGGACATGAAGTTATTTCTTGGAGTTGGAGACATACCAAGTTTAGCTCAGTTCTGGGCATCTTTGAAATACCTATACAAACTTGTTCCTACATAGTAACTTGCAACTTTGAATGAGAATGTGCTTTCTTGCAGCAACGTGCTATATGTTCTGAATGCCCGATTTGGGAATCTGTGTCAAAACTTTGTTAGGAATTATGTGATCCTTACTAGCTTGAAGTAAGGGAGATGGAGCATGAAGTTATTTCTAGGAGTTGGACACATACCAAGTTTAGCTCAGTTCTGGGCATCTTTGAAATACCTATACAAACTTGTTCCTACATAGTAACTTGCATCTTTGAATGAGAATGTGCTTGCTTACAGCAACGTGCTATATGTTCTGAATGCCCGAATTGGCAATCTGTGTCAAAACTTTGTTAGGAATTATGTGATCCTTACTAGCTGGAAGTAAGGGAGATGGGGCATGAAGTTATTTCTAGGAGTTGGACACATACCAAGTTTAGCTCAGTTCTGGGCATCTTTGAAATACCTATACAAACTTGTTCCTACATAGTAACTTGCATCTTTGAATGAGAATCTGCTTGCTTACAGCAACGTGCTATATGTTCTGAATGCCCGAATTGGGAATCTGTGTCAAAACTTTGTTAGGAATTATGTGATCCTTACTAGCTGGAAGTAAGGGAGATGGGGCATGAAGTTATTTCTAGGAGTTGGACACATACCAAGTTTAGCTCAGTTCTGGGCATCTTTGAAATACCTATACAAACTTGTTCCTACATAGCAACTCCCAACTTTCAATGAAAATGTGCTTGCTTACAGCAACGTGCTATATGTTCTGAATGCCCGAATTGGGAATCTGTGTCAAAACTTTGTTAGGAATTATGTGATCCTTACTAGCTGGAAGTAAGGGAGATGGGGCATGAAGTTATTTCTAGGAGTTGGACACATACCAAGTTTAGCTCAGTTCTGGGCATCTTTGAAATACCTATACAAACTTGTTCCTACATAGTAACTTGCAACATTGAATGAGAATGTGCTTGCTTACAGCAACGTGCTATATGTTCTGAATGCCCGAATTGGGAATCTGTGTCAAAACTTTGTTAGGAATGATGTGATCCTTACTAGCTGGAAGTAAGGGAGATGGGGCATGAAGTTATTTCTTGGAGTTGGACACATACCAAGTTTAGCTCAGTTCTGGGCATCTTTGAAATACCTATACAAACTTGTTCCTACATAGTAACTTGCAACTTTGAATGAAAATGTGCTTGCTTACAGCAACGTGCTATATGTTCTGAATGCCCGATTTGGGAATCTGTGTCAAAACTTTGTTAGGAATTATGTGATCCTTACTAGCTGGATGTAAGGGAGATGGAGCATGAAGTTATTTCTAGGAGTTGGACACATACCAAGTTTAGCTCAGTTCTGGGCATCTTTGAAATACCTATACAAACTTGTTCCTACATAGTAACTTGCATCTTTGAATGAGAATGTGCTTGCTTACAGCAACGTGCTATATGTTCTGAATGCCCGAATTGGCAATCTGTGTCAAAACTTTGTTAGGAATTATGTGATCCTTACTAGCTGGAAGTAAGGGAGATGGGGCATGTAGTTATTTCTAGGAGTTGGACTCATACCAAGTTTAGCTCAGTTCTGGGCATCTTTGAAATACCTATACAAACTTGTTCCTACATAGTAACTTGCAACTTTGAATGAAAATGTGCTTGCTTACAGCAACGTTCTATGTGTTCTGAATGCCCGAATTGGGAATCTGTGTCAAAACTTTGTTAGGAATTATGTGATCCTTACTAGCTGGAAGTAAGGGAGATGGGGCATGAAGTTATTTCTAGGAGTTGGACACATACCAAGTTTAGCTCAGTTCTGGGCATCTTTGAAATACCTATACAAACTTGTTCCTACATAGTAACTTGCATCTTTGAATGAGAATGTGCTTGCTTACAGCAACGTGCTATATGTTCTGAATGCCCGAATTGGGAATCTGTGTCAAAACTTTGTTAGGAATTATGTGATCCTTACTAGCTGGAAGTAAGGGAGATGGGGCATGAAGATATTTCTAGGAGTTGGACCCATACCAAGTTTAGCTCAGTTCTGGGCATCTTTGAAATACCTATACAAACTTGTTCCTACATAGTAACTTGCATCTTTGAATGAGAATGTGCTTGCTTACAGCAACGTGCTATATGTTCTGAATGCCCGAATTGGCAATCTGTGTCAAAACTTTGTTAGAAATTATGTGATCCTTACTAGCTGGAAGTAAGGGAGATGGGGCATGTAGTTATTTCTAGGAGTTGGACACATACCAAGTTTAGCTCAGTTCTGGGCATCTTTGAAATACCTATACAAACTTGTTCCTACATAGTAACTTGCAACTTTGAATGAAAATGTGCTTGCTTACAGCAACGTTCTATGTGTTCTGAATGCCCGAATTGGGAATCTGTGTCAAAACTTTGTTAGGAATTATGTGATCCTTACTAGCTGGAAGTAAGGGAGATGGGGCATGAAGTTATTTCTAGGAGTTGGACACATACCAAGTTTAGCTCAGTTCTGGGCATCTTTGAAATACCTATACAAACTTGTTCCTACATAGTAACTTGCATCTTTGAATGAGAATGTGCTTGCTTACAGCAACGTGCTATATGTTCTGAATGCCCGAATTGGGAATCTGTGTCAAAACTTTGTTAGGAATTATGTGATCCTTACTAGCTGGAAGTAAGGGAGATGGGGCATGAAGATATTTCTAGGAGTTGGACCCATACCAAGTTTAGCTCAGTTCTGGGCATCTTTGAAATACCTATACAAACTTGTTCCTACATAGTAACTTGCAACTTTGAATGAGAATGTGCTTACTTGCAGCAACGTGCTATATGTTCTGAATGCCCGAATTGGGAATCTGTGTCAAAACTTTGTTAGGAATTATGTGATCCTTACTAGCTGGAAGTAAGGGAGATGGGGCATGAAATTATTTCTAGGAGTTGGACACGTACCAAGTATAGCTCAGTTCTGGGCATCTTTGAAATACCTATACAAACTTGTTCCTACATAGTAACTTGCAACTTTGAATGAGAATGTGCTTGCTTACAGCAACGTGCTATAGGTTCTGAATGCCCGAATTGGGAATCTGTGTCAAAACTTTGTTAGGAATTATGTGATCCTTACTAGCTGGAAGTAAGGGAGATGGGGCATGAAGTTATTTCTTGGAGTTGGACACATACCAAGTTTAGCTCAGTTCTGGGCATCTTTGAAATACCTATACAAACTTGTTCCTACATAGTAACTTGCAACTTTGAATGAGAATGTGCTTGCTTACAGCAACGTGCTATATGTTCTGAATGCCCGATTTGGGAATCTGTGTCAAAACTTTGTTAGGAATTATGTGATCCCTACTAGCTGGAAGTAAGGGAGATGGGGCATGAAGTTATTTCTTGGAGTTGGAGACATACCAAGTTTAGCTCAGTTCTGGGCATCTTTGAAATACCTATACAAACTTGTTCCTACATAGTCACTTGCAACTTTGAATGAGAATGTGCTTGCTTGCAGCAACGTGCTATATGTTCTGAATGCCCGAATTGGGAATCTGTGTCAAAACTTTGTTAGGAATTATGTGATCCTTACTAGCTGGAAGTAAGGGAGATGGAGCATGAAGTTATTTCTAGGAGTTGGACACATACCAAGTTTAGCTCAGTTCTGGGCATCTTTGAAATACCTATACAAACTTGTTCCTACACAGTAATTTGCATCTTTGAATGAGAATGTGCTTGCTTACAGCAACGTGCTATATGTTCTGAATGCCCGAATTGGCAATCTGTGTCAAAACTTTGTTAGGAATTATGTGATCCTTACTAGCTGGAAGTAAGGGAGATGGGGCATGAAGTTATTTATAGGAGTTGGACACATACCAAGTTTAGCTCAGTTCTGGGCATCTTTGAAATACCTATACAAACTTGTTCCTACATAGTAACTTGCAACTTTGAATGAGAATGTGCTTGCTTACAGCAACGTGCTATATGTTCTGAATGCCCGATTTGGGAATCTGTGTCAAAACTTTGTTAGGAATTATGTGATCCTTACTAGCTGGAAGTAAGGGAGATGGAGCATGAAGTTATTTCCAGGAGTTCGACACATACCAAGTTTAGCTCAGTTCTGGGCATCTTTGAAATACCTATACAAACTTGTTCCTACATAGTAACTTGCATCTTTGAATGAGAATGTGCTTGCTTACAGCAACGTGCTATATGTTCTGAATGCCCGAATTGGCAATCTGTGTCAAAACTTTGTTAGGAATTATGTGATCCTTACTAGCTGGAAGTAAGGGAGATGGGGCATGAAGTTATTTCTTGGAGTTGGACACATACCAAGTTTAGCTCAGTTCTGGGCATCTTTGAAATACCTATACAAACTTGTTCCTACATAGTAACTTGCAACTTTGAATGAGAATGTGCTTGCTTACAGCAACGTGCTATATGTTCTGAATGCCCGATTTGGGAATCTGTGTCAAAACTTTGTTAGGAATTATGTGATCCTTACTAGCTGGAAGTAAGGGAGATGGGGCATGAAGTTATTTCTTGGAGTTGGAGACATACCAAGTTTAGCTCAGTTCTGGGCATCTTTGAAATACCTATACAAACTTGTTCCTACATAGTCAATTGCAACTTTGAATGAGAATGTGCTTGCTTGCAGCAACGTGCTATATGTTCTGAATGCCCGAATTGGGAATCTGTGTCAAAACTTTGTTAGGAATTATGTGATCCTTACTAGCTTGAAGTAAGGGAGATGGAGCATGAAGTTATTTCTAGGAGTTGGACACATACCAAGTTTAGCTCAGTTCTGGGCATCTTTGAAATACCTATACAAACTTGTTCCTACACAGTAATTTGCATCTTTGAATGAGAATGTGCTTGCTTACAGCAACGTGCTATATGTTCTGAATGCCCGAATTGGCAATCTGTGTCAAAACTTTGTTAGGAATTATGTGATCCTTACTAGCTGGAAGTAAGGGAGATGGGGCATGAAGTTATTTCTAGGAGTTGGACACATACCAAGTTTAGCTCTGTTCTGGGCATCTTTGTAATACCTATACAAACTTGTTCCTACATAGTAACTTGCAACTTTGAATGAGAATGTGCTTGCTTACAGCAACGTGCTATATGTTCTGAATGCCCGATTTGGGAATCTGTGTCAAAACTTTGTTAGGAATTATGTGATCCTTACTAGCTGGAAGTAAGGGAGATGGAGCATGAAGTTATTTCTAGGAGTTCGACACATACCAAGTTTAGCTCAGTTCTGGGCATCTTTGAAATACCTATACAAACTTGTTCCTACATAGTAACTTGCATCTTTGAATGAGAATGTGCTTGCTTACAGCAACGTGCTATATGTTCTGAATGCCCGAATTGGCAATCTGTGTCAAAACTTTGTTAGGAATTATGTGATCCTTACTAGCTGGAAGTAAGGGAGATGGGGCATGAAGTGATTTCTAGGAGTTGGACACATACCAAGTTTAGCTCAGTTCTGGGCATCTTTGAAATACCTATACAAACTTGTTCCTACATAGTAACTTGCAACTTTGAACGAGAATGTGCTTGCTTACAGCAACGTGCTATATGTTCTGAATGCCCGAATTGGGAATCTGTGTCAAAACTTTGTTAGGAATTATGTGATCCTTACTAGCTGGAAGTAAGGGAGTTGGGGCATGAAGTTATTTCTAGGAGTTGGACACATACCAAGTTTAGTTCAGTTCTGGGCATCTTTGAAATACCTATTCAAACTTGTTCCTACATAGTAACTTGCAACTTTGAATGAGAATGTGCTTGCTTGATGCAACGTGCTATATGTTCTGAATGCCCGAATTGGGAATCTGTGTCAAAACTTTGTTAGGAATTATGTGATCCTTACTAGCTGGAAGTAAGGGAGATGGGGCATGAAATTATTTCTAGGAGTTGGACACATACCAAGTTTAGCTCAGTTCTGGGCATCTTTGAAATACCTATACAAACTTGTTCCTACATAGTAACTTGCAACTTTGAATTGAGAATGTGCTTGCTTACAGCAACGTGCTATATGTTCTGAATGCCCGAATTGGGAATCTGTGTCAAAACTTTGTTAGGAATTATGTGAACCTTACTAGCTGGAAGTAAGGGAGATGGGGCATGAAGTTATTTCTAGGAGTTGGACACATACCAAGTTTAGCTCAGTTCTGGGCATCTTTGAAATACCTATACAAACTTGTTCCTACATAGTAACTTGCATCTTTGAATGAGAATGTGCTTGCTTACAGCAACGTGCTATATGTTCTGAATGCCCGATTTGGGAATCTGTGTCAAAACTTTGTTAGGAATTATGTGATCTTTACTAGCTGGAAGTAAGGGAGATGGGGCATGAAGTTATTTCTAGGAGTTGGACACATACCAAGTTTAGCTCAGTTCTGGGCATCTTTGAAATACCTATACAAACTTGTTCCTACATAGTAACTTGCAACTTTGAATGAGAATGTGCTTGCTTGCAGCAACGTGCTATATGTTCTGAATGCCCGAATTGGGAATCTGTGTCAAAACTTTGTTAGGAATTATGTTATCCTTACTAGCTGGAAGTAAGGGAGATGGGGCATGAAATTATTTCTAGGAGTTGGACACATACCAAGTTTAGCTCAGTTCTGGGCATCTTTGAAATACCTATACAAACTTGTTCCTACACAGTAACTTGCAACTTTGAATGAGAATGTGCTTGCTTACAGCAACGTGCTATATGTTCTGAATGCCCGAATTGGGAATCTGTGTCAAATCTTTGTTAGGAATTATGTGATCCTTACTAGCTGGAAGTAAGGGAGATTGAGCATGAAGTTATTTCTTGGAGTTGGACACATACCAAGTTTAGCTCAGTTCTGGGCATCTTGAAATACCTATACAAACTTGTTCCTACACAGTAACTTGCATCTTTGAATGAGAATGTGCTTGCTTACAGCAACGTGCTATATGTTCTGAATGCCCGAATTTGCAATCTGTGTCAAACCTTTGTTAGGAATTATGTGATCCTTACTAACTGGAAGTAAGGGAGATGGGGCATGAAGTTATTTCTAGGAGTTGGACACATACCAAGTTTAGCTCAGTTCTGGGCATCTTTGAAATACCTATACAAACTTGTACCTACATAGTAACTTGCAACTTTGAATGAGAATGTGCTTGCTTACAGCACCGTGCTATATGTTCTCAATGCCCGAATTGGGAATCTGTGTCAAAACTTTGTTAGGAATTATGTGATCCTTACTAGCTGGAAGTAATGGAGATGGGGCATGAAGTTATTTCTTGGAGTTGGAGACATACCAAGTTTAGCTCAGTTCTGGGCATCTTTGAAATACCTATACAAACTTGTTCCTACATAGTAACTTGCAACTTTGAATGAGAATGTGCTTGCTTGCAGCAACGTGCTATATGTTCTGAATGCCCGATTTGGGAATCTGTGTCAAAACTTTGTTAGGAATTATGTGATCCTTACTTGCTGGAAGTAAGGGAGATGGGGCATGAAGTTATTTCTAGGAGTTGGACACATACCAAGTTTAGCTCAGTTCTGGGCATCTTTGAAATACCTATACAAACTTGTTCCTACATAGTAACTTGCATCTTTGAATGAGAATCTGCTTGCTTACAGCAACGTGCTATATGTTCTGAATGCCCGAATTGGGAATCTGTGTCAAAACTTTGTTAGGAATTATGTGATCCTTACTAGCTGGAAGTAAGGGAGTTGGGGCATGAAGTTATTTCTAGGAGTTGGACACATACCAAGTTTAGTTCAGATCTGGGCATCTTTGAAATACCTATTCAAACTTGTTCCTACATAGTAACTTGCAACTTTGAATGAGAATGTGCTTGCTTGATGCAACGTGCTATATGTTCTGAATGCCCGAATTGGGAATCTGTGTCAAAACTTTGTTAGGAATTATGTGATCCTTACTAGCTGGAAGTAAGGGAGATGGGGCATGAAATTATTTCTAGGAGTTGGACACATACCAAGTTTAGCTCAGTTCTGGGCATCTTTGAAATACCTATACAAACTTGTTCCTACATAGTAACTTGCAACTTTGAATTGAGAATGTGCTTGCTTACAGCAACGTGCTATATGTTCTGAATGCCCGAATTGGGAATCTGTGTCAAAACTTTGTTAGGAATTATGTGATCCTTACTAGCTGGAAGTAAGGGAGATGGGGCATGAAGTTATTTCTAGGAGTTGGACACATACCAAGTTTAGCTCAGTTCTGGGCATCTTTGAAATACCTATACAAACTTGTTCCTACATAGTAACTTGCATCTTTGAATGAGAATGTGCTTGCTTACAGCAACGTGCTATATGTTCTGAATGCCCGATTTGGGAATCTGTGTCAAAACTTTGTTAGGAATTATGTGATCCTTACTAGCTGGAAGTAAGGGAGATGGGGCATGAAGTTATTTCTAGGAGTTGGACACATACCAAGTTTAGCTCAGTTCTGGGCATCTTTGAAATACCTATACAAACTTGTTCCTACATAGTAACTTGCAACTTTGAATGAGAATGTGCTTGCTTGCAGCAACGTGCTATATGTTCTGAATGCCCGAATTGGGAATCTGTGTCAAAACTTTGTTAGGAATTATGTTATCCTTACTAGCTGGAAGTAAGGGAGATGGGGCATGAAATTATTTCTAGGAGTTGGACACATACCAAGTTTAGCTCAGTTCTGGGCATCTTTGAAATACCTATACAAACTTGTTCCTACACAGTAACTTGCAACTTTGAATGAGAATGTGCTTGCTTACAGCAACGTGCTATATGTTCTGAATGCCCGAATTGGGAATCTGTGTCAAATCTTTGTTAGGAATTATGTGATCCTTACTAGCTGGAAGTAAGGGAGATGGAGCATGAAGTTATTTCTAGGAGTTGGACACATACCAAGTTTAGCTCAGTTCTGGGCATCTTGAAATACCTATACAAACTTGTTCCTACACAGTAACTTGCATCTTTGAATGAGAATGTGCTTGCTTACAGCAACGTGCTATATGTTCTGAATGCCCGAATTTGCAATCTGTGTCAAACCTTTGTTAGGAATTATGTGATCCTTACTAACTGGAAGTAAGGGAGATGGGGCATGAAGTTATTTCTAGGAGTTGGACACATACCAAGTTTAGCTCAGTTCTGGGCATCTTTGAAATACCTATACAAACTTGTTCCTACATAGTAACTTGCATATTTGAATGAGAATGTGATTGCTTACAGCAACGTGCTATATGTTCTGAATGCCCGAATTGGGAATCTGTGTGAAAACTTTGTTAGGAATTATGTGATCCTTACTAGCTGGAAGTAAGGGAGATGGGGCATGAAGTTATTTCTAGGAGTTGGACACATACCAAGTTTAGCTCAGTTCTGGGCATCTTTGAAATACCTATACAAACTTGTTCGTACATAGTAACTTGCAACTTTGAATGAGAATGTGCTTGCTTGCAGCAACGTGCTATATGTTCTGAATGCCCGAATTGGGAATCTGTGTCTAAACTTTGTTAGGAATTATGTGATCCTTACTAGCTGGAAGTAAGGGAGATGGGGCATGAAATTATTTCTAGGAGTTGGACACATACCAAGTTTAGCTCAGTTCTGGGCATCTTTGAAAAACCTATACAAACTTGTTCCTACATAGTAACTTGCAACTTTGAATGAGAATGTGCTTGCTTACAGCAACGTGCTATATGTTCTGAATGCCCGAATTGGGAATCTGTGTCAAAACTTTGTTAGGAATTATGTGATCCTTACTAGCTGGAAGTAAGGGAGATGGGGCATGAAGTTATTTCTTGGAGTTGGACACATACCAAGTTTAGCTCAGTTCTGGGCATCTTTGAAATACCTATACAAACTTGTTCCTACATAGTAACTTGCAACTTTGAATGAGAATGTGCTTGCTTACAGCAACGTGCTATATGTTCTGAATGCCCGATTTGGGAATCTGTGTCAAAACTTTGTTAGGAATTATGTGATCCTTACTAGCTGGAAGTAAGGGAGATGGGGCATGAAGTTATTTCTTGGAGTTGGAGACATACCAAGTTTAGCTCAGTTCTGGGCATCTTTGAAATACCTATACAAACTTGTTCCTACATAGTAACTTGCAACTTTGAATGAGAATGTGCTTGCTTGCAGCAACGTGCTATATGTTCTGAATGCCCGATTTGGGAATCTGTGTCAAAACTTTGTTAGGAATTATGTGATCCTTACTAGCTGGAAGTAAGAGAGATGGGGCATGAAGTTATTTCTAGGAGTTGGACACATACCAAGTTTAGCTCAGTTCTGGGCATCTTTGAAATACCTATACAAACTTGTTCCTACATAGTAACTTGTAACTTTGAATGAGAATGTGCTTGCTTACAGCAACGTGCTATATGTTCTGAATGCCGGAATTGGGGATCTGTGTCAAAACTTTGTTAGGAATTATGTGATCCTTACTAGCTGGAAGTAAGGGAGATGGGGCATGAAGTTATTTCTAGGAGTTGGACACATACCAAGTTTAGTTCAGTTCTGGGCATCTTTGAAATACCTATACAAACTTGTTCCTACATAGTAACTTGCAACTTTGAATGAGAATGTGCTTGCTTGCAGCAACGTGCTATATGTTCTGAATGCCCGAATTGGGAATCTGTGTCAAAACTTTGTTAGGAATTATGTGATCCTTACTAGCTGGAAGTAAGGGAGATGGGGCATGAAGTTATTTCTAGGAGTTGGACACATACCAAGTTTAGCTCAGTTCTGGGCATCTTTGAAATACCTATACAAACTTGTTCCTACATATTAACTTGCAACTTTGAATGAGAATGTGCTTGCTTACAGCAACGTGCTATATGTTCTGAATGCCCGAATTGGGAATCTGTGTCAAAACTTTGTTAGGAATTATGTGATCCTTACTAGCTGGAAGTAAGGGAGATGGGGCATGAAATTATTTCTAGGAGTTGGACACATACCAAGTTTAGCTCAGTTCTGGGCATCTTTGAAATACCTATACAAACTTGTTCCTACATAGAAACTTGCAACTTTGAATGAGAATGTGCTTGCTTACAGCAACGTGCTATATGTTTTGAATGCCCGAATAGGGAATCTGTGTCAAAACTTTGCTAGGAATTATGTGATCCTTACTAGCTGGAAGTAAGGGAGATGGGGCATGAAGTTATTTCTAGGAGTTGGAGACATACCAAGTTTAGCTCAGTTCTGGGCATCTTTGAAATACCTATACAAACTTGTTCCTACATAGTAACTTGCAACTTTGAATGAGAATGTGCTTGCTTACAGCAACGTGCTATATGTTCTGAATGCCCGAATTGGGAATCTGTGTCAAAACTTTGTTAGAAATTATGTGATCCTTACTAGCTGGAAGTAAGGGAGATGGGGCATGAAGGTATTTCTAGGAGTTGGACACATATCAAGTTTAGCACAGTTCTGGGCATCTTTGAAATACCTATACAAACTTGTTCCTACATAGTAACTTGCAACTTTGAATGAGAATGTGCTTGCTTACAGCAACGTGCTGTATGTTCTGAATGCCCGAATTGGGAATCTGTGTCAAAACTTTGTTAGGAATTATGTGATCCTTACTAGCTGGAAGTAAGGGAGATGGGGCATGAAGTTATTTCTAGGAGTTGGAGCCATACCAAGTTTAGCTCAGTTCTGGGCATCTTTGAAATACCTATACAAACTTGTTCCTACATAGTAACTTGCAACTTTGAATGAATATGTGCTTGCTTACAGCAACGTGCTATATGTTCTGAATGCCCGAATTGGGAATCTGTGTCAAAACTTTGTTAGGAATTATGTGATCCTTACTAGCTGGAAGTAAGGGAGATGGGGCATGAAGTTATTTCTAGGAGTTGGACACATACCAAGTTTAGCTCAGTTCTGGGCATCTTTGAAATACCTATACAAACTTGTTCCTACATAGTAACTTGCAACTTTGAATGAAAATGTGCTTGCTTACAGCAACGTGTTATATGTTCTGAATGCCCGAATTGGGAATCTGTGTCAAAACTTTGTTAGGAATTATGTGATCCTTACTAGCTGGAAGTAAGGGAGATGGGGCATGAAGTTATTTCTAGGAGTTGGACACATACCAAGTTTAGCTCAGTTCTGTGCATCTTTGAAATACCTATACAAACTTGTTCCTACATAGTAACTTGCATCTTTGAATGAGAATGTGCTTGCTTACAGCAACGTGCTATATGTTCTGAATGCCCGAATTGGCAATCTGTGTCAAAACTTTCTTAGGAATTATGTGATCCTTACTAGCTGGAAGTAAGTGAGATGGGGCATGAAATTATTTCCAGGAGTTGGACACATACCAAGTTTAGCTCAGTTCTGGGCATCTTTGAAATACCTATACAAGCTTGTTCCTACATAGTAACTTGCAACTTTGAATGAGAATGTGCTTGCTTACAGCAACGTGCTATATGTTCTGAATGCCCGAATTGGGAATCTGTGTCAAAACTTTGTTAGGAATTATGTGATCCTTACTAGCTGGAAGTAAGGGAGATGGGGCATGAAATTATTTCTAGGAGTTGGACACATACCAAGTTTAGCTCAGTTCTGGGCATCTTTGAAATACCTATACAAACTTGTTCCTACATAGAAACTTGCAACTTTGAATGAGAATGTGCTTGCTTACAGCAACGTGCTATATGTTTTGAATGCCCGAATAGGGAATCTGTGTCAAAACTTTGCTAGGAATTATGTGATCCTTACTAGCTGGAAGTAAGGGAGATGGGGCATGAAGTTATTTCTAGGAGTTGGAGACATACCAAGTTTAGCTCAGTTCTGGGCATCTTTGAAATACCTATACAAACTTGTTCCTACATAGTAACTTGCAACTTTGAATGAGAATGTGCTTGCTTACAGCAACGTGCTATATGTTCTGAATGCCCGAATTGGGAATCTGTGTCAAAACTTTGTTAGGAATTATGTGATCCTTACTAGCTGGAAGTAAGGGAGATGGGGCATGAAGGTATTTCTAGGAGTTGGACACATACCAAGTTTAGCACAGTTCTGGGCATCTTTGAAATACCTATACAAACTTGTTCCTACATAGTAACTTGCAACTTTGAATGAGAATGTGCTTGCTTACAGCAACGTGCTGTATGTTCTGAATGCCCGAATTGGGAATCTGTGTCAAAACTTTGTTAGGAATTATGTGATCCTTACTAGCTGGAAGTAAGGGAGATGGGGCATGAAGTTATTTCTAGGAGTTGGAGCCATACCAAGTTTAGCTCAGTTCTGGGCATCTTTGAAATACCTATACAAACTTGTTCCTACATAGTAACTTGCAACTTTGAATGAATATGTGCTTGCTTACAGCAACGTGCTATATGTTCTGAATGCCCGAATTGGGAATCTGTGTCAAAACTTTGTTAGGAATTATGTGATCCTTACTAGCTGGAAGTAAGGGAGATGGGGCATGAAGTTATTTCTAGGAGTTGGACACATACCAAGTTTAGCTCAGTTCTGGGCATCTTTGAAATACCTATACAAACTTGTTCCTACATAGTAACTTGCAACTTTGAATGAAAATGTGCTTGCTTACAGCAACGTGTTATATGTTCTGAATGCCCGAATTGGGAATCTGTGTCAAAACTTTGTTAGGAATTATGTGATCCTTACTAGCTGGAAGTAAGGGAGATGGGGCATGAAGTTATTTCTAGGAGTTGGACACATACCAAGTTTAGCTCAGTTCTGTGCATCTTTGAAATACCTATACAAACTTGTTCCTACATAGTAACTTGCATCTTTGAATGAGAATGTGCTTGCTTACAGCAACGTGCTATATGTTCTGAATGCCCGAATTGGCAATCTGTGTCAAAACTTTCTTAGGAATTATGTGATCCTTACTAGCTGGAAGTAAGTGAGATGGGGCATGAAATTATTTCCAGGAGTTGGACACATACCAAGTTTAGCTCAGTTCTGGGCATCTTTGAAATACCTATACAAGCTTGTTCCTACATAGTAACTTGCAACTTTGAATGAGAATGTGCTTGCTTACAGCAACGTGCTATATGTTCTGAATGCCCGAATTGGGAATCTGTGTCAAAACTTTGTTAGGAATTATGTGATCCTTACTAGCTGGAAGTAAGGGAGATGGGGCATGACGTTATTTCTAGGAGTTGGACACATACCAAGTTTAGCTCAGTTCTGGGCATCTTTGAAATACCTATACAAACTTGTTCCTACATAGTAACTTGCAACTTTGAATGAAAATGTGCTTGCTTACAGCAACGTGCTATATGTTCTGAATGCCCGAATTGGGAATGTGTGTCAAAACTTTGTTAGGAATTATGTGATCCTTACTAGATGGAAGTAAGGGAGTTGGGGCATGAAGGTATTTCTAGGAGTTGGACACATACCAAGTTATCACAGTTCTGGGCATCTTTGAAATACCTATACAACTTGTTCCTACATAGTAACTTGCAAATTTGAATGAGAATGTGCTTGCTTACAGCAACGTGCTATATGTTCTGAATGCCCGAATTGGCAATCTGTGTCAAAACTTTGTTAGGAATGATGTGATCCTTACTAGCTGGAAGTCAGGGAGATGGGGCATGAAGTTATTTCTAGGAGTTGGACACATACCAAGTTTAGCTCAGTTCTGGGCATCTTTGAAATACCTATACAAACTTGTTCCTACATAGTAACTTGCATCTTTGAATGAGAATGTGCTTGCTTACAGCAACGTGCTATATGTTCTGAATGCCCGAATTGGCAATCTGTGTCAAAACTTTGTTAGGAATTATGTGATCCGTACTAGCTGGAAGTAAGGGAGATGGGGCATGAAGTTATTTCTAGGAGTTGGACACATACCAAGTTTAGCTCAGTTCTGGGCATCTTTGAAATACCTATACAAACATGTTCCTACATAGTAACTTGCATCTTTGAATGAGAATGTGCTTGCTTACAGCAACGTGCTATATGTTCTGAATGCCCGAATTGGGAATCTGTGTCAAAACTTTGTTAGGAATTATGTGATCCTTACTAGCTGGAAGTAAGGGAGATGGGGCATGAAGTTATTTCTAGGAGTTGGAGACATACCAAGTTTAGCTCAGTTCTGGGCATCTTTGAAATACCTATACAAACTTGTTCCTACATAGTAACTTGCATCTTTGAATGAGATTCTGCTTGCTTACTGCAACGTGCTATATGTTCTGAATGCCCGAATTGGGAATCTGTGTCAAAACTTTGTTAGGAATTATGTTATCCTTACTAGCTGGAAGTAAGGGAGATGGGGCATGAAGTTATTTCTTGGAGTTGGAGACATACCAAGTTTAGCTCAGTTCTGGGCATCTTTGAAATACCTATACAAACTTGTTCCTACATAGTAACTTGCATCTTTGAGTGAGAATGTGCTTGCTTACAGCAACGTGCTATATGTTCTGAATGCCCGAATTGGCAATCTGTGTCAAAACTTTGTTAGGAATTATGTGATCCGTACTAGCTGGAAGTAAGGCAGATGGGGCATGAAGTTATTTCTAGGAGTTGGACACATACCAAGTTTAGCTCAGTTCTGGGCATCTTTGAAATACCTATACAAACTTGTTCCTACATAGTAACTTGCAACTTTGAATGAGAATGTGCTTGCTTACAGCAACGTGCTATATGTTCTGAATGCCCGAATTGGGAATCTGTGTCAAAACTTTGTTAGGAATTATGTGATCCATACTCGCTGGAAGTAAGGCAGATGGGGCATGAAGTTATTTCTAGGAGTTGGACACATACCAAGTTTAGCTCAGTTCTGGGCATCTTTGAAATACCTATACAAACTTGTTCCTACATAGTAACTTGCAACTTTGAATGAGAATGTGCTTGCTTACAGCAACGTGCTATATGTTCTGAATGCCCGAATTGGCAATCTGTGTCAAAACTTTGTTAGGAATTATGTGATCCGTGCTAGCTGGAAGTAAGGGAGATGGGGCATGAAGTTATTTCTTGGAGTTGGACACATACCAAGTTTAGCTCAGTTCTGGGCATCTTTGAAATACCTATACAAACTTGTTCCTACATAGTAACTTGCATCTTTGAATGAGAATGTGCTTGCTTACAGCAACGTGCTATATGTTCTGAATGCCCGAATTGGCAATCTGTGTCAAAACTTTGTTAGGAATTATGTGATCCGTGCTAGCTGGAAGTAAGGGAGATGGGGCATGAAGTTATTTCTTGGAGTTGGACACATACCAAGTTTAGCTCAGTTCTGGGCATCTTTGAAATACCTATACAAACTTGTTCCTACATAGTAACTTGCATCTTTGAATGAGAATGTGCTTGCTTACAGCAACGTGCTATATGTTCTGAATGCCCGAATTGGCAATCTGTGTCAAAACTTTGTTAGGAATTATGTGATCCGTACTAGCTGGAAGTAAGGGAGATGGGGCATGAAGTTATTTCTAGGAGTTGGACACATACCAAGTTTAGCTCAGTTCTGGGCATCTTTGAAATACCTATACAAACATGTTCCTACATAGTAACTTGCATCTTTGAATGAGAATGTGCTTGCTTACAGCAACGTGCTATATGTTCTGAATGCCCGAATTGGGAATCTGTGTCAAAACTTTGTTAGGAATTATGTGATCCTTACTAGCTGGAAGTAAGGGAGATGGGGCATGAAGTTATTTCTAGGAGTTGGAGACATACCAAGTTTAGCTCAGTTCTGGGCATCTTTGAAATACCTATACAAACTTGTTCCTACATAGTAACTTGCATCTTTGAATGAGATTCTGCTTGCTTACTGCAACGTGCTATATGTTCTGAATGCCCGAATTGGGAATCTGTGTCAAAACTTTGTTAGGAATTATGTTATCCTTACTAGCTGGAAGTAAGGGAGATGGGGCATGAAGTTATTTCTTGGAGTTGGAGACATACCAAGTTTAGCTCAGTTCTGGGCATCTTTGAAATACCTATACAAACTTGTTCCTACATAGTAACTTGCATCTTTGAGTGAGAATGTGCTTGCTTACAGCAACGTGCTATATGTTCTGAATGCCCGAATTGGCAATCTGTGTCAAAACTTTGTTAGGAATTATGTGATCCGTACTAGCTGGAAGAAAGGCAGATGGGGCATGAAGTTATTTCTAGGAGTTGGACACATACCAAGTTTAGCTCAGTTCTGGGCATCTTTGAAATACCTATACAATTTGTTCCTACCTAGTAACTTGCATCTTTGAATGAGAATCTGCTTGCTTACAGCAACGTGCTATATGTTCTGAATGCCCGAATTGGGAATCTGTGTCAAAACTTTGTTAGGAATTATGTGATCCTTACTAGCTGGAAGTAAGGCAGATGGGGCATGAAGTTATTTGTAGGAGTTGGACACATACCAAGTTTAGCTCAGTTCTGGGCATCTTTGAAATACCTATACAAACTTGTTCCTACATAGTAACTTGCAACTTGAATGAAAATGTGCTTGCTTACAGCAACGTGCTATATGTTCTGAATGCCCGAATTGGCAATCTGTGTCAAAACTTTGTTAGGAATTATGTGATCCTTACTAGCTGGAAGTAAGGGAGATGGGGCATGAAGTTATTTCTAGGAGTTGGACACATACCAAGTTTAGCTCAGTTCTGGGCATCTTTGAAATACCTATACAAACTTGTTCCTACATAGTAACTTGCATCTTTGAATGAGAATCTGCTTGCTTACAGCAACGTGCTATATGTTCTGAATGCCCGAATTGGGAATCTGTGTCAAAACTTTGTTAGGAATTATGTGATCCTTACTAGCTGGAAGTAAGTGAGATGGGGCATGAAGTTATTTCTAGGAGTTGGACACATACCAAGTTTAGCTCAGTTCTGGGCATCTTTGAAATACCTATACAAACTTGTTCCTACATAGTAACTTGCATCTTTGAATGAGAATGTGCTTGCTTACAGCAACGTGCTATATGTTCTGAATGCGCGAATTGGGAATCTGTGTCAAAACTTTGTTAGGAATTATGTGATCCTTACTAGCTGGAAGTAAGGGAGATGGGGCATGAAGTTATTTCTAGGAGTTGGACACATACCAAGTTTAGCTCAGTTCTGGGCATCTTTGAAATACCTATACAAACTTGTTCCTACATAGTAACTTTCAACTTGAATGAAAATGTGCTTGCTTACAGCAACGTGCTATATGTTCTGAATGCCCGAATTGGGAATCTGTGTCAAAACTTTGTTAGGAATTATGTTATCCTTACTAGCTGGAAGTAAGGGAGATGGGGCATGAAGTTATTTCTTGGAGTTGGAGACATACCAAGTTTAGCTCAGTTCTGGGCATCTTTGAAATACCTATACAAACTTGTTCCTACATAGTAACTTGCATCTTTGAGTGAGAATGTGCTTGCTTACAGCAACGTGCTATATGTTCTGAATGCCCGAATTGGCAATCTGTGTCAAAACTTTGTTAGGAATTATGTGATCCGTACTAGCTTGAAGAAAGGCAGATGGGGCATGAAGTTATTTCTAGGAGTTGGACACATACCAAGTTTAGCTCAGTTCTGGGCATCTTTGAAATACCTATACAATTTGTTCCTACCTAGTAACTTGCATCTTTGAATGAGAATCTGCTTGCTTACAGCAACGTGCTATATGTTCTGAATGCCCGAATTGGGAATCTGTGTCAAAACTTTGTTAGGAATTATGTGATCCTTACTAGCTGGAAGTAAGGGAGATGGGGCATGAAGTTATTTCTAGGAGTTGGACACATACAAAGTTTAGCTCAGTTCTGGGCATCTTTGAAATACCTATACAAACTTGTTCCTACATAGTAACTTGCAACTTTGAATGAGAATGTGCTTGCTTACAGCAACGTGCTATATGTTCTGAATGCCCGAATTGGGAATCTGTGTCAAAACTTTGTTAGGAATTATGTGATCCGTGCTAGCTGGAAGTAAGGCAGATGGGGCATGAAGTTATTTCTTGGAGTTGGACACATACCAAGTTTAGCTCAGTTCTGGGCATCTTTGAAATACCTATACAAACTTGTTCCTACATAGTAACTTGCATCTTTGAATGAGAATGTGCTTGCTTACAGCAACGTGCTATATGTTCTGAATGCCCGAATTGGGAATCTGTGTCAAAACTTTGTTAGGAATTATGTGATCCGTACTAGCTGGAAGTAAGGGAGATGGGGCATGAAGTTATTTCTAGGAGTTGGACACATACCAAGTTTAGCTCAGTTCTGGGCATCTTTGAAATACCTATACAAACTTGTTCCTACATAGTAACTTGCATCTTTGAATGAGAATGTGCTTGCTTACAGCAACGTGCTATATGTTCTGAATGCCCGAATTGGGAATCTGTGTCAAAACTTTGTTAGGAATTATGTGATCCTTACTAGCTGGAAGTAAGGGAGATGGGGCATGAAGTTATTTCTAGGAGTTGGACACATACCAAGTTTAGCTCAGTTCTGGGCATCTTTGAAATACCTATACAAACTTGTTCCTACATAGTAACTTACATCTTTGAATGAGATTCTGCTTGCTTACAGCAACGTGCTATATGTTCTGAATGCCCGAATTGGGAATCTGTGTCAAAACTTTGTTAGGAATTATGTGATCCTTACTAGCTGGAAGTAAGGGAGATGGGGCATGAAGTTATTTCTAGGAGTTGGACACATACCAAGTTTAGCTCAGTTCTGGGCATCTTTGAAATACCTATACAAACTTGTTCCTACATAGTAACTTGCAACTTGAATAAGAATGTTCTTGCTTACAGCAACGTGCTATATGTTCTGAATGCCCGAATTGGGAATCTGTGTCAAAACTTTGTTAGGAATTATGTGATCCTTACTAGCTGGAAGTAAGGGAGATGGGGCATGAAGTTATTTCTAGGAGTTGGACACATACCAAGTTTAGCTCAGTTCTGGGCATCTTTGAAATACCTATACAAACTTGTTCCTACATAGTAACTTGCAACTTTGAATGAGAATCTGCTTGCTTACAGCAACGTGCTATATGTTCTGAATGCCCGAATTGGGAATCTGTGTCAAAACTTTTTTAGGAATTATGTGATCCTTACTAGCTGGAAGTAAGGGAGATGGGGCATGAAGTTATTTCTTGGAGTTGGAGACATACCAAGTTTAGCTCAGTTCTGGGCATCTTTGAAATACCTATACAAACTTGTTCCTACATAGTAACTTGCAACTTTGAATGAGAATGTGCTTGCTTGCAGCAACGTGCTATATGTTCTGAATGCCCGATTTGGGAATCTGTGTCAAAACTTTGTTAGGAATTATGTGATCCTTACTAGCTCAAGTAAGGGAGATGGGGCATGAAGTTATTTCTAGGAGTTGGAGACATACCAAGTTTAGCTCAGTTCTGGGCATCTTTGAAATACCTATACAAACTTGTTCCTACATAGTAACTTGCATCTTTGAATGAGAATGTGCTTGCTTGCAGCAACGTGCTATATGTTCTGAATGCCCGATTTGGGAATCTGTGTCAAAACTTTGTTAGGAATTATGTGATCCTTACTAGCTGGAAGTAAGGGAGATGGGGCATGAAGTTATTTCTAGGAGTTGGACACATACCAAGTTTAGCTCAGTTCTGGGCATCTTTGAAATACCTATACAAACTTGTTCCTACATAGTAACTTGCATCTTTGAATGAGAATCTGCTTGCTTGCAGCAACGTGCTATATGTTCTGAATGCCCGAATTGGGAATCTGTGTCAAAACATTGTTAGGAATTATGTGATCCTTACTAGCTGGAAGTAAGGGAGATGGGGCATGAAGTTATTTCTAGGAGTTGGACACATACCAAGTTTAGCTCAGTTCTGGGCATCTTTGAAATACCTATACAAACTTGTTCCTACATAGTAACTTCCAACTTTGAATGAGAATCTGCTTGCTTACAGCAACGTGCTATATGATCTGAATGCCCGAATTGGGAATCTGTATCAAAACTTTGTTAGGAATTATGTGATCCGTACTAGCTGGAAGTAAGGCAGATGGGGCATGAAGTTATTTCTAGGAGTTGGACACATACCAAGTTTAGCTCAGTTCTGGGCATCTTTGAAATACCTATACAAACTTGTTCCTACATAGTAACTTGCAACTTTGAATGAGAATCTGCTTGCTTACAGCAACGTGCTATATGTTCTGAATGCCCGAATTGGGAATCTGTGTCAAAACTTTGTTAGGAATTATGTGATCCGTACTAGCTGGAAGTAAGGCAGATGGGGCATGAAGTTATTTCTAGGAGTTGGACACATACCAAGTTTAGCTCAGTTCTGGGCATCTTTGAAATACCTATACAAACTTGTTCCTACATAGTAACTTGCAACTTTGAATGAGAATGTGCTTGCTTACAGCAACGTGCTATATGTTCTGAATGCCCGAATTGGGAATCTGTGTCAAAACTTTGTTAGGAATTATGTGATCCGTACTAGCTGGAAGTAAGGCAGATGGGGCATGAAGTTATTTCTAGGAGTTGGACACATACCAAGTTTAGCTCAGTTCTGGGCATCTTTGAAATACCTATACAAACTTGTTCCTACATAGTAACTTGCAACTTTGAATGAGAATGTGCTTGCTTACAGCAACGTGCTATATGTTCTGAATGCCCGAATTGGGAATCTGTGTCAAAACTTTGTTAGGAATTATGTGATCCGTACTAGCTGGAAGTAAGGCAGATGGGTCATGAAGTTATTTCTTGGAGTTGGACACATACCAAGTTTAGCTCAGTTCTGGGCATCTTTGAAATACCTATACAAACTTGTTCCTACATAGTAACTTGCATCTTTGAATGAGAATGTGCTTGCTTACAGCAACGTGCTATATGTTCTGAATGCCCGAATTGGGAATCTGTGTCAAAACTTTGTTAGGAATTATGTGATCCTTACTAGCTGGAAGTAAGGGAGATGGGGCATGAAGTTATTTCTAGGAGTTGGACACATACCAAGTTTAGCTCAGTTCTGGGCATCTTTGAAATACCTATACAAACTTGTTCCTACATAGTAACTTGCATCTTTGAATGAGAATGTGCTTGCTTACAGCAACGTGCTATATGTTCTGAATGCCCGAATTGGGAATCTGTGTCAAAACTTTTATAGGAATTATGTGATCCTTACTAGCTGGAAGTAAGGGAGATGGGGCATGAAGTTATTTCTAGGAGTTGGACACATACCAAGTTTAGCTCAGTTCTGGGCATCTTTGAAATACCTATACAAACTTGTTCCTACATAGTAACTTGCAACTTGGATGAGAATGTTCTTGCTTACAGCAACGTGCTATATGTTCTGAATGCCCGAATTGGGAATCTGTGTCAAAACTTTGTTAGGAATTATGTGATCCTTACTAGCTGGAAGTAAGGGAGATGGGGCATGAAGTTATTTCTAGGAGTTGGACACATACCAAGTTTAGCTCAGTTCTGGGCATCTTTGAAATACCTATACAAACTTGTTCCTACATAGTAACTTGCAACTTTGAATGAGAATGTGCTTGCTTACAGCAACGTGCTATATGTTCTGAATGCCTGAATTGGGAATCTGTGTCAAAACTTTGTTAGGAATTATGTGATCCTTACTAGCTGGAAGTAAGGGAGATGGGGCATGAAGTTATTTCTAGGAGTTGGACACATACCAAGTTTAGCTCAGTTCTGGGCATCTTTGAAATACCTATACAAACTTGTTCCTACATAGTAACTTGCATCTTTGAATGAGATTCTGCTTGCTTACAGCAACGTGCTATCTGTTCTGAATGCCCGAATTGGGAATCTGTGTCAAATCTTTGTTAGGAATTATGTGATCCTTACTAGCTGGAAGTAAGGGAGATGGGGCATGAAGTTATTTCTAGGAGTTGGACACATACCAAGTTTAGCTCAGTTCTGGGCATCTTTGAAATACCTATACAAACTTGTTCCTACATAGTAACTTGCAACTTGAATGAGAATGTTCTTGCTTACAGCAACGTGCTATATGTTCTGAATGCCCGAATTGGGAATCTGTGTCAAAACTTTGTTAGGAATTATGTGATCCTTACTAGCTGGAAGTAAGGGAGATGGGGCATGAAGTTATTTCTAGGAGTTGGAGACATACCAAGTTTAGCTCAGTTCTGGGCATCTTTGAAATACCTATACAAACTTGTTCCTACATAGTAACTTGCATCTTTGAATGAGAATCTGCTTGCTTGCAGCAACGTGCTATATGTTCTGAATGCCCGATTTGGGATTCTGTGTCAAAACATTGTTAGGAATTATGTGATCCTTACTAGCTGGAAGTAAGGGAGATGGGGCATGAAGTTATTTCTAGGAGTTGGACACATACCAAGTTTAGCTCAGTTCTGGGCATCTTTGAAATACCTATACAAACTTGTTCCTACATAGTAACTTGCAACTTTGAATGAGAATGTGCTTGCTTACAGCAACGTGCTATATGATCTGAATGCCCGAATTGGGAATCTGTATCAAAACTTTGTTAGGAATTATGTGATCCGTACTAGCTGGAAGTAAGGCAGATGGGGCATGAAGTTATTTCTAGGAGTTGGACACATACCAAGTTTAGCTCAGTTCTGGGCATCTTTGAAATACCTATACAAACTTGTTCCTACATAGTAACTTGCAACTTTGAATGAGAATGTGCTTGCTTACAGCAACGTGCTATATGTTCTGAATGCCCGAATTGGGAATCTGTGTCAAAACTTTGTTAGGAATTATGTGATCCTTACTAGCTGGAAGTAAGGGAGATGGGGCATGAAGTTATTTCTAGGAGTTGGACACATACCAAGTTTAGCTCAGTTCTGGGCATCTTTGAAATACCTATACAAACTTGTTCCTACATAGTAACTTGAATCTTTGAATGAGAATCTGCTTGCTTACAGCAACGTGCTATATGTTCTGAATGCCCGAATTGGCAATCTGTGTCAAAACTTTGTTAGGAATTATGTGATCCTTACTAGCTGGAAGTAAGGGAGATGGGGCATGAAGTTATTTCTAGGAGTTGGACACATACCAAGTTTAGCTCAGTTCTGGGCATCTTTGAAATACCTATACAAACTTGTTCCTACATAGTAACTTGCAACTTTGAATGAGAATGTGCTTGCTTACAGCAACGTGCTATATGTTCTGAATGCCCGAATTGGGAATCTGTGTCTAAACTTTGTTAGGAATTATGTGATCCGTACTAGCTGGAAGTAAGGCAGATGGGGCATGAAGTTATTTCTAGGAGTTGGACACATACCAAGTTTAGCTCAGTTCTGGGCATCTTTGAAATACCTATACAAACTTGTTCCTACATAGTAACTTGCAACTTTGAATGAGAATGTGCTTGCTTACAGCAACGTGCTATATGGTCTGAATGCCCGAATTGGGAATCTGTGTCAAAACTTTGTTAGGAATTATGTGATCCGTACTAGCTGGAAGTAAGGCAGATGGGGCATGAAGTTATTTCTAGGAGTTGGACACATACCAAGTTTAGCTCAGTTCTGGGCATCTTTGAAATACCTATACAAACTTGTTCCTACATAGTAACTTGCAACTTTGAATGAGAATGTGCTTGCTTACAGCAACGTGCTATATGTTCTGAATGCCCGAATTGGGAATCTGTGTCAAAACTTTGTTAGGAATTATGTGATCCTTACTAGCTGGAAGTAAGGGAGATGGGGCATGAAGTTATTTCTAGGAGTTGGACACATACCAAGTTTAGCTCAGTTCTGGGCATCTTTGAAATACCTATACAAACTTGTTCCTACATAGTAACTTGAATCTTTGAATGAGAATCTGCTTGCTTACAGCAACGTGCTATATGTTCTGAATGCCCGAATTGGCAATCTGTGTCAAAACTTTGTTAGGAATTATGTGATCCTTACTAGCTGGAAGTAAGGGAGATGGGGCATGAAGTTATTTCTAGGAGTTGGACACATACCAAGTTTAGCTCAGTTCTGGGCATCTTTGAAATACCTATACAAACTTGTTCCTACATAGTAACTTGCAACTTTGAATGAGAATGTGCTTGCTTACAGCAACGTGCTATATGTTCTGAATGCCCGAATTGGGAATCTGTGTCAAAACTTTGTTAGGAATTATGTGATCCGTACTAGCTGGAAGTAAGGCAGATGGGGCATGAAGTTATTTCTAGGAGTTGGACACATACCAAGTTTAGCTCAGTTCTGGGCATCTTTGAAATACCTATACAAACTTGTTCCTACATAGTAACTTGCAACTTTGAATGAGAATGTGCTTGCTTACAGCAACGTGCTATATGGTCTGAATGCCCTAATTGGGAATCTGTGTCAAAACTTTGTTAGGAATTATGTGATCCGTACTAGCTGGAAGTAAGGCAGATGGGGCATGAAGTTATTTCTAGGAGTTGGACACATACCAAGTTTAGCTCAGTTCTGGGCATCTTTGAAATACCTATACAAACTTTTTCCTACATAGTAACTTGCAACTTTGAATGAGAATGTGCTTGCTTACAGCAACGTGCTATCTGTTCTGAATGCCCGAATTGGGAATCTGTGTCAAAACTTTGTTAGGAATTATGTGATCCGTGCTAGCTGGAAGTAAGGCAGATGGGGCATGAAGTTATTTCTTGGAGTTGGACACATACCAAGTTTAGCTCAGTTCTGGGCATCTTTGAAATACCTATACAAACTTGTTCCTACATAGTAACTTGCATCTTTGAATGAGAATGTGCTTGCTTACAGCAACGTGCTATATGTTCTGAATGCCCGAATTGGCAATCTGTGTCAAAACTTTGTTAGGAATTATGTGATCCGTACTAGCTGGAAGTAAGGGAGATGGGGCATGAAGTTATTTCTAGGAGTTGGACACATACCAAGTTTAGCTCAGTTCTGGGCATCTTTGAAATACCTATACAAACTTGTTCCTACATAGTAACTTGCAACTTTGAATGAGAATCTGCTTGCTTACAGCAACGTGCTATATGTTCTGAATGCCCGAATTGGGAATCTGTGTCAAAACTTTGTTAGGAATTATGTGATCCTTACTAGCTGGAAGTAAGGGAGATGGGGCATGAAGTTATTTCTAGGAGTTGGACACATACCAAGTTTAGCTCAGTTCTGGGCATCTTTGAAATACCTATACAAACTTGTTCCTACATAGTAACTTGCATCTTTGAATGAGAATGTGCTTGCTTACAGCAACGTGCTATATGTTCTGAATGCCCGAATTGGGAATCTGTGTCAAAACTTTTATAGGAATTATGTGATCCTTACTAGCTGGAAGTAAGGGAGATGGGGCATGAAGTTATTTCTAGGAGTTGGACACATACCAAGTTTAGCTCAGTTCTGGGCATCTTTGAAATACCTATACAAACTTGTTCCTACATAGTAACTTGCAACTTGGATGAGAATGTTCTTGCTTACAGCAACGTGCTATATGTTCTGAATGCCCGAATTGGGAATCTGTGTCAAAACTTTGTTAGGAATTATGTGATCCTTACTAGCTGGAAGTAAGGGAGATGGGGCATGAAGTTATTTCTAGGAGTTGGACACATACCAAGTTTAGCTCAGTTCTGGGCATCTTTGAAATACCTATACAAACTTGTTCCTACATAGTAACTTGCAACTTTGAATGAGAATGTGCTTGCTTACAGCAACGTGCTATATGTTCTGAATGCCCGAATTGGGAATCTGTGTCAAAACTTTGTTAGGAATTATGTGATCCTTACTAGCTGGAAGTAAGGGAGATGGGGCATGAAGTTATTTCTAGGAGTTGGACACATACCAAGTTTAGCTCAGTTCTGGGCATCTTTGAAATACCTATACAAACTTGTTCCTACATAGTAACTTGCATCTTTGAATGAGATTCTGCTTGCTTACAGCAACGTGCTATCTGTTCTGAATGCCCGAATTGGGAATCTGTGTCAAATCTTTGTTAGGAATTATGTGATCCTTACTAGCTGGAAGTAAGGGAGATGGGGCATGAAGTTATTTCTAGGAGTTGGACACATACCAAGTATAGCTCAGTTCTGGGCATCTTTGAAATACCTATACAAACTTGTTCCTACATAGTAACTTGCAACTTGAATGAGAATGTTCTTGCTTACAGCAACGTGCTATATGTTCTGAATGCCCGAATTGGGAATCTGTGTCAAAACTTTGTTAGGAATTATGTGATCCTTACTAGCTGGAAGTAAGGGAGATGGGGCATGAAGTTATTTCTAGGAGTTGGAGACATACCAAGTTTAGCTCAGTTCTGGGCATCTTTGAAATACCTATACAAACTTGTTCCTACATAGTAACTTGCATCTTTGAATGAGAATCTGCTTGCTTGCAGCAACGTGCTATATGTTCTGAATGCCCGATTTGGGATTCTGTGTCAAAACATTGTTAGGAATTATGTGATCCTTACTAGCTGGAAGTAAGGGAGATGGGGCATGAAGTTATTTCTAGGAGTTGGACACATACCAAGTTTAGCTCAGTTCTGGGCATCTTTGAAATACCTATACAAACTTGTTCCTACATAGTAACTTGCAACTTTGAATGAGAATGTGCTTGCTTACAGCAACGTGCTATATGATCTGAATGCCCGAATTGGGAATCTGTATCAAAACTTTGTTAGGAATTATGTGATCCGTACTAGCTGGAAGTAAGGCAGATGGGGCATGAAGTTATTTCTAGGAGTTGGACACATACCAAGTTTAGCTCAGTTCTGGGCATCTTTGAAATACCTATACAAACTTGTTCCTACATAGTAACTTGCAACTTTGAATGAGAATCTGCTTGCTTACAGCAACGTGCTATATGTTCCGAATTCCCGAATTGGGAATCTGTGTCAAAACTTTGTTAGGAATTATGTGATCCGTACTAGCTGGAAGTAAGGCAGATGGGGCATGAAGTTATTTCTAGGAGTTGGACACATACCAAGTTTAGCTCAGTTCTGGGCATCTTTGAAATACCTATACAAACTTGTTCCTACATAGTAACTTGCAACTTTGAATGAGAATGTGCTTGCTTACAGCAACGTGCTATATGGTCTGAATGCCCGAATTGGGAATCTGTGTCAAAACTTTGTTAGGAATTATGTGATCCGTACTAGCTGGAAGTAAGGCAGATGGGGCATGAAGTTATTTCTAGGAGTTGGACACATACCAAGTTTAGCTCAGTTCTGGGCATCTTTGAAATACCTATACAAACTTGTTCCTACATAGTAACTTGCAACTTTGAATGAGAATGTGCTTGCTTACAGCAACGTGCTATATGTTCTGAATGCCCGAATTGGGAATCTGTGTCAAAACTTTGTTAGGAATTATGTGATCCTTACTAGCTGGAAGTAAGGGAGATGGGGCATGAAGTTATTTCTAGGAGTTGGACACATACCAAGTTTAGCTCAGTTCTGGGCATCTTTGAAATACCTATACAAACTTGTTCCTACATAGTAACTTGAATCTTTGAATGACAATCTGCTTGCTTACAGCAACGTGCTATATGTTCTGAATGCCCGAATTGGCAATCTGTGTCAAAACTTTGTTAGGAATTATGTGATCCTTACTAGCTGGAAGTAAGGGAGATGGGGCATGAAGTTATTTCTAGGAGTTGGACACATACCAAGTTTAGCTCAGTTCTGGGCATCTTTGAAATACCTATACAAACTTGTTCCTACATAGTAACTTGCAACTTTGAATGAGAATGTGCTTGCTTACAGCAACGTGCTATATGTTCTGAATGCCCGAATTGGGAATCTGTGTCAAAACTTTGTTAGGAATTATGTGATCCGTACTAGCTGGAAGTAAGGCAGATGGGGCATGAAGTTATTTCTAGGAGTTGGACACATACCAAGTTTAGCTCAGTTCTGGGCATCTTTGAAATACCTATACAAACTTGTTCCTACATAGTAACTTGCAACTTTGAATGAGAATGTGCTTGCTTACAGCAACGTGCTATATGGTCTGAATGCCCGAATTGGGAATCTGTGTCAAAACTTTGTTAGGAATTATGTGATCCGTACTAGCTGGAAGTAAGGCAGATGGGGCATGAAGTTATTTCTAGGAGTTGGACACATACCAAGTTTAGCTCAGTTCTGGGCATCTTTGAAATACCTATACAAACTTTTTCCTACATAGTAACTTGCAACTTTGAATGAGAATGTGCTTGCTTACAGCAACGTGCTATCTGTTCTGAATGCCCGAATTGGGAATCTGTGTCAAAACTTTGTTAGGAATTATGTGATCCGTGCTAGCTGGAAGTAAGGCAGATGGGGCATGAAGTTATTTCTTGGAGTTGGACACATACCAAGTTTAGCTCAGTTCTGGGCATCTTTGAAATACCTATACAAACTTGTTCCTACATAGTAACTTGCATCTTTGAATGAGAATGTGCTTGCTTACAGCAACGTGCTATATGTTCTGAATGCCCGAATTGGCAATCTGTGTCAAAACTTTGTTAGGAATTATGTGATCCGTACTAGCTGGAAGTAAGGGAGATGGGGCATGAAGTTATTTCTAGGAGTTGGACACATACCAAGTTTAGCTCAGTTCTGGGCATCTTTGAAATACCTATACAAACTTGTTCCTACATAGTAACTTGCATCTTTGAATGAGAATGTGCTTGCTTACAGCAACGTGCTATATGTTCTGAATGCCCGAATTGGGAATCTGTGTCAAAACTTTGTTAGGAATTATGTGATCCTTACTAGCTGGAAGTAAGGGAGATGGGGCATGAAGTTATTTCTAGGAGTTGGACACATACCAAGTTTAGCTCAGTTCTGGGCATCTTTGAAATACCTATACAAACTTGTTCCTACATAGTAACTTACATCTTTGAATGAGATTCTGCTTGCTTACAGCAACGTGCTATATGTTCTGAATGCCCGAATTGGGAATCTGTGTCAAAACTTTGTTAGGAATTATGTTATCCTTACTAGCTGGAAGTAAGGGAGATGGGGCATGAAGTTATTTCTAGGAGTTGGACACATACCAAGTTTAGCTCAGTTCTGGGCATCTTTGAAATACCTATACAAACTTGTTCCTACATAGTATCTTGCAACTTGAATAAGAATGTTCTTGCTTACAGCAACGTGCTATATGTTCTGAATGCCCGAATTGGCAATCTGTGTCAAAACTTTGTTAGGAATTATGTGATCCTTACTAGCTGGAAGTAAGGGAGATGGGGCATGAAGTTATTTCTAGGAGTTGGACACATACCAAGTTTAGCTCAGTTCTGGGCATCTTTGAAATACCTATACAAACTTGTTCCTACATAGTAACTTGCAACTTTGAATGAGAATCTGCTTGCTTACAGCAACGTGCTATATGTTCTGAATGCCCGAATTGGGAATCTGTGTCAAAACTTTTTTAGGAATTATGTGATCCTTACTAGCTGGAAGTAAGGGAGATGGGGCATGAAGTTATTTCTTGGAGTTGGAGACATACCAAGTTTAGCTCAGTTCTGGGCATCTTTGAAATACCTATACAAACTTGTTCCTACATAGTAACTTGCAACTTTGAATGAGAATCTGCTTGCTTGCAGCAACGTGCTATATGTTCTGAATGCCCGATTTGGGAATCTGTGTCAAAACTTTGTTAGGAATTATGTGATCCTTACTAGCTCAAGTAAGGGAGATGGGGCATGAAGTTATTTCTAGGAGTTGGAGACATACCAAGTTTAGCTCAGTTCTGGGCATCTTTGAAATACCTATACAAACTTGTTCCTACATAGTAACTTGCATCTTTGAATGAGAATGTGCTTGCTTGCAGCAACGTGCTATATGTTCTGAATGCCCGATTTGGGAATCTGTGTCA
Source organism: Diceros bicornis minor (assembly GCF_020826845.1). Taxonomy (NCBI): domain Eukaryota; kingdom Metazoa; phylum Chordata; class Mammalia; order Perissodactyla; family Rhinocerotidae; genus Diceros; species Diceros bicornis. Next base: position 564,833 of record NW_026690920.1, on the reverse strand, counting down.
AAACTTTGTTAGGAATTATGTGATCCTTACTAGCTGGAAGTAAGGGAGATGGGGCATAAAGTTATTTCTAGGAGTTGGACACATACCAAGTTTAGCTCAGTTCTGGGCATCTTTGAAATACCTATACAAACTTGTTCCTACATAGTAACTTGCATCTTTGAATGAGAATCTGCTTGCTTGCAGCAACGTGCTATATGTTCTGAATGCCCGAATTGGGAATCTGTGTCAAAACATTGTTAGGAATTATGTGATCCTTACTAGCTGGAAGTAAGGGAGATGGGGCATGAAGTTATTTCTAGGAGTTGGACACATACCAAGTTTAGCTCAGTTCTGGGCATCTTTGAAATACCTATACAAACTTGTTCCTACATAGTAACTTGCAACTTTGAATGAGAATCTGCTTGCTTACAGCAACGTGCTGTATGATCTGAATGCCCGAATTGGGAATCTGTATCAAAACTTTGTTAGGAATTATGTGATCCGTACTAGCTGGAAGTAAGGCAGATGGGGCATGAAGTTATTTCTAGGAGTTGGACACATACCAAGTTTAGCTCAGTTCTGGGCATCTTTGAAATACCTATACAAACTTGTTCCTACATAGTAACTTGCAACTTTGAATGAGAATCTGCTTGCTTACAGCAACGTGCTATATGTTCTGAATGCCCGAATTGGGAATCTGTGTCAAAACTTTGTTAGGAATTATGTGATCCGTACTAGCTGGAAGTAAGGCAGATGGGGCATGAAGTTATTTCTAGGAGTTGGACACATACCAAGTTTAGCTCAGTTCTGGGCATCTTTGAAATACCTATACAAACTTGTTCCTACATAGTAACTTGCAACTTTGAATGAGAATGTGCTTGCTTACAGCAACGTGCTATATGTTCTGAATGCCCGAATTGGGAATCTGTGTCAAAACTTTGTTAGGAATTATGTGATCCGTACTAGCTGGAAGTAAGGCAGATGGGGCATGAAGTTATTTCTAGGAGTTGGACACATACCAAGTTTAGCTCAGTTCTGGGCATCTTTGAAATACCTATACAAACTTGTTCCTACATAGTAACTTGCAACTTTGAATGAGAATGTGCTTGCTTACAGCAACGTGCTATATGTTCTGAATGCCCGAATTGGGAATCTGTGTCAAAACTTTGTTAGGAATTATGTGATCCGTACTAGCTGGAAGTAAGGCAGATGGGTCATGAAGTTATTTCTTGGAGTTGGACACATACCAAGTTTAGCTCAGTTCTGGGCATCTTTGAAATACCTATACAAACTTGTTCCTACATCGTAACTTGCATCTTTGAATGAGAATGTGCTTGCTTACAGCAACGTGCTATATGTTCTGAATGCCCGAATTGGGAATCTGTGTCAAAACTTTGTTAGGAATTATGTGATCCTTACTAGCTGGAAGTAAGGGAGATGGGGCATGAAGTTATTTCTAGGAGTTGGACACATACCAAGTTTAGCTCAGTTCTGGGCATCTTTGAAATACCTATACAAACTTGTTCCTACATAGTAACTTGCATCTTTGAATGAGAATGTGCTTGCTTACAGCAACGTGCTATATGTTCTGAATGCCCGAATTGGGAATCTGTGTCAAAACTTTTATAGGAATTATGTGATCCTTACTAGCTGGAAGTAAGGGAGATGGGGCATGAAGTTATTTCTAGGAGTTGGACACATACCAAGTTTAGCTCAGTTCTGGGCATCTTTGAAATACCTATACAAACTTGTTCCTACATAGTAACTTGCAACTTGGATGAGAATGTTCTTGCTTACAGCAACGTGCTATATGTTCTGAATGCCCGAATTGGGAATCTGTGTCAAAACTTTTTTAGGAATTATGTGATCCTTACTAGCTGGAAGTAAGGGAGATGGGGCATGAAGTTATTTCTAGGAGTTGGACACATACCAAGTTTAGCTCAGTTCTGGGCATCTTTGAAATACCTATACAAACTTGTTCCTACATAGTAACTTGCAACTTTGAATGAGAATGTGCTTGCTTACAGCAACGTGCTATATGTTCTGAATGCCCGAATTGGGAATCTGTGTCAAAACTTTGTTAGGAATTATGTGATCCTTACTAGCTGGAAGTAAGGGAGATGGGGCATGAAGTTATTTCTAGGAGTTTGACACATACCAAGTTTAGCTCAGTTCTGGGCATCTTTGAAATACCTATACAAACTTGTTCCTACATAGTAACTTGCATCTTTGAATGAGATTCTGCTTGCTTACAGCAACGTGCTATCTGTTCTGAATGCCCGAATTGGGAATCTGTGTCAAAACTTTGTTAGGAATTATGTGATCCTTACTAGCTGGAAGTAAGGGAGATGGGGCATGAAGTTATTTCTAGGAGTTGGACACATACCAAGTTTAGCTCAGTTCTGGGCATCTTTGAAATACCTATACAAACTTGTTCCTACATAGTAACTTGCAACTTGAATGAGAATGTTCTTGCTTACAGCAACGTGCTATATGTTCTGAATGCCCGAATTGGGAATCTGTGTCAAAACTTTGTTAGGAATTATGTGATCCTTACTAGCTGGAAGTAAGGGAGATGGGGCATGAAGTTATTTCTAGGAGTTGGACACATACCAAGTTTAGCTCAGTTCTGGGCATCTTTGAAATACCTATACAAACTTGTTCCTACATAGTAACTTGCAACTTTGAATGAGAATGTGCTTGCTTACAGCAACGTGCTATATGTTCTGAATGCCCGAATTGGGAATCTGTGTCAAAACTTTTTTAGGAATTATGTGATCCTTACTAGCTGGAAGTAAGGGAGATGGGGCATGAAGTTATTTCTTGGAGTTGGAGACATACCAAGTTTAGCTCAGTTCTGGGCATCTTTGAAATACCTATACAAACTTGTTCCTACATAGTAACTTGCAACTTTGAATGAGAATGTGCTTGCTTGCAGCAACGTGCTATATGTTCTGAATGCCCGATTTGGGAATCTGTGTCAAAACTTTGTTAGGAATTATGTGATCCTTACTAGCTCAAGTAAGGGAGATGGGGCATGAAGTTATTTCTAGGAGTTGGAGACATACCAAGTTTAGCTCAGTTCTGGGCATCTTTGAAATACCTATACAAACTTGTTCCTACATAGTAACTTGCATCTTTGAATGAGAATGTGCTTGCTTGCAGCAACGTGCTATATGTTCTGAATGCCCGATTTGGGAATCTGTGTCAAAACATTGTTAGGAATTATGTGATCCTTACTAGCTGGAAGTAAGGGAGATGGGGCATGAAGTTATTTCTAGGAGTTGGAGACATACCAAGTTTAGCTCAGTTCTGGGCATCTTTGAAATACCTATACAAACTTGTTCCTACATAGTAACTTGCATCTTTGAATGAGAATCTGCTTGCTTGCAGCAACGTGCTATATGTTCTGAATGCCCGATTTGGGATTCTGTGTCAAAACATTGTTAGGAATTATGTGATCCTTACTAGCTGGAAGTAAGGGAGATGGGGCATGAAGTTATTTCTAGGAGTTGGACACATACCAAGTTTAGCTCAGTTCTGGGCATCTTTGAAATACCTATACAAACTTGTTCCTACATAGTAACTTGCAACTTTGAATGAGAATGTGCTTGCTTACAGCAACGTGCTATATGATCTGAATGCCCGAATTGGGAATCTGTATCAAAACTTTGTTAGGAATTATGTGATCCGTACTAGCTGGAAGTAAGGCAGATGGGGCATGAAGTTATTTCTAGGAGTTGGACACATACCAAGTTTAGCTCAGTTCTGGGCATCTTTGAAATACCTATACAAACTTGTTCCTACATAGTAACTTGCAACTTTGAATGAGAATCTGCTTGCTTACAGCAACGTGCTATATGTTCTGAATTCCCGAATTGGGAATCAGTGTCAAAACTTTGTTAGGAATTATGTGATCCGTACTAGCTGGAAGTAAGGCAGATGGGGCATGAAGTTATTTCTAGGAGTTGGACACATACCAAGTTTAGCTCAGTTCTGGGCATCTTTGAAATACCTATACAAACTTGTTCCTACATAGTAACTTGCAACTTTGAATGAGAATGTGCTTGCTTACAGCAACGTGCTATATGGTCTGAATGCCCGAATTGGGAATCTGTGTCAAAACTTTGTTAGGAATTATGTGATCCGTACTAGCTGGAAGTAAGGCAGATGGGGCATGAAGTTATTTCTAGGAGTTGGACACATACCAAGTTTAGCTCAGTTCTGGGCATCTTTGAAATACCTATACAAACTTGTTCCTACATAGTAACTTGCAACTTTGAATGAGAATGTGCTTGCTTACAGCAACGTGCTATATGTTCTGAATGCCCGAATTGGGAATCTGTGTCAAAACTTTGTTAGGAATTATGTGATCCGTACTAGCTGGAAGTAAGGCAGATGGGGCATGAAGTTATTTCTTGGAGTTGGACACATACCAAGTTTAGCTCAGTTCTGGGCATCTTTGAAATACCTATACAAACTTGTTCCTACATACTAACTTGCAACTTGGATGAGAATGTTCTTGCTTACAGCAACGTGCTATATGTTCTGAATGCCCGAATTGGGAATCTGTGTCAAAACTTTGTTAGGAATTATGTGATCCGTACTAGCTGGAAGTAAGGGAGATGGGGCATGAAGTTATTTCTAGGAGTTGGACACATACCAAGTTTAGCTCAGTTCTGGGCATCTTTGAAATACCTATACAAACTTGTTCCTACATAGTAACTTGCAACTTTGAATGAGAATGTGCTTGCTTACAGCAACGTGCTATATGTTCTGAATGCCCGAATTGGGAATCTGTGTCAAAACTTTGTTAGGAATTATGTGATCCTTACTAGCTGGAAGTAAGGGAGATGGGGCATGAAGTTATTTCTAGGAGTTGGACACATACCAAGTTTAGCTCAGTTCTGGGCATCTTTGAAATACCTATACAAACTTGTTCCTACATAGTAACTTGCATCTTTGAATGATATTCTGCTTGCTTACAGTAACGTGCTATATGTTCTGAATGCCCGAATTGGGAATCTGTGTCAAAACTTTGTTAGGAATTATGTGATCCGTACTAGCTGGAAGTAAGGGAGATGGGGCATGAAGTTATTTCTAGGAGTTGGACACATACCAAGTTTAGCTCAGTTCTGGGCATCTTTGAAATACCTATACAAACTTGTTCCTACATAGTAACTTGCAACTTGAATGAGAATGTTCTTGCTTACAGCAACGTGCTATATGTTCTGAATGCCCGAATTGGGAATCTGTGTCAAAACTTTGTTAGGAATTATGTGATCCTTACTAGCTGGAAGTAAGGGAGATGGGGCATGAAGTTATTTCTAGGAGTTGGACACATACCAAGTTTAGCTCAGTTCTGGGCATCTTTGAAATACCTATACAAACTTGTTCCTACATAGTAACTTGCAACTTTGAATGAGAATCTGCTTGCTTACAGCAACGTGCTATATGTTCTGAATGCCCGAATTGGGAATCTGTGTCAAAACTTTTTTAGGAATTATGTGATCCTTACTAGCTGGAAGTAAGGGAGATGGGGCATCAAGTTATTTCTTGGAGTTGGAGACATACCAAGTTTAGCTCAGTTCTGGGCATCTTTGAAATACCTATACAAACTTGTTCCTACATAGTAACTTGCAACTTTGAATGAGAATGTGCTTGCTTGCAGCAACGTGCTATATGTTCTGAATGCCCGATTTGGGAATCTGTGTCAAAACTTTGTTAGGAATTATGTGATCCTTACTAGCTGGAAGTAAGGGAGATGGGGCATGAAGTTATTTCTAGGAGTTGGAGACATACCAAGTTTAGCTCAGTTCTGGGCATCTTTGAAATACCTATACAAACTTGTTCCTACATAGTAACTTGCATCTTTGAATGAGAATCTGCTTGCTTGCAGCAACGTGCTATATGTTCTGAATGCCCGATTTGGGATTCTGTGTCAAAACATTGTTAGGAATTATGAGATCCTTACTAGCTGGAAGTAAGGGAGATGGGGCATGAAGTTATTTCTAGGAGTTGGACACATACCAAGTTTAGCTCAGTTCTGGGCATCTTTGAAATACCTATACAAACTTGTTCCTACATAGTATCTTGCAACTTTGAATGAGAATGTGCTTGCTTACAGCAACGTGCTATATGATCTGAATGCCCGAATTGGGAATCTGTATCAAAACTTTGTTAGGAATTATGTGATCCGTACTAGCTGGAAGTAAGGCAGATGGGGCATGAAGTTATTTCTAGGAGTTGGACACATACCAAGTTTAGCTCAGTTCTGGGCATCTTTGAAATACCTATACAAACTTGTTCCTACATAGTAACTTGCAACTTTGAATGAGAATCTGCTTGCTTACAGCAACGTGCTATATGTTCTGAATGCCCGAATTGGGAATCTGTGTCTAAACTTTGTTAGGAATTATGTGATCCGTACTAGCTGGAAGTAAGGCAGATGGGGCATGAAGTTATTTCTAGGAGTTGGACACATACCAAGTTTAGCTCAGTTCTGGGCATCTTTGAAATACCTATACAAACTTGTTCCTACATAGTAACTTGCAACTTTGAATGAGAATGTGCTTGCTTACAGCAACGTGCTATATGGTCTGAATGCCCGAATTGGGAATCTGTGTCAAAACTTTGTTAGGAATTATGTGATCCGTACTAGCTGGAAGTAAGGCAGATGGGGCATGAAGTTATTTCTAGCAGTTGGACACATACCAAGTTTAGCTCAGTTCTGGGCATCTTTGAAATACCTATACAAACTTGTTCCTACATAGTAACTTGCATCTTTGAATGAGAATGTGCTTGCTTACAGCAACGTGCTATATGTTCTGAATGTCCGAATTGGGAATCTGTGTCAAAACTTTGTTAGGAATTATGTGATCCTTACTAGCTGGAAGTAAGGGAGATTCGGCATGAAGTTATTTCTAGGAGTTGGACACATACCAAGTTTAGCTCAGTTCTGGGCATCTTTGAAATACCTATACAAACTTGTTCCTACATAGTAACTTGCAACTTGAATGAGAATGTTCTTGCTTACAGCAACGTGCTATATGTTCTGAATGCCCGAATTGGGAATCTGTGTCAAAACTTTGTTAGGAATTATGTGATCCTTACTAGCTGGAAGTAAGGGAGATGGGGCATGAAGTTATTTCTAGGAGTTGGACACATACCAAGTTTAGCTCAGTTCTGGGCATCTTTGAAATACCTATACAAACTTGTTCCTACATAGTAACTTGCAACTTTGAATGAGAATGTGCTTGCTTACAGCAACGTGCTATATGTTCTGAATGCCCGAATTGGGAATCTGTGTCAAAACTTTGTTAGGAATTATGTGATCCTTACTAGCTGGAAGTAAGGGAGATTCGGCATGAAGTTATTTCTAGAGGTGGACACATACCAAGTTTAGCTCAGTTCTGGGCATCTTTGAAATACCTATACAAACTTGTTCCTACATAGTAACTTGCATCTTTGAATGAGAATGTGCTTGCTTGCAGCAACGTGCTATATGTTCTGAATGCCCGATTTGGGAATCTGTGTCAAAACTTTGTTAGGAATTATGTGATCCTTACTCGCTGGAAGTAAGGGAGATGGGGCATGAAGTTATTTCTAGGAGTTGGACACATACCAAGTTTAGCTCAGTTCTGGGCATCTTTGAAATACCTATACAAACTTGTTCCTACATAGTAACTTGCATCTTTGAATGAGAATCTGCTTGCTTACAGCAACGTGCTATATGTTCTGAATGCCCGAATTGGGAATCTGTGTCAAAACTTTGTTAGGAATTATGTGATCCTTACTAGCTGGAAGTAAGGGAGATGGGGCATGAAGTTATTTCTAGGAGTTGGACACATACCAAGTTTAGCTCAGTTCTGGGCATCTTTGAAATACCTATACAAACTTGTTCCTACATAGTAACTTGCAACTTTGAATGAGAATGTGCTTGCTTACAGCAACGTGCTATATGTTCTGAATGCCCGAATTGGGAATCTGTGTCAAAACTTTGTTAGGAATTATGTGATCCTTACTAGCTGGAAGTAAGGGAGATGGGGCATGAAGTTATTTCTAGGAGTTGGACACATACCAAGTTTAGCTCAGTTCTGGGCATCTTTGAAATACCTATACAAACTTGTTCCTACATAGTAACTTGCATCTTTGAATGAGAATGTGCTTGCTTACAGCAACGTGCTATATGTTCTGAATGCCCGAATTGGGAATCTGTGTCAAAACTTTGTTAGGAATTATGTGATCCTTACTAGCTGGAAGTAAGGGAGATGGGGCATGAAGTTATTTCTAGGAGTTGGACACATACCAAGTTTAGCTCAGTTCTGGGCATCTTTGAAATACCTATACAAACTTGTTCCTACATAGTAACTTGCAACTTTGAATGAGAATGTGCTTGCTTACAACAACGTGCTATATGTTCTGAATGCCCGAATTGGAAATCTGTGTCAAAACTTTGTTAGGAATTATGTGATCCGTACTAGCTGGAAGTAAGGCAGATGGGGCATGAAGTTATTTCTAGCAGTTGGACACATACCAAGTTTAGCTCAGTTCTGGGCATCTTTGAAATACCTATACAAACTTGTTCCTACATAGTAACTTGCATCTTTGAATGAGAATGTGCTTGCTTACAGCAACGTGCTATATGTTCTGAATGTCCGAATTGGGAATCTGTGTCAAAACTTTGTTAGGAATTATGTGATCCTTACTAGCTGGAAGTAAGGGAGATTCGGCATGAAGTTATTTCTAGGAGTTGGACACATACCAAGTTTAGCTCAGTTCTGGGCATCTTTGAAATACCTATACAAACTTGTTCCTACATAGTAACTTGCAACTTGAATGAGAATGTTCTTGCTTACAGCAACGTGCTATATGTTCTGAATGCCCGAATTGGGAATCTGTGTCAAAACTTTGTTAGGAATTATGTGATCCTTACTAGCTGGAAGTAAGGGAGATGGGGCATGAAGTTATTTCTAGGAGTTGGACACATACCAAGTTTAGCTCAGTTCTGGGCATCTTTGAAATACCTATACAAACTTGTTCCTACATAGTAACTTGCAACTTTGAATGAGAATGTGCTTGCTTACAGCAACGTGCTATATGTTCTGAATGCCCGAATTGGGAATCTGTGTCAAAACTTTGTTAGGAATTATGTGATCCTTACTAGCTGGAAGTAAGGGAGATTCGGCATGAAGTTATTTCTAGAGGTGGACACATACCAAGTTTAGCTCAGTTCTGGGCATCTTTGAAATACCTATACAAACTTGTTCCTACATAGTAACTTGCATCTTTGAATGAGAATGTGCTTGCTTGCAGCAACGTGCTATATGTTCTGAATGCCCGATTTGGGAATCTGTGTCAAAACTTTGTTAGGAATTATGTGATCCTTACTCGCTGGAAGTAAGGGAGATGGGGCATGAAGTTATTTCTAGGAGTTGGACACATACCAAGTTTAGCTCAGTTCTGGGCATCTTTGAAATACCTATACAAACTTGTTCCTACATAGTAACTTGCATCTTTGAATGAGAATCTGCTTGCTTACAGCAACGTGCTATATGTTCTGAATGCCCGAATTGGGAATCTGTGTCAAAACTTTGTTAGGAATTATGTGATCCTTACTAGCTGGAAGTAAGGGAGATGGGGCATGAAGTTATTTCTAGGAGTTGGACACATACCAAGTTTAGCTCAGTTCTGGGCATCTTTGAAATACCTATACAAACTTGTTCCTACATAGTAACTTGCAACTTTGAATGAGAATGTGCTTGCTTACAGCAACGTGCTATATGTTCTGAATGCCCGAATTGGGAATCTGTGTCAAAACTTTGTTAGGAATTATGTGATCCTTACTAGCTGGAAGTAAGGGAGATGGGGCATGAAGTTATTTCTAGGAGTTGGACACATACCAAGTTTAGCTCAGTTCTGGGCATCTTTGAAATACCTATACAAACTTGTTCCTACATAGTAACTTGCATCTTTGAATGAGAATGTGCTTGCTTACAGCAACGTGCTATATGTTCTGAATGCCCGAATTGGGAATCTGTGTCAAAACTTTGTTAGGAATTATGTGATCCTTACTAGCTGGAAGTAAGGGAGATGGGGCATGAAGTTATTTCTAGGAGTTGGACACATACCAAGTTTAGCTCAGTTCTGGGCATCTTTGAAATACCTATACAAACTTGTTCCTACATAGTAACTTGCAACTTTGAATGAGAATGTGCTTGCTTACAACAACGTGCTATATGTTCTGAATGCCCGAATTGGAAATCTGTGTCAAAACTTTGTTAGGAATTATGTGATCCGTACTAGCTGGAAGTAAGGCAGATGGGGCATGAAGTTATTTCTAGGAGTTGGACACATACCAAGTTTAGCTCAGTTCTGGGCATCTTTGAAATACCAATACAAACTTGTTCTCACATAGCAACTTGCAACTTTGAATGAGAATGTGCTTGCTTACAGCAACGTGCTATATGTTCTGAATGCCCGAATTGGGAATCTGTGTCAAAACTTTGTTAGGAATTATGTGATCCGTACTAGCTGGAAGTAAGGCAGATGGGGCATGAAGTTATTTCTAGGAGTTGGACACATACCAAGTTTAGCTCAGTTCTGGGCATCTTTGAAATACCTATACAAACTTGTTCCTACATAGTAACTTGCAACTTTGAATGAAAATGTACTTGCTTACAGCAACGTGCTATATGTTCTGAATGCCCGAATTGGGAATCTGTGTCAAAACTTTGTTAGGAATTATGTGATCCGTACTAGCTGGAAGTAAGGCAGATGGGGCATGAAGTTATTTCTAGGAGTTGGACACATACCAAGTTTAGCTCAGTTCTTGGCATCTTTGAAATACCTATACAAACTTGTTCCTACATAGTAACTTGCAACTTTGAATGAGAATGTGCTTGCTTACAGCAACGTGCTATATGTCCTGAATGCCCGAATTGGGAATCTGTGTCAAAACTTTGTTAGGAATTATGTGATCCGTACTAGCTGGAAGTAAGGGAGATGGGGCATGAAGTTATTTCTTGGAGTTGGAGACATACCAAGTTTAGCTCAGTTCTGGGCATCTTTGAAATACCTATACAAACTTGTTCCTACATCGTAACTTGCATCTTTGAATGAGAATGTGCTTGCTTACAGCAACGTGCTATATGTTCTGAATGCCCGAATTGGCAATCTGTGTCAAAACTTTGTTAGCAATTATGTGATCCGTACTAGCTGGAAGTAAGGGAGATGGGGCATGAAGTTATTTCTTGGAGTTGGACACATACCAAGTTTAGCTCAGTTCTGGGCATCTTTGAAATACCTATACAAACTTGTTCCTACATAGTAACTTGCATCTTTGAATGAGAATCTGCTTGCTTACAGCAACGTGCTATATGTTCTGAATGCCCGAATTGGGAATCTGTGTCAAAACTTTGTTAGGAATTATGTGATCCTTACTAGCTGGAAGTAAGGGAGATGGGGCATGAAGTTATTTCTAGGAGTTGGACACATACCAAGTTTAGCTCAGTTCTGGGCATCTTTGAAATACCTATACAAACTTGTTCCTACATAGTAACTTGCAACTTTGAATGAGAATGTGCTTGCTTACAGCAACGTGCTATATGTTCTGAATGCCCGAATTGGGAATCTGTGTCAAAACTTTGTTAGGAATTATGTGATCCGTACTAGCTGGAAGTAAGGCAGATGGGGCATGAAGTTATTTCTAGGAGTTGGACACATACCAAGTTTAGCTCAGTTCTGGGCATCTTTGAAATACCTATACAAACTTGTTCCTACATCGTAACTTGCAATTTTGAATGAGAATGTGCTTGCTTACAGCAACGTGCTATATGTTCTGAATGCCCGAATTGGGAATCTGTGTCAAAACTTTGTTAGGAATTATGTGATCCTTACTAGCTGGAAGTAAGGCAGATGGGGCATGAAGTTATTTCTTGGAGTTGGACACATACCAAGTTTAGCTCAGTTCTGGGCATCTTTGAAATACCTATACAAACTTGTTCCTACATAGTAACTTGCAACTTTGAATGAGAATGTGCTTGCTTACAGCAACGTGCTATATGTTCTGAATGCCCGAATTGGCAATCTGTGTCAAAACTTTGTTAGGAATTATGTGATCCGTACTAGCTGGAAGTAAGGCAGATGGGGCATGAAGTTATTTCTAGGAGTTGGACACATACCAAGTTTAGCTCACTTCTGGGCATCTTTGAAATACCTATACAAACTTGTTCCTACATAGTAACTTGCATCTTTGAATGAGAATGTGCTTGCTTACAGCAACGTGCTATATGTTCTGAATGCCCGAATTGGGAATCTGTGTCAAAACTTTGATAGGAATTATGTGATCCTTACTAGCTGGAAGTAAGGGAGATGGGGCATGAAGTTATTTCTAGGAGTTGGACACATGCCAAGTTTAGCTCAGTTCTGGGCATCTTTGAAATACCTATACAAACTTGTTCCTACATAGTAACTTGGAACTTTGAATGAAAATGTGCTTGCTTACAGCAACGTGCTATATGTTCTGAATGCCCGAATTGGGAATCTGTGTCAAAACTTTGTTAGGAATTATGTGATCCTTACTAGCTGGAAGTAAGGGAGATGGGGCATGAAGTTATTTCTAGGAGTTGGACACATACCAAGTTTAGCTCAGTTCTGGGCATCTTTGAAATACCTATACAAACTTGTTCCTACATAGTAACTTGCATCTTTGAATGAGAATCTGCTTGCTTACAGCAACGTGCTATATGTTCTGAATGCCCGAATTGGGCATCTGTGTCAAAACTTTGTTAGGAATTATGTGATCCTTACTAGCTGGAAGTAAGGCAGATTGAGCATGAAGTTATTTCTAGGAGTTGGACACATACCAAGTTTAGCTCAGTTCTGGGCATCTTTGAAATACCTATACAAACTTGTTCCTACATAGTAACTTGCAACTTTGAATGAGAATCTGCTTGCTTACAGCAACGTGCTATATGTTCTGAATGCCCGAATTGGGAATCTGTGTCAAAACTTTGTTAGGAATTATGTGATCCTTACTAGCTGGAAGTAAGGGAGATGGGGCATGAAGTTATTTCTAGGAGTTGGACACACACCAAGTTTAGCTCAGTTCTGGGCATCTTTGAAATACCTATACAAACTTGTTCCTACATAGTAACTTGCATCTTTGAATGAGAATGTGCTTGCTTGCAGCAACGTGCTATATGTTCTGAATGCCCGATTTGGGAATCTGTGTCAAAACTTTGTTAGGAATTATGTGATCCTTACTCGCTGGAAGTAAGGGAGATGGGGCATGAAGTTATTTCTAGGAGTTGGACACATACCAAGTTTAGCTCAGTTCTGGGCATCTTTGAAATACCTATACAAACTTGTTCCTACATAGTAACTTGCATCTTTGAATGAGAATCTGCTTGCTTGCAGCAACGTGCTATATGTTCTGAATGCCCGATTTGGGAATCTGTGTCAAAACTTTGTTAGGAATTATGTGATCCTTACTAGCTGGAAGTAAGGGAGATGGGGCATGAAGTTATTTCTAGGAGTTGGACACATACCAAGTTTAGCTCAGTTCTGGGCATCTTTGAAATACCTATACAAACTTGTTCCTACATAGTAACTTGCAACTTTGAATGAGAATGTGCTTGCTTACAGCAACGTGCTATATGTTCTGAATGCCCGAATTGGGAATCTGTGTCAAAACTTTGTTAGGAATTATGTGATCCTTACTAGCTGGAAGTAAGGGAGATGGGGCATGAAGTTATTTCTAGGAGTTGGACACATACCAAGTTTAGCTCAGTTCTGGGCATCTTTGAAATACCTATACAAACTTGTTCCTACATAGTAACTTGCATCTTTGAATGAGAATGTGCTTGCTTACAGCAACGTGCTATATGTTCTGAATGCCCGAATTGGGAATCTGTGTCAAAGCTTTGTTAGGAATTATGTGATCCTTACTAGCTGGAAGTAAGGGAGATGGGGCATGAAGTTATTTCTAGGAGTTGGACACATACCAAGTTTAGCTCAGTTCTGGGCATCTTTGAAATACCTATACAAACTTGTTCCTACATAGTAACTTGCAACTTTGAATGAGAATGTGCTTGCTTACAGCAACGTGCTATATGTTCTGAATGCCCGAATTGGGAATCTGTGTCAAAACTTTGTTAGGAATTATGTGATCCTTACTAGCTGGAAGTAAGGGAGATGGGGCATGAAGTTATTTCTAGGAGTTGGACACATACCAAGTTTAGCTCAGTTCTGGGCATCATTGAAATACCTATACAAACTTGTTCCTACATAGTAACTTGCAACTTTGAATGAGAATCTGCTTGCTTACAGCAACGTGCTATATGTTCTGAATGCCCGAATTGGGAATCTGTGTCAAAACTTTGTTAGGAATTATGTGATCCTTACTAGCTGGAAGTAAGGGAGATGGGGCATGAAGTTATTTCTAGGAGTTGGACACATACCAAGTTTAGCTCAGTTCTGGGCATCTTTGAAATACCTATACAAACTTGTTCCTACATAGTAACTTGCATCTTTGAATGAGAATCTGCTTGCTTACAGCAACGTGCTATATGTTCTGAATGCCCGAATTGGGAATCTGTGTCAAAACTTTGTTAGGAATTATGTGATCCTTACTAGCTGGAAGTAAGGGAGACGGGGCATGAAGTTATTTCTAGGAGTTGGACACATACCAAGTTTAGCTCAGTTCTGGGCATCTTTGAAATACCTATACAAACTTGTTCCTACATAGTAACTTGCATCTTTGAATGAGAATGTGCTTGCTTACAGCAACGTGCTATATGTTCTGAATGCCCGAATTGGGAATTTGTGTCAAAACTTTGTTAAGAATTATGTGATCCTTACTAGCTGGAAGTAAGGGAGATGGGGCATGAAGTTATTTCTAGGAGTTGGACACATACCAAGTTTAGCTCAGTTCTGGGCATCTTTGAAATACCTATACAAACTTGTTCCTACATAGTAACTTGCATCTTTGAATGAGAATGTGCTTGCTTACAGCAACGTGCTATATGTTCTGAATGCCCGAATTGGGAATCTGTGTCAAAACTTTGTTAGGAATTATGTGATCCTTACCAGCTGGAAGTAAGGGAGATGGGGCATGAAGTTATTTCTAGGAGTTGGACACATACCAAGTTTAGCTCAGTTCTGGGCATCTTTGAAATACCTATACAAACTTGTTCCTACATAGTAACTTGCAACTTTGAATGAGAATCTGCTTGCTTACAGCAACGTGCTATATGTTCTGAATGCCCTATTTGGGAATCTGTGTCAAAACTTTGTTAGGAATTATGTGATCCTTACTAGCTGGAAGTAAGGGATATGGGGCATGAAGTTATTTCTTGGAGTTGGACACATACCAAGTTTAGCTCAGTTCTGGGCATCTTTGAAATACCTATACAAACTTGTTCCTACATAGTAACTTGCAACTTTGAATGAGAATGTGCTTGCTTGCAGCAACGTGCTATATGTTCTGAATGCCCGATTTGGGAATCTGTGTCAAAACTTTGTTAGGAATTATGTGATCCTTACTAGCTGGAAGTAAGGGAGATGGGGCATGAAGTTATTTCTAGGAGTTGGAGACATACCAAGTTTAGCTCAGTTCTGGGCATCTTTGAAATACCTATACAAACTTGTTCCTACATAGTAACTTGCATCTTTGAATGAGAATCTGCTTGCTTGCAGCAACGTGCTATATGTTCTGAATGCCCGATTTGGGATTCTGTGTCAAAACATTGTTAGGAATTATGAGATCCTTACTAGCTGGAAGTAAGGGAGATGGGGCATGAAGTTATTTCTAGGAGTTGGACACATACCAAGTTTAGCTCAGTTCTGGGCATCTTTGAAATACCTATACAAACTTGTTCCTACATAGTATCTTGCAACTTTGAATGAGAATGTGCTTGCTTACAGCAACGTGCTATATGATCTGAATGCCCGAATTGGGAATCTGTATCAAAACTTTGTTAGGAATTATGTGATCCGTACTAGCTGGAAGTAAGGCAGATGGGGCATGAAGTTATTTCTAGGAGTTGGACACATACCAAGTTTAGCTCAGTTCTGGGCATCTTTGAAATACCTATACAAACTTGTTCCTACATAGTAACTTGCAACTTTGAATGAGAATCTGCTTGCTTACAGCAACGTGCTATATGTTCTGAATGCCCGAATTGGGAATCTGTGTCTAAACTTTGTTAGGAATTATGTGATCCGTACTAGCTGGAAGTAAGGCAGATGGGGCATGAAGTTATTTCTAGGAGTTGGACACATACCAAGTTTAGCTCAGTTCTGGGCATCTTTGAAATACCTATACAAACTTGTTCCTACATAGTAACTTGCAACTTTGAATGAGAATGTGCTTGCTTACAGCAACGTGCTATATGGTCTGAATGCCCGAATTGGGAATCTGTGTCAAAACTTTGTTAGGAATTATGTGATCCGTACTAGCTGGAAGTAAGGCAGATGGGGCATGAAGTTATTTCTAGCAGTTGGACACATACCAAGTTTAGCTCAGTTCTGGGCATCTTTGAAATACCTATACAAACTTGTTCCTACATAGTAACTTGCATCTTTGAATGAGAATGTGCTTGCTTACAGCAACGTGCTATATGTTCTGAATGTCCGAATTGGGAATCTGTGTCAAAACTTTGTTAGGAATTATGTGATCCTTACTAGCTGGAAGTAAGGGAGATTCGGCATGAAGTTATTTCTAGGAGTTGGACACATACCAAGTTTAGCTCAGTTCTGGGCATCTTTGAAATACCTATACAAACTTGTTCCTACATAGTAACTTGCAACTTGAATGAGAATGTTCTTGCTTACAGCAACGTGCTATATGTTCTGAATGCCCGAATTGGGAATCTGTGTCAAAACTTTGTTAGGAATTATGTGATCCTTACTAGCTGGAAGTAAGGGAGATGGGGCATGAAGTTATTTCTAGGAGTTGGACACATACCAAGTTTAGCTCAGTTCTGGGCATCTTTGAAATACCTATACAAACTTGTTCCTACATAGTAACTTGCAACTTTGAATGAGAATGTGCTTGCTTACAGCAACGTGCTATATGTTCTGAATGCCCGAATTGGGAATCTGTGTCAAAACTTTGTTAGGAATTATGTGATCCTTACTAGCTGGAAGTAAGGGAGATTCGGCATGAAGTTATTTCTAGAGGTGGACACATACCAAGTTTAGCTCAGTTCTGGGCATCTTTGAAATACCTATACAAACTTGTTCCTACATAGTAACTTGCATCTTTGAATGAGAATGTGCTTGCTTGCAGCAACGTGCTATATGTTCTGAATGCCCGATTTGGGAATCTGTGTCAAAACTTTGTTAGGAATTATGTGATCCTTACTCGCTGGAAGTAAGGGAGATGGGGCATGAAGTTATTTCTAGGAGTTGGACACATACCAAGTTTAGCTCAGTTCTGGGCATCTTTGAAATACCTATACAAACTTGTTCCTACATAGTAACTTGCATCTTTGAATGAGAATCTGCTTGCTTACAGCAACGTGCTATATGTTCTGAATGCCCGAATTGGGAATCTGTGTCAAAACTTTGTTAGGAATTATGTGATCCTTACTAGCTGGAAGTAAGGGAGATGGGGCATGAAGTTATTTCTAGGAGTTGGACACATACCAAGTTTAGCTCAGTTCTGGGCATCTTTGAAATACCTATACAAACTTGTTCCTACATAGTAACTTGCAACTTTGAATGAGAATGTGCTTGCTTACAGCAACGTGCTATATGTTCTGAATGCCCGAATTGGGAATCTGTGTCAAAACTTTGTTAGGAATTATGTGATCCTTACTAGCTGGAAGTAAGGGAGATGGGGCATGAAGTTATTTCTAGGAGTTGGACACATACCAAGTTTAGCTCAGTTCTGGGCATCTTTGAAATACCTATACAAACTTGTTCCTACATAGTAACTTGCATCTTTGAATGAGAATGTGCTTGCTTACAGCAACGTGCTATATGTTCTGAATGCCCGAATTGGGAATCTGTGTCAAAACTTTGTTAGGAATTATGTGATCCTTACTAGCTGGAAGTAAGGGAGATGGGGCATGAAGTTATTTCTAGGAGTTGGACACATACCAAGTTTAGCTCAGTTCTGGGCATCTTTGAAATACCTATACAAACTTGTTCCTACATAGTAACTTGCAACTTTGAATGAGAATGTGCTTGCTTACAACAACGTGCTATATGTTCTGAATGCCCGAATTGGAAATCTGTGTCAAAACTTTGTTAGGAATTATGTGATCCGTACTAGCTGGAAGTAAGGCAGATGGGGCATGAAGTTATTTCTAGCAGTTGGACACATACCAAGTTTAGCTCAGTTCTGGGCATCTTTGAAATACCTATACAAACTTGTTCCTACATAGTAACTTGCATCTTTGAATGAGAATGTGCTTGCTTACAGCAACGTGCTATATGTTCTGAATGTCCGAATTGGGAATCTGTGTCAAAACTTTGTTAGGAATTATGTGATCCTTACTAGCTGGAAGTAAGGGAGATTCGGCATGAAGTTATTTCTAGGAGTTGGACACATACCAAGTTTAGCTCAGTTCTGGGCATCTTTGAAATACCTATACAAACTTGTTCCTACATAGTAACTTGCAACTTGAATGAGAATGTTCTTGCTTACAGCAACGTGCTATATGTTCTGAATGCCCGAATTGGGAATCTGTGTCAAAACTTTGTTAGGAATTATGTGATCCTTACTAGCTGGAAGTAAGGGAGATGGGGCATGAAGTTATTTCTAGGAGTTGGACACATACCAAGTTTAGCTCAGTTCTGGGCATCTTTGAAATACCTATACAAACTTGTTCCTACATAGTAACTTGCAACTTTGAATGAGAATGTGCTTGCTTACAGCAACGTGCTATATGTTCTGAATGCCCGAATTGGGAATCTGTGTCAAAACTTTGTTAGGAATTATGTGATCCTTACTAGCTGGAAGTAAGGGAGATTCGGCATGAAGTTATTTCTAGAGGTGGACACATACCAAGTTTAGCTCAGTTCTGGGCATCTTTGAAATACCTATACAAACTTGTTCCTACATAGTAACTTGCATCTTTGAATGAGAATGTGCTTGCTTGCAGCAACGTGCTATATGTTCTGAATGCCCGATTTGGGAATCTGTGTCAAAACTTTGTTAGGAATTATGTGATCCTTACTCGCTGGAAGTAAGGGAGATGGGGCATGAAGTTATTTCTAGGAGTTGGACACATACCAAGTTTAGCTCAGTTCTGGGCATCTTTGAAATACCTATACAAACTTGTTCCTACATAGTAACTTGCATCTTTGAATGAGAATCTGCTTGCTTACAGCAACGTGCTATATGTTCTGAATGCCCGAATTGGGAATCTGTGTCAAAACTTTGTTAGGAATTATGTGATCCTTACTAGCTGGAAGTAAGGGAGATGGGGCATGAAGTTATTTCTAGGAGTTGGACACATACCAAGTTTAGCTCAGTTCTGGGCATCTTTGAAATACCTATACAAACTTGTTCCTACATAGTAACTTGCAACTTTGAATGAGAATGTGCTTGCTTACAGCAACGTGCTATATGTTCTGAATGCCCGAATTGGGAATCTGTGTCAAAACTTTGTTAGGAATTATGTGATCCTTACTAGCTGGAAGTAAGGGAGATGGGGCATGAAGTTATTTCTAGGAGTTGGACACATACCAAGTTTAGCTCAGTTCTGGGCATCTTTGAAATACCTATACAAACTTGTTCCTACATAGTAACTTGCATCTTTGAATGAGAATGTGCTTGCTTACAGCAACGTGCTATATGTTCTGAATGCCCGAATTGGGAATCTGTGTCAAAACTTTGTTAGGAATTATGTGATCCTTACTAGCTGGAAGTAAGGGAGATGGGGCATGAAGTTATTTCTAGGAGTTGGACACATACCAAGTTTAGCTCAGTTCTGGGCATCTTTGAAATACCTATACAAACTTGTTCCTACATAGTAACTTGCAACTTTGAATGAGAATGTGCTTGCTTACAACAACGTGCTATATGTTCTGAATGCCCGAATTGGAAATCTGTGTCAAAACTTTGTTAGGAATTATGTGATCCGTACTAGCTGGAAGTAAGGCAGATGGGGCATGAAGTTATTTCTAGGAGTTGGACACATACCAAGTTTAGCTCAGTTCTGGGCATCTTTGAAATACCAATACAAACTTGTTCTCACATAGCAACTTGCAACTTTGAATGAGAATGTGCTTGCTTACAGCAACGTGCTATATGTTCTGAATGCCCGAATTGGGAATCTGTGTCAAAACTTTGTTAGGAATTATGTGATCCGTACTAGCTGGAAGTAAGGCAGATGGGGCATGAAGTTATTTCTAGGAGTTGGACACATACCAAGTTTAGCTCAGTTCTGGGCATCTTTGAAATACCTATACAAACTTGTTCCTACATAGTAACTTGCAACTTTGAATGAAAATGTACTTGCTTACAGCAACGTGCTATATGTTCTGAATGCCCGAATTGGGAATCTGTGTCAAAACTTTGTTAGGAATTATGTGATCCGTACTAGCTGGAAGTAAGGCAGATGGGGCATGAAGTTATTTCTAGGAGTTGGACACATACCAAGTTTAGCTCAGTTCTTGGCATCTTTGAAATACCTATACAAACTTGTTCCTACATAGTAACTTGCAACTTTGAATGAGAATGTGCTTGCTTACAGCAACGTGCTATATGTCCTGAATGCCCGAATTGGGAATCTGTGTCAAAACTTTGTTAGGAATTATGTGATCCGTACTAGCTGGAAGTAAGGGAGATGGGGCATGAAGTTATTTCTTGGAGTTGGAGACATACCAAGTTTAGCTCAGTTCTGGGCATCTTTGAAATACCTATACAAACTTGTTCCTACATCGTAACTTGCATCTTTGAATGAGAATGTGCTTGCTTACAGCAACGTGCTATATGTTCTGAATGCCCGAATTGGCAATCTGTGTCAAAACTTTGTTAGCAATTATGTGATCCGTACTAGCTGGAAGTAAGGGAGATGGGGCATGAAGTTATTTCTTGGAGTTGGACACATACCAAGTTTAGCTCAGTTCTGGGCATCTTTGAAATACCTATACAAACTTGTTCCTACATAGTAACTTGCATCTTTGAATGAGAATCTGCTTGCTTACAGCAACGTGCTATATGTTCTGAATGCCCGAATTGGGAATCTGTGTCAAAACTTTGTTAGGAATTATGTGATCCTTACTAGCTGGAAGTAAGGGAGATGGGGCATGAAGTTATTTCTAGGAGTTGGACACATACCAAGTTTAGCTCAGTTCTGGGCATCTTTGAAATACCTATACAAACTTGTTCCTACATAGTAACTTGCAACTTTGAATGAGAATGTGCTTGCTTACAGCAACGTGCTATATGTTCTGAATGCCCGAATTGGGAATCTGTGTCAAAACTTTGTTAGGAATTATGTGATCCGTACTAGCTGGAAGTAAGGCAGATGGGGCATGAAGTTATTTCTAGGAGTTGGACACATACCAAGTTTAGCTCAGTTCTGGGCATCTTTGAAATACCTATACAAACTTGTTCCTACATCGTAACTTGCAATTTTGAATGAGAATGTGCTTGCTTACAGCAACGTGCTATATGTTCTGAATGCCCGAATTGGGAATCTGTGTCAAAACTTTGTTAGGAATTATGTGATCCTTACTAGCTGGAAGTAAGGCAGATGGGGCATGAAGTTATTTCTTGGAGTTGGACACATACCAAGTTTAGCTCAGTTCTGGGCATCTTTGAAATACCTATACAAACTTGTTCCTACATAGTAACTTGCAACTTTGAATGAGAATGTGCTTGCTTACAGCAACGTGCTATATGTTCTGAATGCCCGAATTGGCAATCTGTGTCAAAACTTTGTTAGGAATTATGTGATCCGTACTAGCTGGAAGTAAGGCAGATGGGGCATGAAGTTATTTCTAGGAGTTGGACACATACCAAGTTTAGCTCACTTCTGGGCATCTTTGAAATACCTATACAAACTTGTTCCTACATAGTAACTTGCATCTTTGAATGAGAATGTGCTTGCTTACAGCAACGTGCTATATGTTCTGAATGCCCGAATTGGGAATCTGTGTCAAAACTTTGATAGGAATTATGTGATCCTTACTAGCTGGAAGTAAGGGAGATGGGGCATGAAGTTATTTCTAGGAGTTGGACACATGCCAAGTTTAGCTCAGTTCTGGGCATCTTTGAAATACCTATACAAACTTGTTCCTACATAGTAACTTGGAACTTTGAATGAAAATGTGCTTGCTTACAGCAACGTGCTATATGTTCTGAATGCCCGAATTGGGAATCTGTGTCAAAACTTTGTTAGGAATTATGTGATCCTTACTAGCTGGAAGTAAGGGAGATGGGGCATGAAGTTATTTCTAGGAGTTGGACACATACCAAGTTTAGCTCAGTTCTGGGCATCTTTGAAATACCTATACAAACTTGTTCCTACATAGTAACTTGCATCTTTGAATGAGAATCTGCTTGCTTACAGCAACGTGCTATATGTTCTGAATGCCCGAATTGGGCATCTGTGTCAAAACTTTGTTAGGAATTATGTGATCCTTACTAGCTGGAAGTAAGGCAGATTGAGCATGAAGTTATTTCTAGGAGTTGGACACATACCAAGTTTAGCTCAGTTCTGGGCATCTTTGAAATACCTATACAAACTTGTTCCTACATAGTAACTTGCAACTTTGAATGAGAATCTGCTTGCTTACAGCAACGTGCTATATGTTCTGAATGCCCGAATTGGGAATCTGTGTCAAAACTTTGTTAGGAATTATGTGATCCTTACTAGCTGGAAGTAAGGGAGATGGGGCATGAAGTTATTTCTAGGAGTTGGACACACACCAAGTTTAGCTCAGTTCTGGGCATCTTTGAAATACCTATACAAACTTGTTCCTACATAGTAACTTGCATCTTTGAATGAGAATGTGCTTGCTTGCAGCAACGTGCTATATGTTCTGAATGCCCGATTTGGGAATCTGTGTCAAAACTTTGTTAGGAATTATGTGATCCTTACTCGCTGGAAGTAAGGGAGATGGGGCATGAAGTTATTTCTAGGAGTTGGACACATACCAAGTTTAGCTCAGTTCTGGGCATCTTTGAAATACCTATACAAACTTGTTCCTACATAGTAACTTGCATCTTTGAATGAGAATCTGCTTGCTTGCAGCAACGTGCTATATGTTCTGAATGCCCGATTTGGGAATCTGTGTCAAAACTTTGTTAGGAATTATGTGATCCTTACTAGCTGGAAGTAAGGGAGATGGGGCATGAAGTTATTTCTAGGAGTTGGACACATACCAAGTTTAGCTCAGTTCTGGGCATCTTTGAAATACCTATACAAACTTGTTCCTACATAGTAACTTGCAACTTTGAATGAGAATGTGCTTGCTTACAGCAACGTGCTATATGTTCTGAATGCCCGAATTGGGAATCTGTGTCAAAACTTTGTTAGGAATTATGTGATCCTTACTAGCTGGAAGTAAGGGAGATGGGGCATGAAGTTATTTCTAGGAGTTGGACACATACCAAGTTTAGCTCAGTTCTGGGCATCTTTGAAATACCTATACGAACTTGTTCCTACATAGTAACTTGCATCTTTGAATGAGAATGTGCTTGCTTACAGCAACGTGCTATATGTTCTGAATGCCCGAATTGGGAATCTGTGTCAAAGCTTTGTTAGGAATTATGTGATCCTTACTAGCTGGAAGTAAGGGAGATGGGGCATGAAGTTATTTCTAGGAGTTGGACACATACCAAGTTTAGCTCAGTTCTGGGCATCTTTGAAATACCTATACAAACTTGTTCCTACATAGTAACTTGCAACTTTGAATGAGAATGTGCTTGCTTACAGCAACGTGCTATATGTTCTGAATGCCCGAATTGGGAATCTGTGTCAAAACTTTGTTAGGAATTATGTGATCCTTACTAGCTGGAAGTAAGGGAGATGGGGCATGAAGTTATTTCTAGGAGTTGGACACATACCAAGTTTAGCTCAGTTCTGGGCATCATTGAAATACCTATACAAACTTGTTCCTACATAGTAACTTGCAACTTTGAATGAGAATCTGCTTGCTTACAGCAACGTGCTATATGTTCTGAATGCCCGAATTGGGAATCTGTGTCAAAACTTTGTTAGGAATTATGTGATCCTTACTAGCTGGAAGTAAGGGAGATGGGGCATGAAGTTATTTCTAGGAGTTGGACACATACCAAGTTTAGCTCAGTTCTGGGCATCTTTGAAATACCTATACAAACTTGTTCCTACATAGTAACTTGCATCTTTGAATGAGAATCTGCTTGCTTACAGCAACGTGCTATATGTTCTGAATGCCCGAATTGGGAATCTGTGTCAAAACTTTGTTAGGAATTATGTGATCCTTACTAGCTGGAAGTAAGGGAGACGGGGCATGAAGTTATTTCTAGGAGTTGGACACATACCAAGTTTAGCTCAGTTCTGGGCATCTTTGAAATACCTATACAAACTTGTTCCTACATAGTAACTTGCATCTTTGAATGAGAATGTGCTTGCTTACAGCAACGTGCTATATGTTCTGAATGCCCGAATTGGGAATTTGTGTCAAAACTTTGTTAAGAATTATGTGATCCTTACTAGCTGGAAGTAAGGGAGATGGGGCATGAAGTTATTTCTAGGAGTTGGACACATACCAAGTTTAGCTCAGTTCTGGGCATCTTTGAAATACCTATACAAACTTGTTCCTACATAGTAACTTGCATCTTTGAATGAGAATGTGCTTGCTTACAGCAACGTGCTATATGTTCTGAATGCCCGAATTGGGAATCTGTGTCAAAACTTTGTTAGGAATTATGTGATCCTTACCAGCTGGAAGTAAGGGAGATGGGGCATGAAGTTATTTCTAGGAGTTGGACACATACCAAGTTTAGCTCAGTTCTGGGCATCTTTGAAATACCTATACAAACTTGTTCCTACATAGTAACTTGCAACTTTGAATGAGAATCTGCTTGCTTACAGCAACGTGCTATATGTTCTGAATGCCCTATTTGGGAATCTGTGTCAAAACTTTGTTAGGAATTATGTGATCCTTACTAGCTGGAAGTAAGGGATATGGGGCATGAAGTTATTTCTTGGAGTTGGACACATACCAAGTTTAGCTCAGTTCTGGGCATCTTTGAAATACCTATACAAACTTGTTCCTACATAGTAACTTGCAACTTGAATGAGAATGTGCTTGCTTACAGCAACGTGCTATATGTTCTCAATGCCCGAATTGGGAATCTGTGTCAAAACTTTGTTAGGAATTATGTGATCCTTACTAGCTGGAAGTAAGGGAGATGGGGCATGAAGTTATTTCTAGGAGTTGGACACATACCAAGTTTAGCTCAGTTCTGGGCATCTTTGAAATACCTATACAAACTTGTTCCTACATAGCAACTTGCAACTTTGAATGAGAATGTGCTTGCTTACAGCAACGTGCTATATGTTCTGAATGCCCGAATTGGGAATCTGTGTCAAAACTTTGTTAGGAATTATGTGATCCTTACTAGCTGGAAGTAAGGGAGATGGGGCATGAAGTTATTTCTTGGAGTTGGAGACATACCAAGTTTAGCTCAGTTCTGGGCATCTTTGAAATACCTATACAAACTTGTTCCTACATAGTAACTTGCAACTGTGAATGAGAATGTGCTTGCTTGCAGCAACGTGCTATATGTTCTGAATGCCCGAATTGGGAATCTGTGTCAAAACTTTGTTAGGAATTATGTGATCCTTACTAGCTGGAAGTAAGGGAGATGGAGCATGAAGTTATTTCTAGGAGTTGGACACATACCAAGTTTAGCTCAGTTCTGGGCATCTTTGAAATACCTATACAAACTTGTTCCTACATAGTAACTTGCAACTTTGAATGAGAATGTGCTTGCTTACAGCAACGTGCTATATGTTCTGAATGCCCGAATTGGGAATCTGTGTCAAAACTTTGTTAGGAATTATGTGATCCTTACTAGCTGGAAGTAAGGGAGATGGGGCATGAAGTTATTTCTAGGACTTGGACACATACCAAGTTTAGCTCAGTTCTGGGCATCTTTAAATACCTATACAAACTTGTTCCTACGTAGTAACTTGAATCTTTGAATGAGAATCTGCTTGCTTACAGCAACGTGCTATATGTTCTGAATGCCCGAATTGGCAATCTGTGTCAAAACTTTGTTAGGAATTATGTGATCCTTACTAGCTGGAAGTAAGGGAGATGGGGCATGAAGTTATTTCTAGGAGTTGGACACATACCAAGTTTAGCTCAGTTCTGGGCATCTTTGAAATACCTATACAAACTTGTTCCTACATAGTATCTTGCAACTTTGAATGAGAATGTGCTTGCTTACAGCAACGTGCTCTATGTTCTGAATGCCCGAATTGGGAATCTGTGTCAAAACTTTGTTAGGAATTATGTGATCCTTACTAGCTGGAAGTAAGGGAGATGGGGCATGAAGTTATTTCTAGGAGTTGGACACATACCAAGTTTAGCTCAGTTCTGGGCATCTTTGAAATACCTATACAAACTTGTTCCTACATAGTAACTTGCAACTTTGAATGAGAATGTGCTTGCTTACAACAACGTGCTATATGTTTTGAATGCCCGAATTGGGAATCTGTGTCAAAACTTTGTTAGGAATTATGTGATCCTTACTAGCTGGAAGTAAGGGAGATGGGGCATGAAGTTATTTCTAGGAGTTGGACACATACCAAGTTTAGCTCAGTTCTGGGCATCTTTGAAATACCTATACAAACTTGTTCCTACATAGTAACTTGCAACTTTGAATGAGAATGTGCTTGCTTACAGCAACGTGCTATATGTTCTGAATGCCCGAATTGGGAATCTCTGTCAAAACTTTGTTAGGAATTATGTGATCCTTACTAGCTGGAAGTAAGGGAGATGGGGCATGAAGTTATTTCTAGGAGTTGGACACATACCAAGTTTAGCTCAGTTCTGGGCATCTTTGAAATACCTATACAAACTTGTTCCTACATAGTAACTTGCAACTTGAATGAGAATGTGCTTGCTTACAGCAACGTGCTATATGTTCTGAATGCCCGAATTGGGAATCTGTGTCAAAACTTTGTTAGGAATTATGTGATCCTTACTAGCTGGAAGTAAGGGAGATGGGGCATGAAGTTATTTCTAGGAGTTGGACACATACCAAGTTTAGCTCAGTTCTGGGCATCATTGAAATACCTATACAAACTTGTTCCTACATAGTAACTTGCAACTTTGAATGAGAATCTCCTTGCTTACAGCAACGTGCTATATGTTCTGAATGCCCGAATTGGGAATCTGTGTCAAAACTTTGTTAGGAATTATGTGATCCTTACTAGCTGGAAGTAAGGGAGATGGGGCATGAAGTTATTTCTAGGAGTTGGACACATACCAAGTTTAGCTCAGTTCTGGGCATCTTTGAAATACCTATACAAACTTGTTCCTACATAGTAACTTGCATCTTTGAATGAGAATCTGCTTGCTTACAGCAACGTGCTATATGTTCTGAATGCCCGAATTGGGAATCTGTGTCAAAACTTTGTTAGGAATTATGTGATCCTTACTAGCTGGAAGTAAGGGAGATGGGGCATGAAGTTATTTCTAGGAGTTGGACACATACCAAGTTTAGCTCAGTTCTGGGCATCTTTGAAATACCTATACAAACTTGTTCCTACATAGTAACTTGCAACTTTGAATGAGAATCTGCTTGCTTACAGCAACGTGCTATATGTTCTAAATGCCCGAATTGGGAATCTGTGTCAAAACTTTGTTAGGAATTATGTGATCCTTACTAGCTGGAAGTAAGGGAGATGGGGCATGAAGTTATTTCTTGGAGTTGGAGACATACCAAGTTTAGCTCAGTTCTAGGCATCTTTGAAATACCTATACAAACTTGTTCCTACATAGTAACTTGCAACTTTGAATGAGAATGTGCTTGCTTGCAGCAACGTGCTATATGTTCTGAATGCCCGATTTGGGAATCTGTGTCAAAACTTTGTTAGGAATTATGTGATCCTTACTAGCTGGAAGTAAGGGAGATGGAGCATGATGTTATTTCTAGGAGTTGGACACATACCAAGTTTAGCTCAGTTCTGGGCATCTTTGAAATACCTATACAAACTTGTTCCTACATAGTAACTTGCATCTTTGAATGAGAATGTGCTTGCTTACAGCAACGTGCTATATGTTCTGAATGCCCGAAATGGGAATCTGTGTCAAAACTTTGTTAGGAATTATGTAATCCTTAGTAGCTGGAAGTAAGGGAGATGGGGCATGAAGTTATTTCTAGGAGTTGGACACATACCAAGTTTAGCTCAGTTCTGCGCATCTTTAAATACCTATACAAACTTGTTCCTACGTAGTAACTTGAATCTTTGAATGAGAATCTGCTTGCTTACAGCAACGTGCTATATGTTCTGAATGCCCGAATTGGCAATCTGTGTCAAAACTTTGTTAGGAATTATGTGATCCTTACTAGCTGGAAGTAAGGGAGATGGGGCATGAAGTTATTTCTAGGAGTTGGACACATACCAAGTTTAGCTCAGTTCTGGGCATCTTTGAAATACCTATACAAACTTGTTCCTACATAGTATCTTGCAACTTTGAATGAGAATGTGCTTGCTTACAGCAACGTGCTATATGTTCTGAATGCCCGAATTGGGAATCTGTGTCAAAACTTTGTTAGGAATTATGTGATCCTTACTAGCTGGAAGTAAGGGAGATGGGGCATGAAGTTATTTCTTGGAGTTGGAGACATACCAAGTTTAGCTCAGTTCTGGGCATCTTTGAAATACCTATACAAACTTGTTCCTACATAGTAACTTGCAACTTTGAATGAGAATGTGCTTGCTTGCAGCAACGTGCTATATGTTCTGAATGCCCGATTTGGGAATCTGTGTCAAAACTTTGTTAGGAATTATGTGATCCTTACTAGCTGGAAGTAAGGGAGATGGAGCATGAAGTTATTTCTAGGAGTTGGACACATAGCAAGTTTAGCTCAGTTCTGGGCATCTTTGAAATACCTATACAAACTTGTTCCTACATAGTAACTTGCATCTTTGAATGAGAATGTGCTTGCTTACAGCACGTGCTATATGTTCTGAATGCCCGAATTGGGAATCTGTGTCAAAACTTTGTTAGGAATTATGTGATCCTTACTAGCTGGAAGTAAGGGAGATGGGGCATGAAGTTATTTCTAGGAGTTGGACACATACCAAGTTTAGCTCAGTTCTGGGCATCTTTAAATACCTATACAAACTTGTTCCTACGTAGTAACTTGAATCTTTGAATGAGAATCTGCTTGCTTACAGCAACGTGCTATATGTTCTGAATGCCCGAATTGGCAATCTGTGTCAAAACTTTGTTAGAAATTATGTGATCCTTACTAGCTGGAAGTAAGGGAGATGGGGCATGAAGTTATTTCTAGGAGTTGGACACATACCAAGTTTAGCTCAGTTCTGGGCATCTTTGAAATACCTATACAAACTTGTTCCTACATAGTATCTTGCAACTTTGAATGAGAATGTGCTTGCTTACAGCAACGTGCTATATGTTCTGAATGCCCGAATTGGGAATCTGTGTCAAAACTTTGTTAGGAATTATGTGATCCTTACTAGCTGGAAGTAAGGGAGATGGGGCATGAAGTTATTTCTAGGAGTTGGAAACATACCAAGTTTAGCTCAGTTCTGGGCATCATTGAAATACCTATACACACTTGTTCCTACATAGTAACTTGCAACTTTGAATGAGAATGTGCTTGCTTACAGCAACGTGCTATATGTTCTGAATGCCCGAATTGGGAATCTGTGTCAAAACTTTGTTAGGAATTATGTGATCCCTACTAGCTGGAAGTAAGGGAGATGGGGCATGAAGTTATTTCTAGGAGTTGGACACATACCAAGTTTAGCTCAGTTCTGGGCATCTTTGAAATACCTATACAAACTTGTTCCTACATAGTAACTTGCAACTTTGAATGAGAATGTGCTTGCTTACAGCAACGTGCTATATGTTCTGAATGCCCGAATTGGCAATCTGTGTCAAAACTTTGTTAGGAATTATGTGATCCGTACTAGCTGGAAGTAAGGGAGATGGGGCATGAAGTTATTTCTTGGAGTTGGACACATACCAAGTTTAGCTCAGTTCTGGGCATCGTTGAAATACCTATACAAACTTGTTCCTACATAGTAACTTGCATCTTTGAATGAGAATCTGCTTGCTTACAGCAACGTGCTATATGTTCTGAATGCCCGAATTGGGAATCTGTGTCAAAACTTTGTTAGGAATTATGTGATCCTTACTAGCTGGAAGTAAGGCAGATGGGGCATGAAGTTATTTCTAGGAGTTGGACACATACCAAGTTTAGCTCAGTTCTGGGCATCTTTGAAATACCTATACAAACTTGTTCCTACATAGTAACTTGCAACTTTGAATGAAAATGTGCTTGCTTACAGCAACGTGCTATATGTTCTGAATGCCCGAATTGGGAATCTGTGTCAAAACTTTGTTAGGAATTATGTGATCCTTACTAGCTGGAAGTAAGGGAGATGGGGCATGAAGTTATTTCTAGGAGTTGGACACATACCAAGTTTAGCTCAGTTCTGGGCATCTTTGAAATACCTATACAAACTTGTTCCTACATAGTAACTTGCATCTTTGAATGAGAATGTGCTTGCTTACAGCAACGTGCTATATGTTCTGAATGCCCGAATTGGGAATCTGTGTCAAAACTTTGTTAGGAATTATGTGATCCTTACTAGCTGGAAGTAAGGGAGATGGGGCATGAAGTTATTTCTAGGAGTTGGACACATACCAAGTTTAGCTCAGTTCTGGGCATCTTTGAAATACCTATACAAACTTGTTCCTACATAGTAACTTGCATCTTTGAATGAGAATGTGCTTGCTTACAGCAACGTGCTATATGTTCTGAATGCCCGAATTGGGAATCTGTGTAAAGCTTTGTTAGGAATTATGTGATCCTTACTAGCTGGAAGTAAGGGAGATGGGGCATGAAGTTATTTCTAGGAGTTGGACACATACCAAGTTTAGCTCAGTTCTGGGCATCTTTGAAATACCTATACAAACTTGTTCATACATAGTAACTTGCAACTTTGAATGAGAATGTGCTTGCTTACAGCAACGTGCTATATGTTCTGATTGCCCAAATTGGGAATCTGTGTCAAAACTTTGTTAGGAATTATGTGATCCTTACTAGCTGGAAGTAAGGGAGATGGGGCATGAAGTTATTTCTAGGAGTTGGACACATACCAAGTTTAGCTCAGTTCTGGGCATCTTTGAAATACCTATACAAACTTGTTCCTACATAGTAACTTGCAACTTTGAATGAGAATGTGCTTGCTTACAGCAACGTGCTATATGTTCTGAATGCCCGATTTGGGAATCTGTGTCAAAACTTTGTTAGGAATTATGTGATCCTTACTAGCTGGAAGTAAGGGAGATGGGGCATGAAGTTATTTCTAGGAGTTGGACACATACCAAGTTTAGCTCAGTTCTGGGCATCTTTGAAATACCTATACAAACTTGTTCCTACATAGTAACTTGCAACTTTGAATGAGAATGTGTTTGCTTGCAGCAACGTGCTATATGTTCTGAATGCCCGAATAGGGAATCTGTGTCAAAACTTTGTTAGGAATTATGTGATCCTTACTAGCTGGAAGTAAGGGAGATGGAGCATGAAGTTATTTCTAGGAGTTGGACACATACCAAGTTTAGCTCAGTTCTGGGCATCTTTAAATACCTATACAAACTTGTTCCTACATAGTAACTTGCATCTTTGAATGAGAATGTGCTTGCTTACAGCAACGTGCTATATGTTCTGAATGCCCGAATTGGGAATCTGTGTCAAAACTTTGTTAGGAATTATGTGATCCTTACTAGCTGGAAGTAAGGGAGATGGGGCATGAAGTTATTTCTAGGAGTTGGACACATACCAAGTTTAGCTCAGTTCTGGGCATCTTTGAAATACCTATACAAACTTGTTCCTACATAGTATCTTGCAACTTTGAATGAGAATCTGCTTGCTTACAGCAACGTGCTATATGTTCTGAATGCCCGAATTGGCAATCTGTGTCAAAACTTTGTTAGGAATTATGTGATCCTTACTAGCTGGAAGTAAGGGAGATGGGGCATGAAGTTATTTCTAGGAGTTGGACACATACCAAGTTTAGCTCAGTTCTGGGCATCTTTGAAATACCTATACAAACTTGTTCCTACATAGTATCTTGCAACTTTGAATGAGAATGTGCTTGCTTACAGCAACGTGCTATATGTTCTGAATGCCCGAATTGGGAATCTGTGTCAAAACTTTGTTAGGAATTATGTGATCCTTACTAGCTGGAAGTAAGGGAGATGGGGCATGAAGTTATTTCTAGGAGTTGGACACATACCAAGTTTAGCTCAGTTCTGGGCATCTTTGAAATACCTATACAAACTTGTTCCTACATAGTAACTTGCATCTTTGAATGAGAATGTGCTTGCTTACAGCAACGTGCTATATGTTCTGAATGCCCGAATTGGGAATCTGTGTCAAAACTTTGTTAGGAATTATGTGATCCTTACTAGCTGGAAGTAAGGGAGATGGGGCATGAAGTTATTTCTAGGAGTTGGACACATACCAAGTTTAGCTCAGTTCTGGGCATCTTTGAAATACCTATACAAACTTGTTCCTACATAGTAACTTGCAACTTTGAATGAGAATGTGCTTGCTTACAGCAACGTGCTATATGTTCTGAATGCCCGAATTGGGAATCTGTGTCAAAACTTTGTTAGGAATTATGTGATCCGTACTAGCTGGAAGTAAGGCAGATGGGGCATGAAGTTATTTCTAGGAGTTGGACACATACCAAGTTTAGCTCAGTTCTGGGCATCTTTGAAATACCTATACAAACTTGTTCCTACATAGTAACTTGCAACTTTGAATGAGAATGTGCTTGCTTACAGCAACGTGCTATATGTTCTGAATGCCCGAATTGGGAATCTGTGTCAAAACTTTGTTAGGAATTATGTGATCCTTACTAGCTGGAAGTAAGGCAGATGGGGCATGAAGTTATTTCTAGGAGTTGGACACATACCAAGTTTAGCTCAGTTCTGGGCATCTTTGAAATACCTATACAAACTTGTTACTACATAGTAACTTGCATCTTTGAATGAGAATGTGCTTGCTTACAGCAACGTGCTATATGTTCTGAATGCCCGAATTGGGAATCTGTGTCAAAACTTTGTTAGGAATTATGTGATCCTTACTGGCTGGAAGTAATGGAGATGGGGTATGAAGTTATTTCTTGGAGTTGGAGACATACCAAGTTTAGCTCAGTTCTGGGCATCTTTGAAATACCTATACAAACTTGTTCCTACATAGTAACTTGCAACTTTGAATGAGAATGTGCTTGCTTGCAGCAACGTGCTATATGTTCTGAATGCCCGAATAGGGAATCTGTGTCAAAACTTTGTTAGGAATTATGTTATCCTTACTAGCTGGAAGTAAGGGAGATGGAGCATGAAGTTATTTCTAGGAGTTGGACACATACCAAGTTTAGCTCAGTTCTGGGCATCTTTGAAATACCTATACAAACTTGTTCCTACCTAGTAACTTGCAACTTTGAATGAGAATGTGCTTGCTTACAGCAACGTGCTATATGTTCTGAATGCCCGAATTGGGAATCTGTGTCAAAACTTTGTTAGAAATTATGTGATCCTTACTAGCTGGAAGTAAGGGAGATGGGGCATGAAGTTATTTCTAGGAGTTGGACACATACCAAGTTTAGCTCAGTTCTGGGCATCTTTGAAATACCTATACAAACTTGTTCCTACATAGTAACTTGCAACTTTGAATGAGAATCTGCTTGCTTACAGCAACGTGCTATATGTTCTGAATGCCCGAATTGGGAATCTGTGTCAAAACTTTGTTAGGAATTATGTGATCCTTACTAGCTGGAAGTAAGGGAGATGGGGCATGAAGTTATTTCTAGGAGTTGGACACATACCAAGTTTAGCTCAGTTCTGGGCATCTTTGAAATACCTATACAAACTTGTTCCTACATAGTAACTTGCAACTTTGAATGAAAATGTGCTTGCTTACAGCAACGTG
Source organism: Diceros bicornis minor (assembly GCF_020826845.1). Taxonomy (NCBI): domain Eukaryota; kingdom Metazoa; phylum Chordata; class Mammalia; order Perissodactyla; family Rhinocerotidae; genus Diceros; species Diceros bicornis. The sequence continues at coordinate 530,692 of NW_026690920.1, read as the reverse complement.
CTATATGTTCTGAATGCCCGAATTGGGAATCTGTGTCAAAACTTTGTTAGGAATTATGTGATCCTTACTAGCTGGAAGTAAGTGAGATGGGGCATGAAGTTATTTCTAGGAGTTGGACACATACCAAGTTTAGCTCAGTTCTGGGCATCTTTGAAATACCTATACAAACTTGTTCCTACATAGTAACTTGCAACTTTGAATGAAAATGTGCTTGCTTACAGCAACGTGCTATATGTTCTGAATGCCCGAATTGGGAATCTGTGTCAAAACTTTGTTAGGAATTATGTGATCCTTACTAGCTGGAAGTAAGGGAGATGGGGCATGAAGTTATTTCTAGGAGTTGGACACATACCAAGTTTAGCTCAGTTCTGGGCATCTTTGAAATACCTATACAAACTTGTTCCTACATAGTAACTTGCATCTTTGAATGAGAATGTGCTTGCTTACAGCAACGTGCTATATGTTCTGAATGCCCGAATTGGGAATCTGTGTCAAAACTTTGTTAGGAATTATGTGATCCTTACTAGCTGGAAGTAAGGGAGATGGGGCATGAAGTTATTTCTAGGAGTTGGACACATACCAAGTTTAGCTCAGTTCTGGGCATCTTTGAAATACCTATACAAACTTGTTCCTACATAGTAACTTGCATCTTTGAATGAGAATGTGCTTGCTTACAGCAACGTGCTATATGTTCTGAATGCCCGAATTGGGAATCTGTGTAAAGCTTTGTTAGGAATTATGTGATCCTTACTAGCTGGAAGTAAGGGAGATGGGGCATGAAGTTATTTCTAGGAGTTGGACACATACCAAGTTTAGCTCAGTTCTGGGCATCTTTGAAATACCTATACAAACTTGTTCATACATAGTAACTTGCAACTTTGAATGAGAATGTGCTTGCTTACAGCAACGTGCTATATGTTCTGATTGCCCAAATTGGGAATCTGTGTCAAAACTTTGTTAGGAATTATGTGATCCTTACTAGCTGGAAGTAAGGGAGATGGGGCATGAAGTTATTTCTAGGAGTTGGACACATACCAAGTTTAGCTCAGTTCTGGGCATCTTTGAAATACCTATACAAACTTGTTCCTACATAGTAACTTGCAACTTTGAATGAGAATGTGCTTGCTTACAGCAACGTGCTATATGTTCTGAATGCCCGATTTGGGAATCTGTGTCAAAACTTTGTTAGGAATTATGTGATCCTTACTAGCTGGAAGTAAGGGAGATGGGGCATGAAGTTATTTCTAGGAGTTGGACACATACCAAGTTTAGCTCAGTTCTGGGCATCTTTGAAATACCTATACAAACTTGTTCCTACATAGTAACTTGCAACTTTGAATGAGAATGTGTTTGCTTCCAGCAACGTGCTATATGTTCTGAATGCCCGAATAGGGAATCTGTGTCAAAACTTTGTTAGGAATTATGTGATCCTTACTAGCTGGAAGTAAGGGAGATGGAGCATGAAGTTATTTCTAGGAGTTGGACACATACCAAGTTTAGCTCAGTTCTGGGCATCTTTAAATACCTATACAAACTTGTTCCTACCTAGTAACTTGCATCTTTGAATGAGAATGTGCTTGCTTACAGCAACGTGCTATATGTTCTGAATGCCCGAATTGGGAATCTGTGTCAAAACTTTGTTAGGAATTATGTGATCCTTACTAGCTGGAAGTAAGGGAGATGGGGCATGAAGTTATTTCTAGGAGTTGGACACATACCAAGTTTAGCTCAGTTCTGGGCATCTTTGAAATACCTATACAAACTTGTTCCTACATAGTATCTTGCAACTTTGAATGAGAATCTGCTTGCTTACAGCAACGTGCTATATGTTCTGAATGCCCGAATTGGCAATCTGTGTCAAAACTTTGTTAGGAATTATGTGATCCTTACTAGCTGGAAGTAAGGGAGATGGGGCATGAAGTTATTTCTAGGAGTTGGACACATACCAAGTTTAGCTCAGTTCTGGGCATCTTTGAAATACCTATACAAACTTGTTCCTACATAGTATCTTGCAACTTTGAATGAGAATGTGCTTGCTTACAGCAACGTGCTATATGTTCTGAATGCCCGAATTGGGAATCTGTGTCAAAACTTTGTTAGGAATTATGTGATCCTTACTAGCTGGAAGTAAGGGAGATGGGGCATGAAGTTATTTCTAGGAGTTGGACACATACCAAGTTTAGCTCAGTTCTGGGCATCTTTGAAATACCTATACAAACTTGTTCCTACATAGTAACTTGCATCTTTGAATGAGAATGTGCTTGCTTACAGCAACGTGCTATATGTTCTGAATGCCCGAATTGGGAATCTGTGTCAAAACTTTGTTAGGAATTATGTGATCCTTACTAGCTGGAAGTAAGGGAGATGGGGCATGAAGTTATTTCTAGGAGTTGGACACATACCAAGTTTAGCTCAGTTCTGGGCATCTTTGAAATACCTATACAAACTTGTTCCTACATAGTAACTTGCAACTTTGAATGAGAATGTGCTTGCTTACAGCAACGTGCTATATGTTCTGAATGCCCGAATTGGGAATCTGTGTCAAAACTTTGTTAGGAATTATGTGATCCGTACTAGCTGGAAGTAAGGCAGATGGGGCATGAAGTTATTTCTAGGAGTTGGACACATACCAAGTTTAGCTCAGTTCTGGGCATCTTTGAAATACCTATACAAACTTGTTCCTACATAGTAACTTGCAACTTTGAATGAGAATGTGCTTGCTTACAGCAACGTGCTATATGTTCTGAATGCCCGAATTGGGAATCTGTGTCAAAACTTTGTTAGGAATTATGTGATCCTTACTAGCTGGAAGTAAGGCAGATGGGGCATGAAGTTATTTCTAGGAGTTGGACACATACCAAGTTTAGCTCAGTTCTGGGCATCTTTGAAATACCTATACAAACTTGTTACTACATAGTAACTTGCATCTTTGAATGAGAATGTGCTTGCTTACAGCAACGTGCTATATGTTCTGAATGCCCGAATTGGGAATCTGTGTCAAAACTTTGTTAGGAATTATGTGATCCTTACTGGCTGGAAGTAATGGAGATGGGGTATGAAGTTATTTCTTGGAGTTGGAGACATACCAAGTTTAGCTCAGTTCTGGGCATCTTTGAAATACCTATACAAACTTGTTCCTACATAGTAACTTGCAACTTTGAATGAGAATGTGCTTGCTTGCAGCAACGTGCTATATGTTCTGAATGCCCGAATAGGGAATCTGTGTCAAAACTTTGTTAGGAATTATGTTATCCTTACTAGCTGGAAGTAAGGGAGATGGTGCATGAAGTTATTTCTAGGAGTTGGACACATACCAAGTTTAGCTCAGTTCTGGGCATCTTTGAAATACCTATACAAACTTGTTCCTACCTAGTAACTTGCAACTTTGAATGAGAATGTGCTTGCTTACAGCAACGTGCTATATGTTCTGAATGCCCGAATTGGGAATCTGTGTCAAAACTTTGTTAGAAATTATGTGATCCTTACTAGCTGGAAGTAAGGGAGATGGGGCATGAAGTTATTTCTAGGAGTTGGACACATACCAAGTTTAGCTCAGTTCTGGGCATCTTTGAAATACCTATACAAACTTGTTCCTACCTAGTAACTTGCATCTTTGAATGAGAATCTGCTTGCTTACAGCAACGTGCTATATGTTCTGAATGCCCGAATTGGGAATCTGTGTCAAAACTTTGTTAGGAATTATGTGATCCTTACTAGCTGGAAGTAAGGGAGATGGGGCATGAAGTTATTTCTAGGAGTTGGACACATACCAAGTTTAGCTCAGTTCTGGGCATCTTTGAAATACCTATACAAACTTGTTCCTACATAGTAACTTGCAACTTTGAATGAAAATGTGCTTGCTTACAGCAACGTGCTATATGTTCTGAATGCCCGAATTGGGAATCTGTGTCAAAACTTTGTTAGGAATTATGTGATCCTTACTAGCTGGAAGTAAGTGAGATGGGGCATGAAGTTATTTCTAGGAGTTGGACACATACCAAGTTTAGCTCAGTTCTGGGCATCTTTGAAATACCTATACAAACTTGTTCCTACATAGTAACTTGCATCTTTGAATGAGAATCTGCTTGCTTACAGCAACGTGCTATATGTTCTGAATGCCCGAATTGGGAATCTGTGTCAAAACTTTGTTAGGAATTATGTCATCCTTACTAGCTGGAAGTAAGGGAGATGGAGCATGAAGTTATTTCTAGGAGTTGGACACATACCAAGTTTAGCTCAGTTCTGGGCATCTTTGAAATACCTATACAAACTTGTTCCTACATAGTAACTTGCAACTTTGAATGAAAATGTGCTTGCTTACAGCAACGTGCTATATGTTCTGAATGCCCGAATTGGGAATCTGTGTCAAAACTTTGTTAGGAATTATGTGATCCTTACTAGCTGGAAGTAAGGGAGATGGGGCATGAAGTTATTTCTAGGAGTTGGACACATACCAAGTTTAGCTCAGTTCTGGGCATCTTTGAAATACCTATACAAACTTGTTCCTACATAGTAACTTGCAACTTTGAATGAGAATCTGCTTGCTTACAGCAACGTGCTATATGTTCTGAATGCCCGAATTGGGAATCTGTGTCAAAACTTTGTTAGGAATTATGTGATCCTTACTAGCTGGAAGTAAGGGAGATGGGGCATGAAGTTATTTCTAGGAGTTGGACACATACCAAGTTTAGCTCAGTTCTGGGCATCTTTGAAATACCTATACAAACTTGTTCCTACCTAGTAACTTGCATCTTTGAATGAGAATGTGCTTGCTTACAGCAACGTGCTATATGTTCTGAATGCCCGAATTGGGAATCTGTGTCAAAACTTTGTTAGGAATTATGTGATCCTTACTAGCTGGAAGTAAGGGACATGGGGCATGAAGTTATTTCTAGGAGTTGGACACATACCAAGTTTAGCTCAGTTCTGGGCATCTTTGAAATACCTATACAAACTTGTTCCTACCTAGTAACTTGCATCTTTGAATGAGAATCTGCTTGCTTACAGCAACGTGCTATATGTTCTGAATGCCCGTTTTGGGAATCTGTGTCAAAAATTTGTTAGGAATTATGTGATCCTTACTAGCTGGAAGTAAGGGAGATGGGGCATGAAGTTATTTCTAGGAGTTGGACACATACCAAGTTTAGCTCAGTTCTGGGCATCTTTGAAATACCTATACAAACTTGTTCCTACCTAGTAACTTGCATCTTGGAATGAGAATCTGCTTGCTTACAGCAACGTGCTATATGTTCTGAATGCCCGAATTGGGAATCTGTGTCAAAACTTTGTTAGGAATTATGTGATCCTTACTAGCTGGAAGTAAGTGAGATGGGGCATGAAGTTATTTCTAGGAGTTGGACACATACCAAGTTTAGCTCAGTTCTGGGCATCTTTGAAATACCTATACAAACTTGTTCCTACCTAGTAACTTGCATCTTTGAATGAGAATCTGCTTGCTTACAGCAACGTGCTATATGTTCTGAATGCCCGAATTGGGAATCTGTGTCAAAACTTTGTTAGGAATTATGTGATCCTTACTAGCTGGAAGTAAGGGAGATGGGGCATGAAGTTATTTCTAGGAGTTGGACACATACCAAGTTTAGCTCAGTTCTGGGCATCTTTGAAATACCTATACAAACTTGTTCCTACATAGTAACTTGCAACTTTGAATGAGAATGTGCTTGCTTACAGCAACGTGCTATATGTTCTGAATGCCCGAATTGGGAATCTGTGTCAAAACTTTGTTAGGAATTATGTGATCCTTACTAGCTGGAAGTAAGGGAGATGGGGCATGAAGTTATTTCTAGGAGTTGGACACATACCAAGTTTAGCTCAGTTCTGGGCATCTTTGAAATACCTATACAAACTTGTTCCTACATAGTAACTTGCAACTTTGAATGAGAATCTGCTTGCTTACAGCAACGTGCTATATGTTCTGAATGCCCGAATTGGGAATCTGTGTCAAAACTTTGTTAGGAATTATGTGATCCTTACTAGCTGGAAGTAAGGGAGATGGGGCATGAAGTTATTTCTAGGAGTTGGACACATACCAAGTTTAGCTCAGTTCTGGGCATCTTTGAAATACCTATACAAACTTGTTCCTACATAGTAACTTGCATCTTTGAATGAGAATCTGCTTGCTTACAGCAACGTGCTATATGTTCTGAATGCCCGAATTGGGAATCTGTGTCAAAACTTTGTTAGGAATTATGTGATCCTTACTAGCTGGAAGTAAGGGAGATGGGGCATGAAGTTATTTCTAGGAGTTGGACACATACCAAGTTTAGCTCAGTTCTGGGCATCTTTGAAATACCTATACAAACTTGTTCCTACATAGTAACTTGCATCTTTGAATGAGAATCTGCTTGCTTACAGCAACGTGCTATATGTTCTGAATGCCCGAATTGGCAATCTGTGTCAAAACTTTGTTAGGAATTATGTGATCCTTACTAGCTGGAAGTAAGGGAGATGGGGCATGAAGTTATTTCTAGGAGTTGGACACATACCAAGTTTAGCTCAGTTCTGGGCATTTTTGAAATACCTATACAAACTAGTTCCTACATAGTAACTTGCAACTTTGAATGAGAATGTGCTTGCTTGCAGCAACGTGCTATATGTTCTGAATGCCCGAATAGGGAATCTGTGTCAAAACTTTGTTAGGAATTATGTGATCCTTACTAGCTGGAAGTAAGGGAGATGGGGCATGAAGTTATTTCTTGGAGTTGGACACATACCAAGTTTAGCTCAGTTCTGGGCATCTTTGAAATACCTATACAAACTTGTTCCTACCTAGTAACTTGCATCTTTGAATGAGAATGTGCTTGCTTGCAGCAACGTGCTATATGTTCTGAATGCCCGAATAGGGAATCTGTGTCAAAACTTTGTTAGAAATTATGTGATCCTTACTAGCTGGAAGTAAGGGAGATGGGGCATGAAGTTATTTCTTGGAGTTGGACACATACCAAGTTTAGCTCAGTTCTGGGCATCTTTGAAATACCTATACAAACTTGTTCCTACCTAGTAACTTGCATCTTTTAATGAGAATCTGCTTGCTTGCAGCAACGTGCTATATGTTCTGAATGCCCGAATAGGGAATCTCTGTCAAAACTTTGTTAGAAATTATGTGATCCTTACTAGCTGGAAGTAAGGGAGATGGGGCATGAAGTTATTTCTAGGAGTTGGACACATACCAAGTTTAGCTCAGTTCTGGGCATCTTTGAAATACCTATACAAACTTGTTCCTACATAGTAACTTGCAACTTTGAATGAGAATGTGCTACTTGCAGCAACGTGCTATATGTTCTGAATGCCCGAATAGGGAATCTGTGTCAAAACTTTGTTAGGAATTATGTGATCCTTACTAGCTGGAAGTAAGGGAGATGGAGCATGAAGTTATTTCTAGGAGTTGGACACATACCAAGTTTAGCTCAGTTCTGGGCATCTTTGAAATACCTATACAAACTTGTTCCTACCTAGTAACTTGCATCTTTGAATGAGAATGTGCTTGCTTGCAGCAACGTGCTATATGTTCTGAATGCCCGAATAGGGAATCTGTGTCAAAACTTTGTTAGGAATTATGTGATCCTTACTAGCTGGAAGTAAGGGAGATGGGGCATGAAGTTATTTCTAGGAGTTGGACACATACCAAGTTTAGCTCAGTTCTGGGCATCTTTGAAATACCTATACAAACTTGTTCCTACCTAGTAACTTGCATCTTTGAATGAGAATCTGCTTGCTTACAGCAACGTGCTATATGTTCTGAATGCCCCAATAGGGAATCTGTGTCAAAACTTTGTTAGGAATTATGTGATCCTTACTAGCTGGAAGTAAGGGAGATGGGGCATGAAGTTATTTCTAGGAGTTGGACACATACCAAGTTTAGCTCAGTTCTGGGCATCTTTGAAATACCTATACAAACTTGTTCCTACATAGTAACTTGCAACTTTGAATGAGAATGTGCTTGCTTGCAGCAACGTGCTATATGTTCTGAATGCCCGAATAGGGAATCTGTGTCAAAACTTTGTTAGGAATTATGTGATCCTTACTAGCTGGAAGTAAGGGAGATGGAGCATGAAGTTATTTCTTGGAGTTGGACACATACTAAGTTTAGCTCAGTTCTGGGCATCTTTGAAATACCTATACAAACTTGTTCCTACCTAGTAACTTGCATCTTTGAATGAGAATGTGCTTGCTTGCAGCAACGTGCTATATGTTCTGAATGCCCGAATACGGAATCTGTGTCAAAACTTTGTTAGGAATTATGTGATCCTTACTAGCTGGAAGTAAGGGAGATGGGGCATGAATTTATTTCTAGGAGTTGGACACATACCAAGTTTAGCTCAGTTCTGGGCATCTTTGAAATACCTATACAAACTTGTTCCTACCTAGTAACTTGCATCTTTGAATGAGAATCTGCTTGCTTACAGCAACGTGCTATATGTTCTGAATGCCCGAATAGGGAATCTGTGTCAAAACTTTGTTAGGAATTATGTGATCCTTACTAGCTGGAAGTAAGAGAGATGGAGCATGAAGTTATTTCTAGGAGTTGGACACATACCAAGTTTAGCTCAGTTCTGGGCATCTTTGAAATACCTATACAAACTTGTTCCTACCTAGTAACTTGCATCTTTGAATGAGAATGTGCTTGCTTGCAGCAACGTGCTATATGTTCTGAATGCCCGAATAGGGAATCTGTGTCAAAACTTTGTTAGGAATTATGTGATCCTTACTAGCTGGAAGTAAGGGAGATGGGGCATGAAGTTATTTCTAGGAGTTGGACACATACCAAGTTTAGCTCAGTTCTGGGCATCTTTGAAATACCTACACAAACTTGTTCCTACATAGTAACTTGCATCTTTGAATGAGAATCTGCTTGCTTACAGCAACGTGCTATATGTTCTGAATGCCCGAATAGGGAATCTGTGTCAAAACATTGTTAGGAATTATGTGATCCTTACTAGCTGGAAGTAAGGGAGATGGGGCATGAAGTTATTTCTAGGAGTTGGACACATACCAAGTTTAGCTCAGTTCTGGGCATCTTTGAAATACCTATACAAACTTGTTCCTACCTAGTAACTTGCAACTTTGAATGAAAATGTGCTTGCTTACAGCAACGTGCTATATGTTCTGAATGCCCGAATAGGGAATCTGTGTCAAAACTTTGTTAGGAATTATGTGATCCTTACTAGCTGGAAGTAAGGGAGATGGGGCATGAAGTTATTTCTAGGAGTTGGACACATACCAAGTTTAGCTCAGTTCTGGGCATCTTTGAAATACCTATACAAACTTGTTCCTACCTAGTAACTTGCATCTTTGAATGAGAATCTGCTTGCTTACAGCAACGTGCTATATGTTCTGAATGCCCGAATAGGGAATCTGTGTCAAAACTTTGTTAGGAATTATGTGATCCTTACTAGCTGGAAGTAAGGGAGATGGGGCATGAAGTTATTTCTAGGAGTTGGACACATACCAAGTTTAGCTCAGTTCTGGGCATCTTTGAAATACCTATACAAACTTGTTCCTACCTAGTAACTTGCAACTTTGAATGAAAATGTGCTTGCTTACAGCAACGTGCTATATGTTCTGAATGCCCGAATTGGCAATCTGTGTCAAAACTTTGTTAGGAATTATGTGATCCTTACTAGCTGGAAGTAAGGGAGATGGGGCATGAAGTTATTTCTAGGAGTTGGACACATACCAAGTTTAGCTAAGTTCTGGGCATCTTTGAAATACCTATACAAACTTGTTCCTACATAGTAACTTGCAACTTTGAATGAGAATGTGCTTGCTTACAGCAACGTGCTATATGTTCTGAATGCCCGAATTGGGAATCTGTGTCAAAACTTTGTTAGGAATTATGTGATCCTTACTAGCTGGAAGTAAGGGAGATGGGGCATGAAGTTATTTCTAGGAGTTGGACACATACCAAGTTTAGCTCAGTTCTGGGCATCTTTGAAATACCTATACAAACTTGTTCCTACATAGTAACTTGCAACTTTGAATGAGAATGTGCTTGCTTTCAGCAACGTGCTATATGTTCTGAATGCCCGAATAGGGAATCTGTGTCAAAACTTTGTTAGGAATTATGTGATCCTTACTAGCTGGAAGTAAGGGAGATGGGGCATGAAGTTATTTCTAGGAGTTGGACACATACCAAGTTTAGCTCAGTTCTGGGCATCTTTGAAATACCTATACAAACTTGTTCCTACATAGTAACTTGCATCTTTGAATGAGAATCTGCTTGCTTACAGCAACGTGCTATATGTTCTGAATGCCCGAATTGGGAATCTGTGTCAAAACTGTTAGGAATTATGTGATACTTACTAGCTGGAAGTAAGGGAGATGGGGCATGAAGTTATTTCTAGGAGTTGGACACATACCAAGTTTAGCTCAGTTCTGGGCATCTTTGAAATACCTATACAAACTTGTTCCTACATAGTAACTTGCATCTTTGAATGAGAATCTGCTTGCTTACAGCAACGTGCTATATGTTCTGAATGCCCGAATTGGGAATCTGTGTCAAAACTGTTAGGAATTATGTGATCCTTACTCGCTGGAAGTAAGGGAGATGGGGCATGAAGTTATTTCTAGGAGTTGGACACATACCAAGTTTAGCTCAGTTCTGGGCATCTTTGAAATACTTATACAAACTAGTTCCTACATAGTAACTTGCAACTTTGAATGAAAATGTGATTGCTTACAGCAACGTGCTATATGTTCTGAATGCCCGAATTGGGAATCTGTGTCAAAACTTTGTTAGGAATTATGTGATCCTTACTAGCTGGAAGTAAGGGAGATGGGGCATGAAGTTATTTCTAGGAGTTGGACACATACCAAGTTTAGCTCAGTTCTGGGCATCTTTGAAATACCTATACAAACTTGTTCCTACATAGTAACTTGCAACTTTGAATGAAAATGTGCTTGCTTACAGCAACGTGCTATATGTTCTGAATGCCCGAATTGGGAATCTGTGTCAAAACTTTGTTAGGAATTATGTGATCCTTACTAGCTGGAAGTAAGGGAGATGGGGCATGAAGTTATTTCTAGGAGTTGGACACATACCAAGTTTAGCTCAGTTCTGGGCATCTTTGAAATACCTATACAAACTTGTTCCTACATAGTAACTTGCAACTTTGAATGAGAATCTGCTTGCTTACAGCAACGTGCTATATGTTCTGAATGCCCGAATTGGCAATCTGTGTCAAAACTTTGTTAGGAATTATGTGATCCTTACTAGTTGGAAGTAAGGGAGATGAGGCATGAAGTTATTTCTAGGAGTTGGACACATACCAAGTTTAGCTCAGTTCTGGGCATCTTTGAAATACCTATACAAACTTGTTCCTACATAGTAACTTGCAACTTTGAATGAGAATGTGCTTGCTTACAGCAACGTGCTATATGTTCTGAATGCCCGAATTGGGAATCTCTGTCAAAACTTTGTTAGGAATTATGTGATCCTTACTAGCTGGAAGTAAGGGAGATGGGGCATGAAGTTATTTCTAGGAGTTGGACACATACCAAGTTTAGCTCAGTTCTGGGCATCTTTGAAATACCTATACAAACTTGTTCCTACATAGTAACTTGCATCTTTGAATGAGAATGTGCTTGCTTACAGCAACGTGCTATATGTTCCGAATGCCCGAATTGGGAATCTGTGTCAAAACTTTGTTAGGAATTATGTGATCCTTACTAGCTGGAAGTAAGGGAGATGGGGCATGAAGTTATTTCTAGGAGTTGGACACATACCAAGTTTAGCTCAGTTCTGGGCATCTTTGAAATACCTATACAAACTTGTTCCTACATAGTAACTTGCAACTTTGAATGAGAATGTGCTTGCTTGCAGCAACGTGCTATATGTTCTGAATGCCCGAATAGGGAATCTGTGTCAAAAATTTGTTAGGAATTATGTGATCCTTACTAGCTGGAAGTAAGGGAGATGGGGCATGAAGTTATTTCTAGGAGTTGGACACATACCAAGTTTAGCTCAGTTCTGGGCATCTTTGAAATACCTATACAAACTTGTTCCTACATAGTAACTTGCATCTTTGAATGAGAATCTGCTTGCTTACAGCAACGTGCTATATGTTCTGAATGCCCGAATTGGGAATCTGTGTCAAAACTGTTAGGAATTATGTGATACTTACTAGCTGGAAGTAAGGGAGATGGGGCATGAAGTTATTTCTAGGAGTTGGACACATACCAAGTTTAGCTCAGTTCTGGGCATCTTTGAAATACCTATACAAACTTGTTCCTACATAGTAACTTGCATCTTTGAATGAGAATCTGCTTGCTTACAGCAACGTGCTATATGTTCTGAATGCCCGAATTGGGAATCTGTGTCAAAACTGTTAGGAATTATGTGATCCTTACTCGCTGGAAGTAAGGGAGATGGGGCATGAAGTTATTTCTAGGAGTTGGACACATACCAAGTTTAGCTCAGTTCTGGGCATCTTTGAAATACTTATACAAACTAGTTCCTACATAGTAACTTGCAACTTTGAATGAAAATGTGATTGCTTACAGCAACGTGCTATATGTTCTGAATGCCCGAATTGGGAATCTGTGTCAAAACTTTGTTAGGAATTATGTGATCCTTACTAGCTGGAAGTAAGGGAGATGGGGCATGAAGTTATTTCTAGGAGTTGGACACATACCAAGTTTAGCTCAGTTCTGGGCATCTTTGAAATACCTATACAAACTTGTTCCTACATAGTAACTTGCATCTTTGAATGAGAATGTGCTTGCTTACAGCAACGTGCTATATGTTCCGAATGCCCGAATTGGGAATCTGTGTCAAAACTTTGTTAGGAATTATGTGATCCTTACTAGCTGGAAGTAAGGGAGATGGGGCATGAAGTTATTTCTAGGAGTTGGACACATACCAAGTTTAGCTCAGTTCTGGGCATCTTTGAAATACCTATACAAACTTGTTCCTACATAGTAACTTGCAACTTTGAATGAGAATGTGCTTGCTTGCAGCAACGTGCTATATGTTCTGAATGCCCGAATAGGGAATCTGTGTCAAAACTTTGTTAGGAATTATGTGATCCTTACTAGCTGGAAGTAAGGGAGATGGAGCATGAAGTTATTTCTTGGAGTTGGACACATACCAAGTTTAGCTCAGTTCTGGGCATCTTTGAAATACCTATACAAACTTGTTCCTCCATAGTAACTTGCATCTTTGAATGAGAATGTGCTTGCTTGCAGCAACGTGCTATATGTTCTGAATGCCCGAATAGGGAATCTGTGTCAAAACTTTGTTAGGAATTATGTGATTCTTACTAGCTGGAAGTAAGGGAGATGGGGCATGAAGTTATTTCTAGGAGTTGGACACATACCAAGTTTAGCTCAGTTCTGGGCATCTTTGAAATACCTATACAAACTTGTTCCTACATAGTAACTTGCATCTTTGAATGAGAATGTGATTGCTTACAGCAACGTGCGATATGTTCTGAATGCCCGAATTGGGAATCTGTGTCAAAACTGTTAGGAATTATGTGATCCTTACTAGCTGGAAGTAAGGGAGATGGGGCATGAAGTTATTACTAGGAGTTGGACACATACCAAGTTTAGCTCAGTTCTGGGCATCTTTGAAATACCTATACAAACTTGTTCCTACATAGTAACTTGCATCTTTGAATGAAAATGTGATTGCTTACAGCAACGTGCTATATGTTCTGAATGCCCGAATTGGGAATCTGTGTCAAAACTTTGTTAGGAATTATGTGATCCTTACTAGCTGGAAGTAAGGGAGATGGGGCATGAAGTTATTTCTAGGAGTTGGACACATACCAAGTTTAGCTCAGTTCTGGGCATCTTTGAAATACCTATACAAACTTGTTGCTACATAGTAAATTGCAACTTTGAATGAGAATGTGCTTGCTTACAGCAACGTGCTATATGTTCTGAATGCACGAATTGGCAATCTGTGTCAAAACTTTGTTAGGAATTATGTGATCCTTACTAGCTGGAAGTAAGGGAGATGGGGCATGAAGTTATTTCTAGGAGTTGGACACATACCAAGTTTAGCTCAGTTCTGGGCATCTTTGAAATACCTATACAAACTTGTTCCTACATAGTAACTTGCAACTTTGAATGAGAATGTGCTTGCTTGCAGCAACGTGCTATATGTTCTGAATGCCCGATTTGGGAATCTGTGTCAAAACTTTGTTAGGAATTATGTGATCCTTACTAGCTGGAAGTAAGGGAGATGGAGCATGAAGTTATTTCTAGGAGTTGGACACATACCAAGTTTAGCTCAGTTCTGGGCATCTTTGAAATACCTATACAAACTTGTTCCTACTTAGTAACTTGCATCTTTGACTGAGAATCTGCTTGCTTACAGCAACGTGCTATATGTTCTGAATGCCCGAATTGGCAATCTGTGTCAAAACTTTGTTAGGAATTATGTGATCCTTACTAGCTGGAAGTAAGTGAGATGGGGCATGAAGTTATTTCTAGGAGTTGGACACATACCAAGTTTAGCTCAGTTCTGGGCATCTTTGAAATACCTATACAAACTTGTTCCTACATAGTAACTTGCATCTTTGAATGAGAATGTGCTTGCTTACAGCAACGTGCTATATGTTCTGAATGCCCGAATTGGCAATCTGTGTCAAAACTTTGTTAGGAATTATGTGATCCTTACTAGCTGGAAGTAAGGGAGATGGGGCATGAAGTTATTTCTAGGAGTTGGACACATACCAAGTTTAGCTCAGTTCTGGGCATCTTTGAAATACCTATACAAACTTGTTCCTACATAGTAACTTGCATCTTTGAATGAGAATGTGCTTGCTTGCAGCAACGTGCTATATGTTCTGAATGCCCGAATAGGGAATCTGTGTCAAAACTTTGTTAGGAATTATGTGATCCTTACAAGCTGGAAGTAAGGGAGATGGGGCATGAAGTTATTTCTAGGAGTTGGACACATACCAAGTTTAGCTCAGTTCTGGGCATCTTTGAAATACCTATACAAACTTGTTCCTACATAGTAACTTGCATCTTTGAATGAGAATGTGCTTGCTTACAGCAACGTGCTATATGTTCTGAATGCCCGAATTGGCAATCTGTGTCAAAACTTTGTTAGGAATTATGTGATCCTTACTAGCTGGAAGTAAGGGAGATGGGGCATGAAGTTATTTCTAGGAGTTGGACACATAGCAAGTTTAGCTCAGTTCTGGGCATCTTTGAAATACCTATACAAACTTGTTCCTACATAGTAACTTGCATCTTTGAATGAGAATGTGCTTGCTTGCAGCAACGTGCTCAAGCAAGCAATATGTTCTGAATGCCCGAATAGGGAATCTGTGTCAAAACTTTGTTAGGAATTATGTGATCCTTACTAGCTGGAAGTAAGGGAGATGGGGCATGAAGTTATTTCTAGGAGTTGGACACATACCAAGTTTAGCTCAGTTCTGGGCATCTTTGAAATACCTATACAAACTTGTTCCTACATAGTAACTTGCATCTTTGAATGAGAATGTGCTTGCTTACAGCAACGTGCTATACGTTCTGAATGCCCGAATTGGCAATCTGTGTCAAAACATTGTTAGGAATTATGTGATCCTTACTAGCTGGAAGTAAGGGAGATGGGGCATGAAGTTATTTCTAGGAGTTGGACACATACCAAGTTTAGCTCAGTTCTGGGCATCTTTGAAATACCTATACAAACTTGTTCCTACATAGTAACTTGCAACTTTGAATGAGAATGTGCTTGCTTGCAGCAACGTGCTATATGTTCTGAATGCCCGAATTGGGAATCTGTGTCAAAACTTTGTTAGGAATTATGTGATCCTTACTAGCTGGAAGTAAGGGAGATGGGGCATGAAGTTATTTCTAGGAGTTGGACACATACCAAGTTTAGCTCAGTTCTGGGCATCTTTGAAATACCTATACAAACTTGTTCCTACATAGTAACTTGCATCTTTGAATGAGAATGTGCTTGCTTGCAGCAACGTGCTATATGTTCTGAATGCCCGAATAGGGAATCTGTGTCAAAACTTTGTTAGGAATTATGTGATCCTTACTAGCTGGAAGTAAGGGAGATGGGGCATGAAGTTATTTCTAGGAGTTGGACACATACCAAGTTTAGCTCAGTTCTGGGCATCTTTGAAATACCTATACAAACTTGTTCCTACATAGTAACTTGCATCTTTGAATGAGAATGTGCTTGCTTACAGCAACGTGCTATATGTTCTGAATGCCCGAATTGGGAATCTGTGTCAAAACTTTGTTAGGAATTATGTGATCCTTACTAGCTGGAAGTAAGGGAGATGGGGCATGATGTTATTTCTAGGAGTTGGACACATACCAAGTTTAGCTCAGTTCTGGGCATCTTTGAAATACCTATACAAACTTGTTCCTACATAGTAACTTGCAACTTTGAATGAGAATGTGCTTGCTTACAGCAACGTGCTATATGTTCTGAATGCCCGAATTGGGAATCTGTGTCAAAACTTTGTTAGGAATTATGTCATCCTTACTAGCTGGAAGTAAGGGAGATGGGGCATGAAGTTATTTCTAGGAGTTGGACACATACCAAGTTTAGCTCAGTTCTGGGCATCTTTGAAATACCTATACAAACTTGTTCCAACATAGTAACTTGCATCTTTGAATGAGAATGTGCTTGCTTACGGCAACGTGCTATATGTTCTGAATGCCCGAATTGGGAATCTGTGTCAAAACTTTGTTAGGAATTATGTGATCCTTACTAGCTGGAAGTAAGGGAGATGGGGCATGAAGTTATTTCTAGGAGTTTGACACTTACCAAGTTTAGCTCAGTTCTGGGCATCTTTGAAATACCTATACAAACTTGTTCCTACATAGTAACTTGCATCTTTGAATGAGAATCTGCTTGCTTACAGCAACGTGCTATATGTTCTGAATGCCCGAATTGGGAATCTGTGTCAAAACTTTGTTAGGAATTATGTGATCCTTACTAGCTGGAAGTAAGGGAGATGGGGCATGAAGTTATTTCTAGGAGTTGGACACATACCAAGTTTAGCTCAGTTCTGGGCATCTTTGAAATACCTATACAAACTTGTTCCTACATAGTAACTTGCAACTTTGAATGAGAATGTGCTTGCTTACAGCAACGTGCTATATGTTCTGAATGCCCGAATTGGGAATCTGTGTCAAAACTTTGTTAGGAATTATGTGATCCTTACTAGCTGGAAGTAAGGCCGATGGGGCATGAAGTTATTTCTAGGAGTTGGACACATACCATGTTTAGCTCAGTTCTGGGCATCTTTGAAATACCTATACAAACTTGTTCCTACATAGTAACTTGCAAATTTGAATGAGAATGTGCTTGCTTGCAGCAACGTGCTATATGTTCTGAATGCCCGAATTGGGAATCTGTGTCAAAACTTTGTTAGGAATTATGTGATCCTTACTAGCTGGAAGTAAGGCTGATGGGGCATGAAGTTATTTCTAGGAGTTGGACACATACCAAGTTTAGCTCAGTTCTGGGCATCTTTGAAATACCTATACAAACTTGTTCCTACATAGTAACTTGCAACTTTGAATGAAAATGTGCTTGCTTACAGCAACGTGCAATATGTTCTGAATGCCCGAATTGGGAATCTGTGTCAAAACTTTGTTAGGAATTATGTGATCCTTACTAGCTGGAAGTAAGGGAGATGGGGCATGAAGTTATTTCTAGGAGTTGGACACATACCAAGTTTAGCTCAGTTCTGGGCATCTTTGAAATACCTATACAAACTTGTTCCTACATAGTAACTTGAATCTTTGAATGAGAATCTGCTTGCTTACAGCAACGTGCTATATGTTCTGAATGCCCGAATAGGGAATCTGTGTCAAAACTTTGTTAGGAATTATGTGATCCTTACTAGCTGGAAGTAAGGGAGATGGGGCATGAAGTTATTTCTAGGAGTTGGACACATACCAAGTTTAGCTCAGTTCTGGGCATCTTTGAAATACCTATACAAACTTGTTCCTACATACTAACTTGCAACTTTGAATGAGAATGTGCTTGCTTACAGCAACGTGCTATATGTTCTGAATGCCCGAATTGGGAATCTGTGTCAAAACTTTGTTAGGAATTATGTGATCCTTACTAGCTGGAAGTAAGGGAGATGGGGCATGAAGTTATTTCTAGGAGTTGGACACATACCAAGTTTAGCTCAGTTCTGGGCATCTTTGAAATACCTATACAAACTTGTTCCTACCTAGTAACTTGCAACTTTGAATGAGAATGTGCTTGCTTACAGCAACGTGCTATAGGTTCTGAATGCCCGAATTGGGAATCTGTGTCAAAACTTTGTTAGGAATTATGTGATCCTTACTAGCTGGAAGTAAGGGACATGGGGCATGAAGTTATTTCTAGGAGTTGGACACATACCAAGTTTAGCTCAGTTCTGGGCATCTTTGAAATACCTATACAAACTTGTTCCTACCTAGTAACTTGCAACTTTGAATGAGAATGTGCTTGCTTACAGCAACGTGCTATATGTTCTGAATGCCCGAATAGGGAATCTGTGTCAAAACTTTGTTAGGAATTATGTGATCCGTACTAGCTGGAAGTAAGGCAGATGGGGCATGAAGTTATTTCTAGGAGTTGGACACATACCAAGTTTAGCTCAGTTCTGGGCATCTTTGAAATACCTATACAAACTTGTTCCTACATAGTAACTTGCAACGTTGAATGAAAATGTGCTTGCTTACAGCAACGTGCTATATGTTCTGAATGCCCGAATTTGGAATCTGTGTCAAAACTTTGTTAGGAATTATGTGATCCGTACTAGCTGGAAGTAAGGGAGATGGGGCATGAAGTTATTTCTAGGAGTTGGACACATACCAAGTTTAGCTCAGTTCTGGGCATCTTTGAAATACCTATACAAACTTGTTCCTACATAGTAACTTGCAACTTTGAATGAGAATGTGCTTGCTTACAGCAACGTGCTATATGTTCTGAATGCCCGAATTGGGAATCTGTGTCAAAACATTGTTAGGAATTATGTGATCCTTACTAGCTGGAAGTAAGGGAGATGGGGCATGAAGTTATTTCTTGGAGTTGGAGACATACCAAGTTTAGCTCAGTTCTGGGCATCTTTGAAATACCTATACAAACTTGTTCCTACATAGTAACTTGCATCTTTGAGTGAGAATGTGCTTGCTTACAGCAACGTGCTATATGTTCTGAATGCCCGAATTGGCAATCTGTGTCAAAACTTTGTTAGGAATTATGTGATCCGTACTAGCTGGAAGTAAGGGAGATGAGGCATGAAGTTATTTCTAGGAGTTGGACACATACCAAGTTTAGCTCAGTTCTGGGCATCTTTGAAATACCTATACAATTTGTTAATACCTAGTAACTTGCATCTTTGAATGAGAATCTGCTTGCTTACAGCAACGTGCTATATGTTCTGAATGCCCGAATTGGGAATCTGTGTCAAAACTTTGTTAGGAATTATGTGATCTTTACTAGCTGGAAGTAAGGCAGATGGGGCATGAAGTTATTTCTAGGAGTTGGACACATACCAAGTTTAGCTCAGTTCTGGGCATCTTTGAAATACCTATACAAACTTGTTCCTACATAGTAACTTGCAACTTGAATGAAAATGTGCTTGCTTACAGCAACGTGCTATATGTTCTGAATGCCCGAATTGGGAATCTGTGTCAAAACTTTGTTAGGAATTATGTGATCCTTACTAGCTGGAAGTAAGGGAGATGGGGCATGAAGTTATTTCTAGGAGTTGGACACATACCAAGTTTAGCTCAGTTCTGGGCATCTTTGAAATACCTATACAAACTTGTTCCTACATAGTAACTTGCATCTTTGAATGAGAATGTGCTTGCTTACAGCAACGTGCTATATGTTCTGAATGCCCGAATTGGGAATCTGTGTCAAAACTTTGTTAGGAATTATGTGATCCTTACTAGCTGGAAGTAAGGGAGATGGGGCATGAAGTTATTTCTAGGAGTTGGACACATACCAAGTTTAGCTCAGTTCTGGGCATCTTTGAAATACCTATACAAACTTGTTCCTACATAGTAACTTGCATCTTTGAATGAGAATGTGCTTGCTTACAGCAACGTGCTATATGTTCTGAATGCCCGAATTGGGAATCTGTGTCAAAACTTTGTTAGGAATTATGTGATCCTTACTAGCTGGAAGTAAGGGAGATGGGGCATGAAGTTATTTCTAGGAGTTGGACACATACCAAGTTTAGCTCAGTTCTGGGCATCTTTGAAATACCTATACAAACTTGTTCCTACATAGTAACTTGCAACTTTGAATGAGAATGTGCTTGCTTACAGCAACGTGCTATATGTTCTGAATGCCCGAATTGGGAATCTGTGTCAAAACTTTGTTAGGAATTATGTGATCCGTACTAGCTGGAAGTAAGGCAGATGGGGCATGAAGTTATTTCTAGGAGTTGGACACATACCAAGTTTAGCTCAGTTCTGGGCATCTTTGAAATACCTATACAAACTTGTTCCTACATAGTAACTTGCAACTTTGAATGAGAATGTGCTTGCTTACAGCAACGTGCTATATGTTCTGAATGCCCGAATTGGGAATCTGTGTCAAAACTTTGTTAGGAATTATGTGATCCGTACTAGCTGGAAGTAAGGGAGATGGGGCATGAAGTTATTTCTAGGAGTTGGACACATACCAAGTTTAGCTCAGTTCTGGGCATCTTTGAAATACCTATACAAACTTGTTCCTACCTAGTAACTTGCATCTTTGAATGAGAATCTGCTTGCTTACAGCAACGTGCTATATGTTCTGAATGCCCGAATTGGGAATCTGTGTCAAAACTTTGTTAGGAATTATGTGATCCTTACTAGCTGGAAGTAAGGCAGATGGGGCATGAAGTTATTTCTAGGAGTTGGACACATACCAAGTTTAGCTCAGTTCTGGGCATCTTTGAAATACCTATACAAACTTGTTCCTACATAGTAACTTGCAACTTGAATGAAAATGTGCTTGCTTACAGCAACGTGCTATATGTTCTGAATGCCCGAATTGGGAATCTGTGTCAAAACTTTGTTAGGAATTATGTGATCCTTACTAGCTGGAAGTAAGGGAGATGGGGCATGAAGTTATTTCTAGGAGTTGGACACATACCAAGTTTAGCTCAGTTCTGGGCATCTTTGAAATACCTATACAAACTTGTTCCTACATAGTAACTTGCATCTTTGAATGAGAATCTGCTTGCTTACAGCAACGTGCTATATGTTCTGAATGCCCGAATTGGGAATCTGTGTCAAAACTTTGTTAGGAATTATGTGATCCTTACTAGCTGGAAGTAAGGGAGATGGGGCATGATGTTATTTCTAGGAGTTGGACACATACCAAGTTTAGCTCAGTTCTGGGCATCTTTGAAATACCTATACAAACTTGTTCCTACATAGTAACTTGCATCTTTGAATGAGAATGTGCTTGCTTACAGCAACGTGCTATATGTTCTGAATGCCCGAATTGGGAATCTGTGTCAAAACTTTGTTAGGAATTATGTGATCCTGACTAGCTGGAAGTAAGGGAGATGGGGCATGAAGTTATTTCTAGGAGTTGGACACATACCAAGTTTAGCTCAGTTCTGGGCATCTTTGAAATACCTATACAAACTTGTTCCTACATAGTAACTTGAATCTTTGAATGAGAATCTGCTTGCTTACAGCAACGTGCTATAGGTTCTGAATGCCCGAATTGGCAATCTGTGTCAAAACTTTGTTAGGAATTATGTGATCCTTACTAGCTGGAAGTAAGGGAGATGGGGCATGAAGTTATTTCTAGGAGTTGGACACATACCAAGTTTAGCTCAGTTCTGGGCATCTTTGAAATACCTATACAAACTTGTTCCTACATAGTAACTTGCAACTTTGAATGAGAATGTGCTTGCTTACAGCAACGTGCTATATGTTCTGAATGCCCGAATTGGGAATCTGTGTCAAAACTTTGTTAGGAATTATGTGATCCGTACTAGCTGGAAGTAAGGCAGATGGGGCATGAAGTTATTTCTAGGAGTTGGACACATACCAAGTTTATCTCAGTTCTGGGCATCTTTGAAATACCTATACAAACTTGTTCCTACATAGTAACTTGCAACTTTGAATGAGAATGTGCTTGCTTACAGCAACGTGCTATATGGTCTGAATGCCCGAATTGGGAATCTGTGTCAAAACTTTGTTAGGAATTATGTGATCCGTACTAGCTGGAAGTAAGGCAGATGGGGCATGAAGTTATTTCTAGGAGTTGGACACATACCAAGTTTAGCTCAGTTCTGGGCATCTTTGAAATACCTATACAAACTTTTTCCTACATAGTAACTTGCAACTTTGAATGAGAATGTGCTTGCTTACAGCAACGTGCTATATGTTCTGAATGCCCGAATTGGGAATCTGTGTCAAAACTTTGTTAGGAATTATGTGATCCGTACTAGCTGGAAGTAAGGCAGATGGGGCATGAAGTTATTTCTAGGAGTTGGACACATACCAAGTTTAGCTCAGTTCTGGGCATCTTTGAAATACCTATACAAACTTGTTCCTACATAGTAACTTGCAACTTTGAATGAGAATGTGCTTGCTTACAGCAACGTGCTATATGTTCTGAATGCCCGAATTGGGAATCTGTGTCAAAACTTTGTTAGGAATTATGTGATCCGTACTAGCTGGAAGTAAGGCAGATGGGGCATGAAGTTATTTCTTGGAGTTGGACACATACCAAGTTTAGCTCAGTTCTGGGCATCTTTGAAATACCTATACAAACTTGTTCCTACATAGTAACTTGCATCTTTGAATGAGAATGTGCTTGCTTACAGCAACGTGCTATATGTTCTGAATGCCCGAATTGGTAATCTGTGTCAAAACTTTGTTAGGAATTATGTGATCCGTACTAGCTGGAAGTAAGGGAGATGGGGCATGAAGTTATTTCTAGGAGTTGGACACATACCAAGTTTAGCTCAGTTCTGGGCATCTTTGAAATACCTATACAAACTTGTTCCTACATAGTAACTTGCATCTTTGAATGAGAATGTGCTTGCTTACAGCAACGTGCTATATGTTCTGAATGCCCGAATTGGGAATCTGTGTCAAAACTTTTATAGGAATTATGTGATCCTTACTAGCTGGAAGTAAGGGAGATGGGGCATGAAGTTATTTCTAGGAGTTGGACACATACCAAGTTTAGCTCAGTTCTGGGCATCTTTGAAATACCTATACAAACTTGTTCCTACATAGTAACTTGCAACTTGGATGAGAATGTTCTTGCTTACAGCAACGTGCTATATGTTCTGAATGCCCGAATTGGGAATCTGTGTCAAAACTTTGTTAGGAATTATGTGATCCTTACTAGCTGGAAGTAAGGGAGATGGGGCATGAAGTTATTTCTAGGAGTTGGACACAGACCAAGTTTAGCTCAGTTCTGGGCATCTTTGAAATACCTATACAAACTTGTTCCTACATAGTAACTTGCAACTTTGAATGAGAATGTGCTTGCTTACAGCAACGTGCTATATGTTCTGAATGCCCGAATTGGGAATCTGTGTCAAAACTTTGTTAGGAATTATGTGATCCTTACTAGCTGGAAGTAAGGGAGATGGGGCATGAAGTTATTTCTAGGAGTTGGAGACATACCAAGTTTAGCTCAGTTCTGGGCATCTTTGAAATACCTATACAAACTTGTTCCTACATAGTAACTTGCATCTTTGAATGAGATTCTACTTGCTTACAGCAACGTGCTATATGTTCTGAATGCCCGAATTGGGAATCTGTGTCAAAACTTTGTTAGGAATTATGTGATCCTTACTAGCTGGAAGTAAGGGAGATGGGGCATGAAGTTATTTCTAGGAGTTGGACACATACCAAGTTTAGCTCAGTTCTGGGCATCTTTGAAATACCTATACAAACTTGTTCCTACATAGTAACTTGCATCTTTGAATGAGAATGTGCTTGCTTGCAGCAACGTGCTATATGTTCTGAATGCCCGATTTGGGAATCTGTGTCAAAACTTTGTTAGGAATTATGTGATCCTTACTAGCTGGAAGTAAGGGAGATGGGGCATGAAGTTATTTCTAGGAGTTGGAGACATGCCAAGTTTAGCTCAGTTCTGGGCATCTTTGAAATACCTATACAAACTTGTTCCTACATAGTAACTTGCATCTTTGAATGAGAATCTGCTTGCTTGCAGCAACGTGCTATATGTTCTGAATGCCCGATTTGGGATTCTGTGTCAAAACATTGTTAGGAATTATGTGATCCTTACTAGCTGGAAGTAAGGGAGATGGGGCATGAAGTTATTTCTAGGAGTTGGACACATACCAAGTTTAGCTCAGTTCTGGGCATCTTTGAAATACCTATACAAACTTGTTCCTACCTAGTAACTTGCATCTTTCAATGAGAATGTGCTTGCTTGCAGCAACGTGCTATATGTTCTGAATGCCCGAATAGGGAATCTGTGTCAAATCTTTGTTAGGAATTATGTGATCCTTACTAGCTGGAAGTAAGGGAGATGGGGCATGAAGTTATTTCTAGGAGTTGGAGACATACCAAGTTTAGCTCAGTTCTGGGCATCTTTGAAATACCTATACAAACTTGTTCCTACATAGTAACTTGCAACTTTGAATGAGAATCTGCTTGCTTACAGCAACGTGCTATATGTTCTGAATGCCCGAATTGGGAATCTGTGTCATAACTTTGTTAGGAATTATGTGATCCGTACTAGCTGGAAGTAAGGGAGATGGGGCATGAAGTTATTTCTAGGAGTTGGACACATACCAAGTTTAGCTCAGTTCTGGGCATCTTTGAAATACCTATACAAACTTGTTCCTACATAGTAACTTGCAACTTTGAATGAGAATGTGCTTGCTTACAGCAACGTGCTATATGGTCTGAATGCCCGAATTGGGAATCTGTGTCAAAACTTTGTTAGGAATTATGTGATCCGTACTAGCTGGAAGTAAGGGAGATGGGGCATGAAGTTATTTCTAGGAGTTGGACACATACCAAGTTTAGCTCAGTTCTGGGCATCTTTGAAATACCTATACAAACTTGTTCCTACATAGTAACTTGCAACTTTGAATGAGAATGTGCTTGCTTACAGCAACGTGCTATATGTTCTGAATGCCCGAATTGGGAATCTGTGTCAAAACTTTGTTAGGAATTATGTGATCCGTACTAGCTGGAAGTAAGGCAGATGGGGCATGAAGTTATTTCTAGGAGTTGGACACATACCAAGTTTAGCTCAGTTCTGGGCATCTTTGAAATACCTATACAAACTTGTTCTCACATAGCAACTTGCAACTTTGAATGAGAATGTGCTTGCTTACAGCAACGTGCTATATGTTCTGAATGCCCGAATTGGGAATCTGTGTCAAAACTTTGTTAGGAATTATGTGATCCGTACTAGCTGGAAGTAAGGCAGATGGGGCATGAAGTTATTTCTAGGAGTTGGACACATACCAAGTTTAGCTCAGTTCTGGGCATCTTTGAAATACCTATACAAACTTGTTCCTACATAGTAACTTGCAACTTTGAATGAAAATGTACTTGCTTACAGCAACGTGCTATATGTTCTGAATGCCCGAATTGGGAATCTGTGTCAAAACTTTGTTAGGAATTATGTGATCCGTACTAGCTGGAAGTAAGGCAGATGGGGCATGAAGTTATTTCTAGGAGTTGGACACATACCAAGTTTAGCTCAGTTCTGGGCATCTTTGAAATACCTATACAAACTTGTTCCTACATAGTAACTTGCAACTTTGAATGAGAATGTGCTTGCTTACAGCAACGTGCTATATGTTCTGAATGCCCGAATTGGGAATTTGTGTCAAAACTTTGTTAGGAATTATGTGATCCGTACTAGCTGGAAGTAAGGGAGATGGGGCATGAAGTTATTTCTTGGAGTTGGAGACATACCAAGTTTAGCTCAGTTCTGGGCATCTTTGAAATACCTATACAAACTTGTTCCTACATCGTAACTTGCATCTTTGAATGAGAATGTGCTTGCTTACAGCAACGTGCTATATGTTCTGAATGCCCGAATTGGCAATCTGTGTCAAAACTTTGTTAGCAATTATGTGATCCGTACTAGCTGGAAGTAAGGGAGATGGGGCATGAAGTTATTTCTTGGAGTTGGACACATACCAAGTTTAGCTCAGTTCTGGGCATCTTTGAAATACCTATACAAACTTGTTCCTACATAGTAACTTGCATCTTTGAATGAGAATCTGCTTGCTTACAGCAACGTGCTATATGTTCTGAATGCCCGAATTGGGAATCTGTGTCAAAACTTTGTTAGGAATTATGTGATCCTTACTAGCTGGAAGTAAGGGAGATGGGGCATGAAGTTATTTCTAGGAGTTGGACACATACCAAGTTTAGCTCAGTTCTGGGCATCTTTGAAATACCTATACAAACTTGTTCCTACATAGTAACTTGCAACTTTGAATGAGAATGTGCTTGCTTACAGCAACGTGCTATATGTTCTGAATGCCAGAATTGGGAATCTGTGTCAAAACTTTGTTAGGAATTATGTGATCCGTACTAGCTGGAAGTAAGGCAGATGGGGCATGAAGTTATTTCTAGGAGTTGGACACATATCAAGTTTAGCTCAGCTCTGGGCATCTTTGAAATACCTATACAAACTTGTTCCTACATCGTAACTCGCAATTTTGAATGAGAATGTGCTTGCTTACAGCAACGTGCTATATGTTCTGAATGCCCGAATTGGGAATCTGTGTCAAAACTTTGTTAGGAATTATGTGATCCTTACTAGCTGGAAGTAAGGCAGATGGGGCATGAAGTTATTTCTTGGAGTTGGACACATACCAAGTTTAGCTCAGTTCTGGGCATCTTTGAAATACCTATACAAACTTGTTCCTACATAGTAACTTGCAACTTTGAATGAGAATGTGCTTGCTTACAGCAACGTGCTATATGTTCTGAATGCCCGAATTGGCAATCTGTGTCAAAACTTTGTTAGGAATTATGTGATCCGTACTAGCTGGAAGTAAGGCAGATGGGGCATGAAGTTATTTCTAGGAGTTGGACACATACCAAGTTTAGCTCAGTTCTGGGCATCTTTGAAATACCTATACAAACTTGTTCCTACATAGTAAATTGCATCTTTGAATGAGAATGTGCTTGCTTACAGCAACGTGCTATATGTTCTGAATGCCCGAATTGGGAATCTGTGTCAAAACTTTGATAGGAATTATGTGATCCTTACTAGCTGGAAGTAAGGCAGATGGGGCATGAAGTTATTTCTAGGAGTTGGACACATGCCAAGTTTAGCTCAGTTCTGGGCATCTTTGAAATACCTATACAAACTTGTTCCTACATAGTAACTTGGAACTTTGAATGAAAATGTGCTTGCTTACAGCAACGTGCTATATGTTCTGAATGCCCGAATTGGGAATCTGTGTCAAAACTTTGTTAGGAATTATGTGATCCTTACTAGCTGGAAGTAAGGGAGATGGGGCATGAAGTTATTTCTAGGAGTTGGACACATACCAAGTTTAGCTCAGTTCTGGGCATCTTTGAAATACCTATACAAACTTGTTCCTACATAGTAACTTGCATCTTTGAATGAGAATCTGCTTGCTTACAGCAACGTGCTATATGTTCTGAATGCCCGAATTGGGCATCTGTGTCAAAACTTTGTTAGGAATTATGTGATCCTTACTAGCTGGAAGTAAGGCAGATTGGGCATGAAGTTATTTCTAGGAGTTGGACACATACCAAGTTTAGCTCAGTTCTGGGCATCTTTGAAATACCTATACAAACTTGTTCCTACATAGTAACTTGCAACTTTGAATGAGAATCTGCTTGCTTACAGCAACGTGCTATATGTTCTGAATGCCCGAATTGGGAATCTGTGTCAAAACTTTGTTAGGAATTATGTGATCCTTACTAGCTGGAAGTAAGGGAGATGGGGCATGAAGTTATTTCTAGGAGTTGGACACATACCAAGTTTAGCTCAGTTCTGGGCATCTTTGAAATACCTATACAAACTTGTTCCTACATAGTAACTTGCATCTTTGAATGAGTATGTGCTTGCTTGCAGCAACGTGCTATATGTTCTGAATGCCCGATTTGGGAATCTGTGTCAAAACTTTGTTAGGAATTATGTGATCCTTACTCGCTGGAAGTAAGGGAGATGGGGCATGAAGTTATTTCTAAGAGTTGGACACATACCAAGTTTAGCTCAGTTCTGGGCATCTTTGAAATACCTATACAAACTTGTTCCTACATAGTAACTTGCATCTTTGAATGAGAATCTGCTTGCTTGCAGCAACGTGCTATATGTTCTGAATGCCCGATTTGGGAATCTGTGTCAAAACTTTGTTAGGAATTATGTGATCCTTACTAGCTGGAAGTAAGGGAGATGGGGCATGAAGTTATTTCTAGGAGTTGGACACATACCAAGTTTAGCTCAGTTCTGGGCATCTTTGAAATACCTATACAAACTTGTTCCTACATAGTAACTTGCAACTTTGAATGAGAATGTGCTTGCTTACAGCAACGTGCTATATGTTCTGAATGCCAGAATTGGGAATCTGTGTCAAAACTTTGTTAGGAATTATGTGATCCGTACTAGCTGGAAGTAAGGCAGATGGGGCATGAAGTTATTTCTAGGAGTTGGACACATATCAAGTTTAGCTCAGCTCTGGGCATCTTTGAAATACCTATACAAACTTGTTCCTACATCGTAACTTGCAATTTTGAATGAGAATGTGCTTGCTTACAGCAACGTGCTATATGTTCTGAATGCCCGAATTGGGAATCTGTGTCAAAACTTTGTTAGGAATTATGTGATCCTTACTAGCTGGAAGTAAGGGAGATGGGGCATGAAGTTATTTCTAGGAGTTGGACACATACCAAGTTTAGCTCAGTTCTGGGCATCTTTGAAATACCTATACAAACTTGTTCCTACATAGTAACTTGCAACTTTGAATGAGAATGTGCTTGCTTACAGCAACGTGCTATATGTTCTGAATGCCCGAATTGGGAATCTGTGTCAAAACTTTGTTAGGAATTATGTGATCCGTACTAGCTGGAAGTAAGGCAGATGGGGCATGAAGTTATTTCTAGGAGTTGGACACATACCAAGTTTAGCTCAGTTCTGGGCATCTTTGAAATACCTATACAAACTTGTTCTCACATAGCAACTTGCAACTTTGAATGAGAATGTGCTTGCTTACAGCAACGTGCTATATGTTCTGAATGCCCGAATTGGGAATCTGTGTCAAAACTTTGTTAGGAATTATGTGATCCGTACTAGCTGGAAGTAAGGCAGATGGGGCATGAAGTTATTTCTAGGAGTTGGACACATATCAAGTTTAGCTCAGTTCTGGGCATCTTTGAAATACCTATACAAACTTGTTCCTACATAGTAACTTGCAACTTTGAATGAAAATGTACTTGCTTACAGCAACGTGCTATATGTTCTGAATGCCCGAATTGGGAATCTGTGTCAAAACTTTGTTAGGAATTATGTGATCCGTACTAGCTGGAAGTAAGGCAGATGGGGCATGAAGTTATTTCTAGGAGTTGGACACATACCAAGTTTAGCTCAGTTCTGGGCATCTTTGAAATACCTATACAAACTTGTTCCTACATAGTAACTTGCAACTTTGAATGAGAATGTGCTTGCTTACAGCAACGTGCTATATGTTCTGAATGCCCGAATTGGGAATCTGTGTCAAAACTTTGTTAGGAATTATGTGATCCGTACTAGCTGGAAGTAAGGGAGATGGGGCATGAAGTTATTTCTTGGAGTTGGAGACATACCAAGTTTAGCTCAGTTCTGGGCATCTTTGAAATACCTATACAAACTTGTTCCTACATCGTAACTTGCATCTTTGAATGAGAATCTGCTTGCTTACAGCAACGTGCTATATGTTCTGAATGCCCGAATTGGGAATCTGTGTCAAAAATTTGTTAGGAATTATGTGATCCTTACTAGCTGGAAGTAAGGGAGATGGGGCATGAAGTTATTTCTAGGAGTTGGACACATACCAAGTTTAGCTCAGTTCTGGGCATCTTTGAAATACCTATACAAACTTGTTCCTACATAGTAACTTGCAACTTTGAATGAGAATGTGCTTGCTTACAGCAACGTGCTATGTTCTGAATGCCCGAATTGGGAATCTGTGTCAAAACTTTGTTAGGAATTATGTGATCCGTACTAGCTGGAAGTAAGGCAGATGGGGCATGAAGTTATTTCTAGGAGTTGGACACATACCAAGTTTAGCTCAGTTCTGGGCATCTTTGAAATACCTATACAAACTTGTTCCTACATAGTAACTTGCAATTTTGAATGAGAATGTGCTTGCTTACAGCAACGTGCTATATGTTCTGAATGCCCGAATTGGGAATCTGTGTCAAAACTTTGTTAGGAATTATGTGATCCTTACTAGCTGGAAGTAAGGCAGATGGGGCATGAAGTTATTTCTTGGAGTTGGACACATACCAAGTTTAGCTCAGTTCTGGGCATCTTTGAAATACCTATACAAACTTGTTCCTACATAATAACTTGCAACTTTGAATGAGAATGTGCTTGCTTACAGCAACGTGCTATATGTTCTGAATGCCCGAATTGGCAATCTGTGTCAAAACTTTGTTAGGAATTATGTGATCCGTACTAGCTGGAAGTAAGGCAGATGGGGCATGAAGTTATTTCTAGGAGTTGGACACATACCAAGTTTAGCTCAGTTCTGGGCATCTTTGAAATACCTATACAAACTTGTTCCTACATAGTAACTTGCAATTTTGAATGAGAATGTGCTTGCTTACAGCAACGTGCTATATGTTCTGAATGCCCGAATTGGGAATCTGTGTCAAAACTTTGTTAGGAATTATGTGATCCTTACTAGCTGGAAGTAAGGCAGATGGGGCATGAAGTTATTTCTTGGAGTTGGACACATACCAAGTTTAGCTCAGTTCTGGGCATCTTTGAAATACCTATACAAACTTGTTCCTACATAATAACTTGCAACTTTGAATGAGAATGTGCTTGCTTACAGCAACGTGCTATATGTTCTGAATGCCCGAATTGGCAATCTGTGTCAAAACTTTGTTAGGAATTATGTGATCCGTACTAGCTGGAAGTAAGGCAGATGGGGCATCAAGTTATTTCTAGGAGTTGGACACATACCAAGTTTAGCTCAGTTCTGGGCATCTTTGAAATACCTATACAAACTTGTTCCTACATAGTAACTTGCATCTTTGAATGAGAATGTGCTTGCTTACAGCAACGTGCTATATGTTCTGAATGCCCGAATTGGGAATCTGTGTCAAAACTTTGTTAGGAATTATGTGATCCGTACTAGCTGGAAGTAAGGGAGATGGGGCATGAAGTTATTTCTTGGAGTTGGAGACATACCAAGTTTAGCTCAGTTCTGGGCATCTTTGAAATACATATACAAACTTGTTCCTACTTAGTAACTTGCATCTTTGAATGAGAATGTGCTTGCTTACAGCAACGTGCTATATGTTCTGAATGCCCGAATTGGCAATCTGTGTCAAAAATTTGTTAGGAATTATGTGATCCTTACTAGCTGGAAGTAAGGCAGATGGGGCATGAAGTTATTTCTAGGAGTTGGACACATACCAAGTTTAGCTCAGTTCTGGGCATCTTTGAAATACCTATACAAACTTGTTCCTACATAGTAACTTGCAACTTTGAATGAGAATGTGCTTGCTTACAGCAACGTGCTATATGTTCTGAATGCCCGAATTGGGAATCTGTGTCAAAACTTTGTTAGGAATTATGTTATCCGTACTAGCTGGAAGTAAGGGAGATGGGGCATGAAGTTATTTCTTGGAGTTGGAGACATACCAAGTTTAGCTCAGTTCTGGGCATCTTTGAAATACCTATACAAACTTGTTCCTACATAGTAACTTGCATCTTTGAATGAGAATGTGCTTGCTTACAGCAACGTGCTATATGTTCTGAATGCCCTAATTGGCAATCTGTGTCAAAACTTTGTTAGGAATTATGTGATCCTTACTAGCTGGAAGTAAGGGAGATGGGGCATGAAGTTATTTCTTGGAGTTGGACACATACCAAGTTTAGCTCAGTTCTGGGCATCTTTGAAATACCTATACAAACTTGTTCCTACATAGTAACTTGCATCTTTGAATGATAATCTGCTTGCTTACAGCAACGTGCTATATGTTCTGAATGCCCGAATTGGCAATCTGTGTCAAAATTTGTTAGGAATTATGTGATCCGTACTAGCTGGAAGTAAGGCAGATGGGGCATGAAGTTATTTCTAGGAGTTGGACACATACCAAGTTTAGCTCAGTTCTGGGCATCTTTGAAATACCTATACAAACTTGTTCCTACATAGTAACTTGCAACTTTGAATGAGAATGTGCTTGCTTACAGCAACGTGCTATATGTTCTGAATGCCCGAATTGGGAATCTGTGTCAAAACTTTGTTAGGAATTATGTGATCCGTACTAGCTGGAAGTAAGGGAGATGGGGCATGAAGTTATTTCTTGGAGTTGGAGACATACCAAGTTTAGCTCAGTTCTGGGCATCTTTGAAATACATATACAAACTTGTTCCTACTTAGTAACTTGCATCTTTGAATGAGAATGTGCTTGCTTACAGCAACGTGCTATATGTTCTGAATGCCCGAATTGGCAATCTGTGTCAAAACTTTGTTAGGAATTATGTGATCCTTACTAGCTGGAAGTAAGGGAGATGTGGCATGAAGTTATTTCTTGGAGTTGGACACATACCAAGTTTAGCTCAGTTCTGGGCATCTTTGAAATACCTATACAAACTTGTTCCTACATAGTAACTTGCATCTTTGAATGATAATCTGCTTGCTTACAGCAACGTGCTATATGTTCTGAATGCCCGAATTGGCAATCTGTGTCAAAATTTGTTAGGAATTATGTGATCCGTACTAGCTGGAAGTAAGGGAGATGGGGCATGAAGTTATTTCTAGGAGTTGGACACATACCAAGTTTAGCTCAGTTCTGGGCATCTTTGAAATACCTATACAAACTTGTTCCTACATAATAACTTGCAACTTTGAATGAAAATGTGCTTGCTTACAGCAACGTGCTATATGTTCTGAATGCCCGAATTGGGAATCTGTGTCAAAACTTTGTTAGGAATTATGTGATCCTTACTAGCTGGAAGTAAGGCAGATGGGGCATCAAGTTATTTCTAGGAGTTGGACACATACCAAGTTTAGCTCAGTTCTGGGCATCTTTGAAATACCTATACAAACTTGTTCCTACATAGTAACTTGCAATTTTGAATGAAAATGTGCTTGCTTACAGCAACGTGCTATATGTTCTGAATGCCCGAATTGGGAATCTGTGTCAAAACTTTGTTAGGAATTATGTGATCCTTACTAGCTGGAAGTAAGGGAGATGGGGCATGAAGTTATTTCTAGGAGTTGGACACATACCAAGTTTAGCTCAGTTCTGGGCATCTTTGAAATACCTATACAAACTTGTTCCTTCATAGTAACTTGCAACTTTGAATGAGAATCTGCTTGCTAACAGCAACGTGCTATATGTTCTGAATGCCCGAATTGGGAATCTGTGTCAAAACTTTGTTAGGAATTATGTGATCCTTACTAGCTGGAAGTAAGGGAGATGGGGCATGAAGTTATTTCTAGGAGTTGGACACATACCAAGTTTAGCTCAGTTCTGGGCATCTTTGAAATACCTATACAAACTTGTTCCTACATAGTAACTTGCAACTTTGAATGAGAATGTGCTTGCTTACAGCAACGTGCTATATGTTCTGAATGCCCGAATTGGGAATCTCTGTCAAAACTTTGTTAGGAATTATGTGATCCTTACTAGCTGGAAGTAAGGGAGATGGGGCATGAAGTTATTTCTAGGAGTTGGACACATACCAAGTTTAGCTCAGTTCTGGGCATCTTTGAAATACCTATACAAACTTGTTCCTACATAGTAACTTGCAACTTGAATGAGAATGTGCTTGCTTACAGCAACGTGCTATATGTTCTGAATGCCCGAATTGGGAATCTGTGTCAAAACTTTGTTAGGAATTATGTGATCCTTACTAGCTGGAAGTAAGGGAGATGGGGCATGAAGTTATTTCTAGGAGTTGGACACATACCAAGTTTAGCTCAGTTCTGGGCATCATTGAAATACCTATACAAACTTGTTCCTACATAGTAACTTGCAACTTTGAATGAGAATCTCCTTGCTTACAGCAACGTGCTATATGTTCTGAATGCCCGAATTGGGAATCTGTGTCAAAACTTTGTTAGGAATTAGGTGATCCTTACTAGCTGGAAGTAAGGGAGATGGGGCATGAAGATATTTCTAGGAGTTGGACACATACCAAGTTTAGCTCAGTTCTGGGCATCTTTGAAATACCTATACAAACTTGTTCCTACATAGTAACTTGCAACTTTGAATGAGAATGTGCTTGCTCTCAGCAACGTGCTATATGTTCTGAATGCCCGAATTGGGAATCTGTGTCAAAACTTTGTTAGGAATTATGTGATCCGTACTAGCTGGAAGTAAGGCAGATGGGGCATGAAGTTATTTCTAGGAGTTGGACACATACCAAGTTTAGCTCAGTTCTGGGCATCTTTGAAATACCTATACAAACTTGTTCCTACATAGTAACTTGCAACTTTGAATGAAAATGTGCTTGCTTACAGCAACGTGCTATATGTTCTGAATGCCCGAATTGGGAATCTGTGTCAAAACTTTGTTAGGAATTATGTGATCCGTACTAGCTGGAAGTAAGGGAGATGGGGCATGAAGTTATTTCTAGGAGTTGGACACATACCAAGTTTAGCTCAGTTCTGGGCATCTTTGAAATACCTATACAAACTTGTTCCTACATAGTAACTTGCAACTTTGAATGAGAATGTGCTTGCTTACAGCAACGTGCTATATGTTCTGAATGCCCGAATTGGGAATCTGTGTCAAAACTTTGTTAGGAATTATGTTATCCGTACTAGCTGGAAGTAAGGGAGATGGGGCATGAAGTTATTTCTTGGAGTTGGAGACATACCAAGTTTAGCTCAGTTCTGGGCATCTTTGAAATACCTATACAAACTTGTTCCTACATAGTAACTTGCATCTTTGAATGAGAATGTGCTTGCTTACAGCAACGTGCTATATGTTCTGAATGCCCGAATTGGCAATCTGTGTCAAAACTTTGTTAGGAATTATGTGATCCTTACTAGCTGGAAGTAAGGGAGATGGGGCATGAAGTTATTTCTTGGAGTTGGACACATACCAAGTTTAGCTCAGTTCTGGGCATCTTTGAAATACCTATACAAACTTGTTCCTACATAGTAACTTGCATCTTTGAATGATAATCTGCTTGCTTACAGCAACGTGCTATATGTTCTGAATGCCCGAATTGGCAATCTGTGTCAAAATTTGTTAGGAATTATGTGATCCGTACTAGCTGGAAGTAAGGCAGATGGGGCATGAAGTTATTTCTAGGAGTTGGACACATACCAAGTTTAGCTCAGTTCTGGGCATCTTTGAAATACCTATACAAACTTGTTCCTACATAGTAACTTGCAACTTTGAATGAGAATGTGCTTGCTTACAGCAACGTGCTATATGTTCTGAATGCCCGAATTGGGAATCTGTGTCAAAACTTTGTTAGGAATTATGTGATCCGTACTAGCTGGAAGTAAGGGAGATGGGGCATGAAGTTATTTCTTGGAGTTGGAGACATACCAAGTTTAGCTCAGTTCTGGGCATCTTTGAAATACATATACAAACTTGTTCCTACTTAGTAACTTGCATCTTTGAATGAGAATGTGCTTGCTTACAGCAACGTGCTATATGTTCTGAATGCCCGAATTGGCAATCTGTGTCAAAACTTTGTTAGGAATTATGTGATCCTTACTAGCTGGAAGTAAGGGAGATGGGGCATGAAGTTATTTCTTGGAGTTGGACACATACCAAGTTTAGCTCAGTTCTGGGCATCTTTGAAATACCTATACAAACTTGTTCCTACATAGTAACTTGCATCTTTGAATGATAATCTGCTTGCTTACAGCAACGTGCTATATGTTCTGAATGCCCGAATTGGCAATCTGTGTCAAAATTTGTTAGGAATTATGTGATCCGTACTAGCTGGAAGTAAGACAGATGGGGCATGAAGTTATTTCTAGGAGTTGGACACATACCAAGTTTAGCTCAGTTCTGGGCATCTTTGAAATACCTATACAAACTTGTTCCTACATAGTAACTTGCAACTTTGAATGAGAATGTGCTTGCTTACAGCAACGTGCTATATGTTCTGAATGCCCGAATTGGGAATCTGTGTCAAAACTTTGTTAGGAATTATGTGATCCGTACTAGCTGGAAGTAAGGGAGATGGGGCATGAAGTTATTTCTTGGAGTTGGAGACATACCAAGTTAAGCTCAGTTCTGGGCATCTTTGAAATACATATACAAACTTGTTCCTACTTAGTAACTTGCATCTTTGAATGAGAATGTGCTTGCTTACAGCAACGTGCTATATGTTCTGAATGCCCGAATTGGCAATCTGTGTCAAAACTTTGTTAGCAATTATGTGATCCGTACTAGCTGGAAGTAAGGGAGATGGGGCATGAAGTTATTTCTAGGAGTTGGACACATACCAAGTTTAGCTCAGTTCTGGGCATCTTTGAAATACCTATACAAACTTGTGCCTACATAGTAACTAGCATCTTTGAATGAGAATGTGCTTGCTTACAGCAACGTGCTATATGTTCTGAATGCCCGAATTGGGATTCTGTGTCAAAACTTTGTTAGGAATTATGTGATCCGTACTAGCTGGAGGTAAGGGAGATGGGGCATGAAGTTATTTCTAGGAGTTGGACACATACCAAGTTTAGCTCAGTTCTGGGCATCTTTGAAATACCTATACAAACTTGTTCCTACATAGTAACTTGCAACTTTGAATGAAAATGTGCTTGCTTACAGCAACGTGCTATATGTTCTGAATGCCCGAATTGGGAATCTGTGTCAAAACTTTGTTAGGAATTATGTGATCCTTACTAGCTGGAAGTAAGGCAGATGGGGCATCAAGTTATTTCTAGGAGTTGGGCACATACCAAGTTTAGCTCAGTTCTGGGCATCTTTGAAATACCTATACAAACTTGTTCCTACATAGTAACTTGCAATTTTGAATGAAAATGTGCTTGCTTACAGCAACGTGCTATATGTTCTGAATGCCCGAATTGGGAATCTGTGTCAAAACTTTGTTAGGAATTATGTGATCCTTACTAGCTGGAAGTAAGGGAGATGGGGCATGAAGTTATTTCTAGGAGTTGGACACATACCAAGTTTAGCTCAGTTCTGGGCATCTTTGAAATACCTATACAAACTTGTTCCTTCATAGTAACTTGCAACTTTGAATGAGAATCTGCTTGCTTACAGCAACGTGCTATATGTTCTGAATGCCCGAATTGGGAATCTGTGTCAAAACTTTGTTAGGAATTATGTGATCCTTACTAGCTGGAAGTAAGGGAGATGGGGCATGAAGTTATTTCTAGGAGTTGGACACATACCAAGTTTAGCTCAGTTCTGGGCATCTTTGAAATACCTATACAAACTTGTTCCTACATAGTAACTTGCAACTTTGAATGAGAATGTGCTTGCTTACAGCAACGAGCTATATGTTCTGAATGCACGAATTGGGAATCTCTGTCAAAACTTTGTTAGGAATTATGTGATCCTTACTAGCTGGAAGTAAGGGAGATGGGGCATGAAGTTATTTCTAGGAGTTGGACACATACCAAGTTTAGCTCAGTTCTGGGCATCTTTGAAATACCTATACAAACTTGTTCCTACATAGTAACTTGCAACTTGAATGAGAATGTGCTTGCTTACAGCAACGTGCTATATGTTCTGAATGCCCGAATTGGGAATCTGTGTCAAAACTTTGTTAGGAATTATGTGATCCTTACTAGCTGGAAGTAAGGGAGATGGGGCATGAAGTTATTTCTAGGAGTTGGACACATACCAAGTTTAGCTCAGTTCTGGGCATCATTGAAATACCTATACAAACTTGTTCCTACATAGTAACTTGCAACTTTGAATGAGAATCTCCTTGCTTACAGCAACGTGCTATATGTTCTGAATGCCCGAATTGGGAATCTGTGTCAAAACTTTGTTAGGAATTAGGTGATCCTTACTAGCTGGAAGTAAGGGGGATGGGGCATGAAGATATTTCTAGGAGTTGGACACATACCAAGTTTAGCTCAGTTCTGGGCATCTTTGAAATACCTATACAAACTTGTTCCTACATAGTAACTTGCAACTTTGAATGAGAATGTGCTTGCTCTCAGCAACGTGCTATATGTTCTGAATGCCCGAATTGGGAATCTGTGTCAAAACTTTGTTAGGAATTATGTGATCCGTACTAGCTGGAAGTAAGGCAGATGGGGCATGAAGTTATTTCTAGGAGTTGGACACATACCAAGTTTAGCTCAGTTCTGGGCATCTTTGAAATACCTATACAAACTTGTTCCTACATAGTAACTTGCAACTTTGAATGAAAATGTGCTTGCTTACAGCAACGTGCTATATGTTCTGAATGCCCGAATTGGGAATCTGTGTCAAAACTTTGTTAGGAATTATGTGATCCGTACTAGCTGGAAGTAAGGGAGATGGGGCATGAAGTTATTTCTAGGAGTTGGACACATACCAAGTTTAGCTCAGTTCTGGGCATCTTTGAAATACCTATACAAACTTGTTCCTACATAGTAACTTGCAACTTTGAATGAGAATGTGCTTGCTTACAGCAACGTGCTATATGTTCTGAATGCCCGAATTGGGAATCTGTGTCAAAACTTTGTTAGGAATTATGTTATCCGTACTAGCTGGAAGTAAGGGAGATGGGGCATGAAGTTATTTCTTGGAGTTGGAGACATACCAAGTTTAGCTCAGTTCTGGGCATCTTTGAAATACCTATACAAACTTGTTCCTACATAGTAACTTGCATCTTTGAATGAGAATGTGCTTGCTTACAGCAACGTGCTATATGTTCTGAATGCCCGAATTGGCAATCTGTGTCAAAACTTTGTTAGGAATTATGTGATCCTTACTAGCTGGAAGTAAGGGAGATGGGGCATGAAGTTATTTCTTGGAGTTGGACACATACCAAGTTTAGCTCAGTTCTGGGCATCTTTGAAATACCTATACAAACTTGTTCCTACATAGTAACTTGCATCTTTGAATGATAATCTGCTTGCTTACAGCAACGTGCTATATGTTCTGAATGCCCGAATTGGCAATCTGTGTCAAAATTTGTTAGGAATTATGTGATCCGTACTAGCTGGAAGTAAGGCAGATGGGGCATGAAGTTATTTCTAGGAGTTGGACACATACCAAGTTTAGCTCAGTTCTGGGCATCTTTGAAATACCTATACAAACTTGTTCCTACATAGTAACTTGCAACTTTGAATGAGAATGTGCTTGCTTACAGCAACGTGCTATATGTTCTGAATGCCCGAATTGGGAATCTGTGTCAAAACTTTGTTAGGAATTATGTGATCCGTACTAGCTGGAAGTAAGGGAGATGGGGCATGAAGTTATTTCTTGGAGTTGGAGACATACCAAGTTTAGCTCAGTTCTGGGCATCTTTGAAATACATATACAAACTTGTTCCTACTTAGTAACTTGCATCTTTGAATGAGAATGTGCTTGCTTACAGCAACGTGCTATATGTTCTGAATGCCCGAATTGGCAATCTGTGTCAAAACTTTGTTAGCAATTATGTGATCCGTACTAGCTGGAAGTAAGGGAGATGGGGCATGAAGTTATTTCTAGGAGTTGGACACATACCAAGTTTAGCTCAGTTCTGGGCATCTTTGAAATACCTATACAAACTTGTGCCTACATAGTAACTAGCATCTTTGAATGAGAATGTGCTTGCTTACAGCAACGTGCTATATGTTCTGAATGCCCGAATTGGGATTCTGTGTCAAAACTTTGTTAGGAATTATGTGATCCGTACTAGCTGGAAGTAAGGGAGATGGGGCATGAAGTTATTTCTAGGAGTTGGACACATACCAAGTTTAGCTCAGTTCTGGGCATCTTTGAAATACCTATACAAACTTGTTCCTACATAGTAACTTGCAACTTTGAATGAAAATGTGCTTGCTTACAGCAACGTGCTATATGTTCTGAATGCCCGAATTGGGAATCTGTGTCAAAACTTTGTTAGGAATTATGTGATCCTTACTAGCTGGAAGTAAGGGAGATGGGGCATGAAGTTATTTCTAGGAGTTGGACACATACCAAGTTTAGCTCAGTTCTGGGCATCTTTGAAATACCTATACAAACTTGTTCCTACATAGTAACTTGCATCTTTGAATGAGAATCTGCTTGCTTACAGCAACGTGCTATATGTTCTGAATGCCCGAATTGGGAATCTGTGTCAAAACTTTGTTAGGAATTATGTGATCCTTACTAGCTGGAAGTAAGGCAGATTGGGCATGAAGTTATTTCTAGGAGTTGGACACATACCAAGTTTAGCTCAGTTCTGGGCATCTTTGAAATACCTATACAAACTTGTTCCTACATAGTAACTTGCAACTTTGAATGAGAATCTGCTTGCTTACAGCAACGTGCTATATGTTCTGAATGCCCGAATTGGGAATCTGTGTCAAAACTTTGTTAGGAATTATGTGATCCTTACTAGCTGGAAGTAAGGGAGATGGGGCATGAAGTTATTTCTAGGAGTTGGACACATACCAAGTTTAGCTCAGTTCTGGGCATCTTTGAAATACCTATACAAACTTGTTCCTACATAGTAACTTGCATCTTTGAATGAGTATGTGCTTGTTGCAGCAACGTGCTATATGTTCTGAATGCCCGATTTGGGAATCTGTGTCAAAACTTTGTTAGGAATTATGTGATCCTTACTCGCTGGAAGTAAGGGAGATGGGGCATGAAGTTATTTCTAAGAGTTGGACACATACCAAGTTTAGCTCAGTTCTGGGCATCTTTGAAATACCTATACAAACTTGTTCCTACATAGTAACTTGCATCTTTGAATGAGAATCTGCTTGCTTGCAGCAACGTGCTATATGTTCTGAATGCCCGATTTGGGAATCTGTGTCAAAACTTTGTTAGGAATTATGTGATCCTTACTAGCTGGAAGTAAGGGAGATGGGGCATGAAGTTATTTCTAGGAGTTGGACACATACCAAGTTTAGCTCAGTTCTGGGCATCTTTGAAATACCTATACAAACTTGTTCCTACATAGTAACTTGCAACTTTGAATGAGAATGTGCTTGCTTACAGCAACGTGCTATATGTTCTGAATGCCCGAATTGGGAATCTGTGTCAAAACTTTGTTAGGAATTATGTGATCCTTACTAGCTGGAAGTAAGGGAGATGGGGCATGAAGTTATTTCTAGGAGTTGGACACATACCAAGTTTAGCTCAGTTCTGGGCATCTTTGAAATACCTATACAAACTTGTTCCTACATAGTAACTTGCATCTTTGAATGAGAATGTGCTTGCTTACAGCAACGTGCTATATGTTCTGAATGCCCGAATTGGGAATCTGTGTCAAAACTTTGTTAGGAATTATGTGATCCTTACTAGCTGGAAGTAAGGGAGATGGGGCATGAAGTTATTTCTAGGAGTTGGACACATACCAAGTTTAGCTCAGTTCTGGGCATCTTTGAAATACCTATACAAACTTGTTCCTACATAGTAACTTGCAACTTTGAATGAGAATGTGCTTGCTTACAGCAACGTGCTATATGTTCTGAATGCCCGAATTGGGAATCTGTGTCAAAACTTTGTTAGGAATTATGTGATCCGTACTAGCTGGAAGTAAGGCAGATGGGGCATGAAGTTATTTCTAGGAGTTGGACACATACCAAGTTTAGCTCAGTTCTGGGCATCTTTGAAATACCTATACAAACTTGTTCTCACATAGCAACTTGCAACTTTGAATGAGAATGTGCTTGCTTACAGCAACGTGCTATATGTTCTGAATGCCCGAATTGGGAATCTGTGTCAAAACTTTGTTAGGAATTATGTGATCCGTACTAGCTGGAAGTAAGGCAGATGGGGCATGAAGTTATTTCTAGGAGTTGGACACATATCAAGTTTAGCTCAGTTCTGGGCATCTTTGAAATACCTATACAAACTTGTTCCTACATAGTAACTTGCAACTTTGAATGAAAATGTACTTGCTTACAGCAACGTGCTATATGTTCTGAATGCCCGAATTGGGAATCTGTGTCAAAACTTTGTTAGGAATTATGTGATCCGTACTAGCTGGAAGTAAGGCAGATGGGGCATGAAGTTATTTCTAGGAGTTGGACACATACCAAGTTTAGCTCAGTTCTGGGCATCTTTGAAATACCTATACAAACTTGTTCCTACATAGTAACTTGCAACTTTGAATGAGAATGTGCTTGCTTACAGCAACGTGCTATATGTTCTGAATGCCCGAATTGGGAATCTGTGTCAAAACTTTGTTAGGAATTATGTGATCCGTACTAGCTGGAAGTAAGGGAGATGGGGCATGAAGTTATTTCTTGGAGTTGGAGACATACCAAGTTTAGCTCAGTTCTGGGCATCTTTGAAATACCTATACAAACTTGTTCCTACATCGTAACTTGCATCTTTGAATGAGAATCTGCTTGCTTACAGCAACGTGCTATATGTTCTGAATGCCCGAATTGGGAATCTGTGTCAAAAATTTGTTAGGAATTATGTGATCCTTACTAGCTGGAAGTAAGGGAGATGGGGCATGAAGTTATTTCTAGGAGTTGGACACATACCAAGTTTAGCTCAGTTCTGGGCATCTTTGAAATACCTATACAAACTTGTTCCTACATAGTAACTTGCAACTTTGAATGAGAATGTGCTTGCTTACAGCAACGTGCTATGTTCTGAATGCCCGAATTGGGAATCTGTGTCAAAACTTTGTTAGGAATTATGTGATCCGTACTAGCTGGAAGTAAGGCAGATGGGGCATGAAGTTATTTCTAGGAGTTGGACACATACCAAGTTTAGCTCAGTTCTGGGCATCTTTGAAATACCTATACAAACTTGTTCCTACATAGTAACTTGCAATTTTGAATGAGAATGTGCTTGCTTACAGCAACGTGCTATATGTTCTGAATGCCCGAATTGGGAATCTGTGTCAAAACTTTGTTAGGAATTATGTGATCCTTACTAGCTGGAAGTAAGGCAGATGGGGCATGAAGTTATTTCTTGGAGTTGGACACATACCAAGTTTAGCTCAGTTCTGGGCATCTTTGAAATACCTATACAAACTTGTTCCTACATAATAACTTGCAACTTTGAATGAGAATGTGCTTGCTTACAGCAACGTGCTATATGTTCTGAATGCCCGAATTGGCAATCTGTGTCAAAACTTTGTTAGGAATTATGTGATCCGTACTAGCTGGAAGTAAGGCAGATGGGGCATGAAGTTATTTCTAGGAGTTGGACACATACCAAGTTTAGCTCAGTTCTGGGCATCTTTGAAATACCTATACAAACTTGTTCCTACATAGTAACTTGCAATTTTGAATGAGAATGTGCTTGCTTACAGCAACGTGCTATATGTTCTGAATGCCCGAATTGGGAATCTGTGTCAAAACTTTGTTAGGAATTATGTGATCCTTACTAGCTGGAAGTAAGGCAGATGGGGCATGAAGTTATTTCTTGGAGTTGGACACATACCAAGTTTAGCTCAGTTCTGGGCATCTTTGAAATACCTATACAAACTTGTTCCTACATAATAACTTGCAACTTTGAATGAGAATGTGCTTGCTTACAGCAACGTGCTATATGTTCTGAATGCCCGAATTGGCAATCTGTGTCAAAACTTTGTTAGGAATTATGTGATCCGTACTAGCTGGAAGTAAGGCAGATGGGGCATCAAGTTATTTCTAGGAGTTGGACACATACCAAGTTTAGCTCAGTTCTGGGCATCTTTGAAATACCTATACAAACTTGTTCCTACATAGTAACTTGCATCTTTGAATGAGAATGTGCTTGCTTACAGCAACGTGCTATATGTTCTGAATGCCCGAATTGGGAATCTGTGTCAAAACTTTGTTAGGAATTATGTGATCCGTACTAGCTGGAAGTAAGGGAGATGGGGCATGAAGTTATTTCTTGGAGTTGGAGACATACCAAGTTTAGCTCAGTTCTGGGCATCTTTGAAATACATATACAAACTTGTTCCTACTTAGTAACTTGCATCTTTGAATGAGAATGTGCTTGCTTACAGCAACGTGCTATATGTTCTGAATGCCCGAATTGGCAATCTGTGTCAAAAATTTGTTAGGAATTATGTGATCCTTACTAGCTGGAAGTAAGGCAGATGGGGCATGAAGTTATTTCTAGGAGTTGGACACATACCAAGTTTAGCTCAGTTCTGGGCATCTTTGAAATACCTATACAAACTTGTTCCTACATAGTAACTTGCAACTTTGAATGAGAATGTGCTTGCTTACAGCAACGTGCTATATGTTCTGAATGCCCGAATTGGGAATCTGTGTCAAAACTTTGTTAGGAATTATGTTATCCGTACTAGCTGGAAGTAAGGGAGATGGGGCATGAAGTTATTTCTTGGAGTTGGAGACATACCAAGTTTAGCTCAGTTCTGGGCATCTTTGAAATACCTATACAAACTTGTTCCTACATAGTAACTTGCATCTTTGAATGAGAATGTGCTTGCTTACAGCAACGTGCTATATGTTCTGAATGCCCGAATTGGCAATCTGTGTCAAAACTTTGTTAGGAATTATGTGATCCTTACTAGCTGGAAGTAAGGGAGATG
The DNA here is from genome assembly GCF_020826845.1 of Diceros bicornis minor. Lineage (NCBI taxonomy): Eukaryota > Metazoa > Chordata > Mammalia > Perissodactyla > Rhinocerotidae > Diceros > Diceros bicornis. The sequence goes on along the minus strand of NW_026690920.1, from coordinate 485,934 downwards.
GGGCATGAAGTTATTTCTTGGAGTTGGACACATACCAAGTTTAGCTCAGTTCTGGGCATCTTTGAAATACCTATACAAACTTGTTCCTACATAGTAACTTGCATCTTTGAATGATAATCTGCTTGCTTACAGCAACGTGCTATATGTTCTGAATGCCCGAATTGGCAATCTGTGTCAAAATTTGTTAGGAATTATGTGATCCGTACTAGCTGGAAGTAAGGCAGATGGGGCATGAAGTTATTTCTAGGAGTTGGACACATACCAAGTTTAGCTCAGTTCTGGGCATCTTTGAAATACCTATACAAACTTGTTCCTACATAGTAACTTGCAACTTTGAATGAGAATGTGCTTGCTTACAGCAACGTGCTATATGTTCTGAATGCCCGAATTGGGAATCTGTGTCAAAACTTTGTTAGGAATTATGTGATCCGTACTAGCTGGAAGTAAGGGAGATGGGGCATGAAGTTATTTCTTGGAGTTGGAGACATACCAAGTTTAGCTCAGTTCTGGGCATCTTTGAAATACATATACAAACTTGTTCCTACTTAGTAACTTGCATCTTTGAATGAGAATGTGCTTGCTTACAGCAACGTGCTATATGTTCTGAATGCCCGAATTGGCAATCTGTGTCAAAACTTTGTTAGGAATTATGTGATCCTTACTAGCTGGAAGTAAGGGAGATGGGGCATGAAGTTATTTCTTGGAGTTGGACACATACCAAGTTTAGCTCAGTTCTGGGCATCTTTGAAATACCTATACAAACTTGTTCCTACATAGTAACTTGCATCTTTGAATGATAATCTGCTTGCTTACAGCAACGTGCTATATGTTCTGAATGCCCGAATTGGCAATCTGTGTCAAAATTTGTTAGGAATTATGTGATCCGTACTAGCTGGAAGTAAGGGAGATGGGGCATGAAGTTATTTCTAGGAGTTGGACACATACCAAGTTTAGCTCAGTTCTGGGCATCTTTGAAATACCTATACAAACTTGTTCCTACATAGTAACTTGCAACTTTGAATGAAAATGTGCTTGCTTACAGCAACGTGCTATATGTTCTGAATGCCCGAATTGGGAATCTGTGTCAAAACTTTGTTAGGAATTATGTGATCCTTACTAGCTGGAAGTAAGGCAGATGGGGCATCAAGTTATTTCTAGGAGTTGGACACATACCAAGTTTAGCTCAGTTCTGGGCATCTTTGAAATACCTATACAAACTTGTTCCTACATAGTAACTTGCAATTTTGAATGAAAATGTGCTTGCTTACAGCAACGTGCTATATGTTCTGAATGCCCGAATTGGGAATCTGTGTCAAAACTTTGTTAGGAATTATGTGATCCTTACTAGCTGGAAGTAAGGGAGATGGGGCATGAAGTTATTTCTAGGAGTTGGACACATACCAAGTTTAGCTCAGTTCTGGGCATCTTTGAAATACCTATACAAACTTGTTCCTTCATAGTAACTTGCAACTTTGAATGAGAATCTGCTTGCTAACAGCAACGTGCTATATGTTCTGAATGCCCGAATTGGGAATCTGTGTCAAAACTTTGTTAGGAATTATGTGATCCTTACTAGCTGGAAGTAAGGGAGATGGGGCATGAAGTTATTTCTAGGAGTTGGACACATACCAAGTTTAGCTCAGTTCTGGGCATCTTTGAAATACCTATACAAACTTGTTCCTACATAGTAACTTGCAACTTTGAATGAGAATGTGCTTGCTTACAGCAACGTGCTATATGTTCTGAATGCCCGAATTGGGAATCTCTGTCAAAACTTTGTTAGGAATTATGTGATCCTTACTAGCTGGAAGTAAGGGAGATGGGGCATGAAGTTATTTCTAGGAGTTGGACACATACCAAGTTTAGCTCAGTTCTGGGCATCTTTGAAATACCTATACAAACTTGTTCCTACATAGTAACTTGCAACTTGAATGAGAATGTGCTTGCTTACAGCAACGTGCTATATGTTCTGAATGCCCGAATTGGGAATCTGTGTCAAAACTTTGTTAGGAATTATGTGATCCTTACTAGCTGGAAGTAAGGGAGATGGGGCATGAAGTTATTTCTAGGAGTTGGACACATACCAAGTTTAGCTCAGTTCTGGGCATCATTGAAATACCTATACAAACTTGTTCCTACATAGTAACTTGCAACTTTGAATGAGAATCTCCTTGCTTACAGCAACGTGCTATATGTTCTGAATGCCCGAATTGGGAATCTGTGTCAAAACTTTGTTAGGAATTAGGTGATCCTTACTAGCTGGAAGTAAGGGAGATGGGGCATGAAGATATTTCTAGGAGTTGGACACATACCAAGTTTAGCTCAGTTCTGGGCATCTTTGAAATACCTATACAAACTTGTTCCTACATAGTAACTTGCAACTTTGAATGAGAATGTGCTTGCTCTCAGCAACGTGCTATATGTTCTGAATGCCCGAATTGGGAATCTGTGTCAAAACTTTGTTAGGAATTATGTGATCCGTACTAGCTGGAAGTAAGGCAGATGGGGCATGAAGTTATTTCTAGGAGTTGGACACATACCAAGTTTAGCTCAGTTCTGGGCATCTTTGAAATACCTATACAAACTTGTTCCTACATAGTAACTTGCAACTTTGAATGAAAATGTGCTTGCTTACAGCAACGTGCTATATGTTCTGAATGCCCGAATTGGGAATCTGTGTCAAAACTTTGTTAGGAATTATGTGATCCGTACTAGCTGGAAGTAAGGGAGATTGGGCATGAAGTTATTTCTAGGAGTTGGACACATACCAAGTTTAGCTCAGTTCTGGGCATCTTTGAAATACCTATACAAACTTGTTCCTACATAGTAACTTGCAACTTTGAATGAGAATGTGCTTGCTTACAGCAACGTGCTATATGTTCTGAATGCCCGAATTGGGAATCTGTGTCAAAACTTTGTTAGGAATTATGTTATCCGTACTAGCTGGAAGTAAGGGAGATGGGGCATGAAGTTATTTCTTGGAGTTGGAGACATACCAAGTTTAGCTCAGTTCTGGGCATCTTTGAAATACCTATACAAACTTGTTCCTACATAGTAACTTGCATCTTTGAATGAGAATGTGCTTGCTTACAGCAACGTGCTATATGTTCTGAATGCCCGAATTGGCAATCTGTGTCAAAACTTTGTTAGGAATTATGTGATCCTTACTAGCTGGAAGTAAGGGAGATGGGGCATGAAGTTATTTCTTGGAGTTGGACACATACCAAGTTTAGCTCAGTTCTGGGCATCTTTGAAATACCTATACAAACTTGTTCCTACATAGTAACTTGCATCTTTGAATGATAATCTGCTTGCTTACAGCAACGTGATATATGTTCTGAATGCCCGAATTGGCAATCTGTGTCAAAATTTGTTAGGAATTATGTGATCCGTACTAGCTGGAAGTAAGGCAGATGGGGCATGAAGTTATTTCTAGGAGTTGGACACATACCAAGTTTAGCTCAGTTCTGGGCATCTTTGAAATACCTATACAAACTTGTTCCTACATAGTAACTTGCAACTTTGAATGAGAATGTGCTTGCTTACAGCAACGTGCTATATGTTCTGAATGCCCGAATTGGGAATCTGTGTCAAAACTTTGTTAGGAATTATGTGATCCGTACTAGCTGGAAGTAAGGGAGATGGGGCATGAAGTTATTTCTTGGAGTTGGAGACATACCAAGTTTAGCTCAGTTCTGGGCATCTTTGAAATACATATACAAACTTGTTCCTACTTAGTAACTTGCATCTTTGAATGAGAATGTGCTTGCTTACAGCAACGTGCTATATGTTCTGAATGCCCGAATTGGCAATCTGTGTCAAAACTTTGTTAGGAATTATGTGATCCTTACTAGCTGGAAGTAAGGGAGATGGGGCATGAAGTTATTTCTTGGAGTTGGACACATACCAAGTTTAGCTCAGTTCTGGGCATCTTTGAAATACCTATACAAACTTGTTCCTACATAGTAACTTGCATCTTTGAATGATAATCTGCTTGCTTACAGCAACGTGCTATATGTTCTGAATGCCCGAATTGGCAATCTGTGTCAAAATTTGTTAGGAATTATGTGATCCGTACTAGCTGGAAGTAAGACAGATGGGGCATGAAGTTATTTCTAGGAGTTGGACACATACCAAGTTTAGCTCAGTTCTGGGCATCTTTGAAATACCTATACAAACTTGTTCCTACATAGTAACTTGCAACTTTGAATGAGAATGTGCTTGCTTACAGCAACGTGCTATATGTTCTGAATGCCCGAATTGGGAATCTGTGTCAAAACTTTGTTAGGAATTATGTGATCCGTACTAGCTGGAAGTAAGGGAGATGGGGCATGAAGTTATTTCTTGGAGTTGGAGACATACCAAGTTAAGCTCAGTTCTGGGCATCTTTGAAATACATATACAAACTTGTTCCTACTTAGTAACTTGCATCTTTGAATGAGAATGTGCTTGCTTACAGCAACGTGCTATATGTTCTGAATGCCCGAATTGGCAATCTGTGTCAAAACTTTGTTAGCAATTATGTGATCCGTACTAGCTGGAAGTAAGGGAGATGGGGCATGAAGTTATTTCTAGGAGTTGGACACATACCAAGTTTAGCTCAGTTCTGGGCATCTTTGAAATACCTATACAAACTTGTGCCTACATAGTAACTAGCATCTTTGAATGAGAATGTGCTTGCTTACAGCAACGTGCTATATGTTCTGAATGCCCGAATTGGGATTCTGTGTCAAAACTTTGTTAGGAATTATGTGATCCGTACTAGCTGGAGGTAAGGGAGATGGGGCATGAAGTTATTTCTAGGAGTTGGACACATACCAAGTTTAGCTCAGTTCTGGGCATCTTTGAAATACCTATACAAACTTGTTCCTACATAGTAACTTGCAACTTTGAATGAAAATGTGCTTGCTTACAGCAACGTGCTATATGTTCTGAATGCCCGAATTGGGAATCTGTGTCAAAACTTTGTTAGGAATTATGTGATCCTTACTAGCTGGAAGTAAGGCAGATGGGGCATCAAGTTATTTCTAGGAGTTGGGCACATACCAAGTTTAGCTCAGTTCTGGGCATCTTTGAAATACCTATACAAACTTGTTCCTACATAGTAACTTGCAATTTTGAATGAAAATGTGCTTGCTTACAGCAACGTGCTATATGTTCTGAATGCCCGAATTGGGAATCTGTGTCAAAACTTTGTTAGGAATTATGTGATCCTTACTAGCTGGAAGTAAGGGAGATGGGGCATGAAGTTATTTCTAGGAGTTGGACACATACCAAGTTTAGCTCAGTTCTGGGCATCTTTGAAATACCTATACAAACTTGTTCCTTCATAGTAACTTGCAACTTTGAATGAGAATCTGCTTGCTTACAGCAACGTGCTATATGTTCTGAATGCCCGAATTGGGAATCTGTGTCAAAACTTTGTTAGGAATTATGTGATCCTTACTAGCTGGAAGTAAGGGAGATGGGGCATGAAGTTATTTCTAGGAGTTGGACACATACCAAGTTTAGCTCAGTTCTGGGCATCTTTGAAATACCTATACAAACTTGTTCCTACATAGTAACTTGCAACTTTGAATGAGAATGTGCTTGCTTACAGCAACGTGCTATATGTTCTGAATGCCCGAATTGGGAATCTCTGTCAAAACTTTGTTAGGAATTATGTGATCCTTACTAGCTGGAAGTAAGGGAGATGGGGCATGAAGTTATTTCTAGGAGTTGGACACATACCAAGTTTAGCTCAGTTCTGGGCATCTTTGAAATACCTATACAAACTTGTTCCTACATAGTAACTTGCAACTTGAATGAGAATGTGCTTGCTTACAGCAACGTGCTATATGTTCTGAATGCCCGAATTGGGAATCTGTGTCAAAACTTTGTTAGGAATTATGTGATCCTTACTAGCTGGAAGTAAGGGAGATGGGGCATGAAGTTATTTCTAGGAGTTGGACACATACCAAGTTTAGCTCAGTTCTGGGCATCATTGAAATACCTATACAAACTTGTTCCTACATAGTAACTTGCAACTTTGAATGAGAATCTCCTTGCTTACAGCAACGTGCTATATGTTCTGAATGCCCGAATTGGGAATCTGTGTCAAAACTTTGTTAGGAATTAGGTGATCCTTACTAGCTGGAAGTAAGGGGGATGGGGCATGAAGATATTTCTAGGAGTTGGACACATACCAAGTTTAGCTCAGTTCTGGGCATCTTTGAAATACCTATACAAACTTGTTCCTACATAGTAACTTGCAACTTTGAATGAGAATGTGCTTGCTCTCAGCAACGTGCTATATGTTCTGAATGCCCGAATTGGGAATCTGTGTCAAAACTTTGTTAGGAATTATGTGATCCGTACTAGCTGGAAGTAAGGCAGATGGGGCATGAAGTTATTTCTAGGAGTTGGACACATACCAAGTTTAGCTCAGTTCTGGGCATCTTTGAAATACCTATACAAACTTGTTCCTACATAGTAACTTGCAACTTTGAATGAAAATGTGCTTGCTTACAGCAACGTGCTATATGTTCTGAATGCCCGAATTGGGAATCTGTGTCAAAACTTTGTTAGGAATTATGTGATCCGTACTAGCTGGAAGTAAGGGAGATGGGGCATGAAGTTATTTCTAGGAGTTGGACACATACCAAGTTTAGCTCAGTTCTGGGCATCTTTGAAATACCTATACAAACTTGTTCCTACATAGTAACTTGCAACTTTGAATGAGAATGTGCTTGCTTACAGCAACGTGCTATATGTTCTGAATGCCCGAATTGGGAATCTGTGTCAAAACTTTGTTAGGAATTATGTTATCCGTACTAGCTGGAAGTAAGGGAGATGGGGCATGAAGTTATTTCTTGGAGTTGGAGACATACCAAGTTTAGCTCAGTTCTGGGCATCTTTGAAATACCTATACAAACTTGTTCCTACATAGTAACTTGCATCTTTGAATGAGAATGTGCTTGCTTACAGCAACGTGCTATATGTTCTGAATGCCCGAATTGGCAATCTGTGTCAAAACTTTGTTAGGAATTATGTGATCCTTACTAGCTGGAAGTAAGGGAGATGGGGCATGAAGTTATTTCTTGGAGTTGGACACATACCAAGTTTAGCTCAGTTCTGGGCATCTTTGAAATACCTATACAAACTTGTTCCTACATAGTAACTTGCATCTTTGAATGATAATCTGCTTGCTTACAGCAACGTGCTATATGTTCTGAATGCCCGAATTGGCAATCTGTGTCAAAATTTGTTAGGAATTATGTGATCCGTACTAGCTGGAAGTAAGGCAGATGGGGCATGAAGTTATTTCTAGGAGTTGGACACATACCAAGTTTAGCTCAGTTCTGGGCATCTTTGAAATACCTATACAAACTTGTTCCTACATAGTAACTTGCAACTTTGAATGAGAATGTGCTTGCTTACAGCAACGTGCTATATGTTCTGAATGCCCGAATTGGGAATCTGTGTCAAAACTTTGTTAGGAATTATGTGATCCGTACTAGCTGGAAGTAAGGGAGATGGGGCATGAAGTTATTTCTTGGAGTTGGAGACATACCAAGTTTAGCTCAGTTCTGGGCATCTTTGAAATACATATACAAACTTGTTCCTACTTAGTAACTTGCATCTTTGAATGAGAATGTGCTTGCTTACAGCAACGTGCTATATGTTCTGAATGCCCGAATTGGCAATCTGTGTCAAAACTTTGTTAGCAATTATGTGATCCGTACTAGCTGGAAGTAAGGGAGATGGGGCATGAAGTTATTTCTAGGAGTTGGACACATACCAAGTTTAGCTCAGTTCTGGGCATCTTTGAAATACCTATACAAACTTGTGCCTACATAGTAACTAGCATCTTTGAATGAGAATGTGCTTGCTTACAGCAACGTGCTATATGTTCTGAATGCCCGAATTGGGATTCTGTGTCAAAACTTTGTTAGGAATTATGTGATCCGTACTAGCTGGAAGTAAGGGAGATGGGGCATGAAGTTATTTCTAGGAGTTGGACACATACCAAGTTTAGCTCAGTTCTGGGCATCTTTGAAATACCTATACAAACTTGTTCCTACATAGTAACTTGCAACTTTGAATGAAAATGTGCTTGCTTACAGCAACGTGCTATATGTTCTGAATGCCCGAATTGGGAATCTGTGTCAAAACTTTGTTAGGAATTATGTGATCCTTACTAGCTGGAAGTAAGGCAGATGGGGCATCAAGTTATTTCTAGGAGTTGGACACATACCAAGTTTAGCTCAGTTCTGGGCATCTTTGAAATACCTATACAAACTTGTTCCTACATAGTAACTTGCAATTTTGAATGAAAATGTGCTTGCTTACAGCAACGTGCTATATGTTCTGAATGCCCGAATTCGGAATCTGTGTCAAAACTTTGTTAGGAATTATGTGATCCTTACTAGCTGGAAGTAAGGGAGATGGGGCATGAAGTTATTTCTAGGAGTTGGACACATACCAAGTTTAGCTCAGTTCTGGGCATCTTTGAAATACCTATACAAACTTGTTCCTTCATAGTAACTTGCAACTTTGAATGAGAATGTGCTTGCTTACAGCAACGTGCTATATGTTCTGAATGCCCGAATTGGGAATCTGTGTCAAAACTTTGTTAGGAATTATGTGATCCGTACTAGCTGGAAGTAAGGGAGATGGGGCATGAAGTTATTTCTAGGAGTTGGACACATACCAAGTTTAGCTCAGTTCTGGGCATCTTTGAAATACCTATACAAACTTGTTCCTACATAGTAACTTGCATCTTTGAATGAGAATGTGCTTGCTTACAGCAACGTGCTATATGTTCTGAATGCCCGAATTGGGAATCTCTGTCAAAACTTTGTTAGGAATTATGTGATCCTTACTAGCTGGAAGTAAGGGAGATGGGGCATGAAGTTATTTCTAGGAGTTGGACACATACCAAGTTTAGCTCAGTTCTGGGCATCTTTGAAATACCTATACAAACTTGTTCCTACATAGTAACTAGCATCTTTGAATGAGAATGTGCTTGCTTACAGCAACGTGCTATATGTTCTGAATGCCCGAATTGGGAATCTGTGTCAAAACTTTGTTAGGAATTATGTGATCCTTACTAGCTGGAAGTAAGGGAGATGGGGCATGAAGTTATTTCTAGGAGTTGGACACATACCAAGTTTAGCTCAGTTCTGGGCATCATTGAAATACCTATACAAACTTGTTCCTACATAGTAACTTGCAACTTTGAATGAGAATCTCCTTTCTTACAGCAACGTGCTATATGTTCTGAATGCCCGAATTGGGAATCTGTGTCAAAACTTTGTTAGGAATTAGGTGATCCTTACTAGCTGGAAGTAAGGGAGATGGGGCATGAAGAGATTTCTAGGAGTTGGACACATACCAAGTTTAGCTCAGTTCTGGGCATCTTTGAAATACCTATACAAACTTGTTCCTACATAGTAACTTGCATCTTTGAATGAGAATCTGCTTGCTTACAGCAACGTGCTATATGTTCTGAATGCCCGAATTGGGAATCTGTGTCAAAACTTTGTTAGGAATTATGTGATCCTTACTAGCTGGAAGTAAGGGAGATGGGGCATGAAGTTATTTCTAGGAGTTGGACACATACCAAGTTTAGCTCAGTTCTGGGCATCATTGAAATACCTATACAAACTTGTTCCTACATAGTAACTTGCAACTTTGAATGAGAATCTCCTTGCTTACAGCAACGTGCTATATGTTCTGAATGCCCGAATTGGGAATCTGTGTCAAAACTTTGTTAGGAATTAGGTGATCCTTACTAGCTGGAAGTAAGGGAGATGGGGCATGAAGATATTTCTAGGAGTTGGACACATACCAAGTTTAGCTCAGTTCTGGGCATCTTTGAAATACCTATACAAACTTGTTCCTACATAGTAACTTGCAACTTTGAATGAGAATGTGCTTGCTTACAGCAACGTGCTATATGTTCTGAATGCCCGAATTGGGAATCTGTGTCAAACTTTGTTAGGAATTATGTGATCCTTTCTAGCTGGAAGTAAGGGAGATGGGACATGAAGTCATTTCTAGGAGTTGGACACATACCAAGTTTAGCTCAGTTCTGGGCATCTTTGAAATACCTATACAAACTTGTTCCTACATAGTAACTTGCAACTTGAATGAGAATGTGCTTGCTTACAGCAACGTGCTATATGTTCTGAATGCCCGAATTGGGAATCTGTGTCAAAACTTTGTTAGGAATTATGTGATCCTTACTAGCTGGAAGTAAGGGAGATGGGGCATGAAGTTATTTCTAGGAGTTGGACACATACCAAGTTTAGCTCAGTTCTGGGCATCATTGAAATACCTATACAAACTTGTTCCTACATAGTAACTTGCAACTTTGAATGAGAATCTCCTTGCTTACAGCAACGTGCTATATGTTCTGAATGCCCGAATTGGGAATCTGTGTCAAAACTTTGTTAGGAATTAGGTGATCCTTACTAGCTGGAAGTAAGGGAGATGGGGCATGAAGATATTTCTAGGAGTTGGACACATACCAAGTTTAGCTCAGTTCTGGGCATCTTTGAAATACCTATACAAACTTGTTCCTACATAGTAACTTGCATCTTTGAATGAGAATCTGCTTGCTTACAGCAACGTGCTATATGTTCTGAATGCCCGAATTGGGAATCTGTGTCAAAACTTTGTTAGGAATTATGTGATCCTTACTAGCTGGAAGTAAGGGAGATGGGGCATGAAGTTATTTCTAGGAGTTGGACACATACCAAGTTTAGCTCAGTTCTGGGCATCTTTGAAATACCTATACAAACTTGTTCCTACATAGTAACTTGCAACTTTGAATGAGAATCTGCTTGCTTACAGCAACGTGCTATATGTTCTGAATGCCCGAATTGGGAATCTGTGTCAAAACTTTGTTAGGAATTATGTGATCCTTACTAGCTGGAAGTAAGGGAGATGGGGCATGAAGTTATTTCTTGGAGTTGGAGACATACCAAGTTTAGCTCAGTTCTGGGCATCTTTGAAATACCTATACAAACTTGTTCCTACATAGTAACTTGCAACTTTGAATGAGAATGTGCTTGCTTGCAGCAACGTGCTATATGTTCTGAATGCCCGATTTGGGAATCTGTGTCAAAACTTTGTTAGGAATTATGTGATCCTTACTAGCTGGAAGTAAGGGAGATGGAGCATGATGTTATTTCTAGGAGTTGGACACATACCAAGTTTAGCTCAGTTCTGGGCATCTTTGAAATACCTATACAAACTTGTTCCTACATAGTAACTTGCATCTTTGAATGAGAATGTGCTTGCTTACAGCAACGTGCTATATGTTCTGAATGCCCGAAATGGGAATCTGTGTCAAAACTTTGTTAGGAATTATGTAATCCTTACTAGCTGGAAGTAAGGGAGATGGGGCATGAAGTTATTTCTAGGAGTTGGACACATACCAAGTTTAGCTCAGTTCTGGGCATCTTTAAATACCTATACAAACTTGTTACTACGTAGTAACTTGAATCTTTGAATGAGAATCTGCTTGCTTACAGCAACGTGCTATATGTTCTGAATGCCCGAATTGGCAATCTGTGTCAAAACTTTGTTAGGAATTATGTGATCCTTACTAGCTGGAAGTAAGGGAGATGGGGCATGAAGTTATTTCTAGGAGTTGGACACATACCAAGTTTAGCTCAGTTCTGGGCATCTTTGAAATACCTATACAAACTTGTTCCTACATAGTATCTTGCAACTTTGAATGAGAATGTGCTTGCTTACAGCAACGTGCTATATGTTCTGAATGCCCGAATTGGGAATCTGTGTCAAAACTTTGTTAGGAATTATGTGACCCTTACTAGCTGGAAGTAAGGGAGATGGGGCATGAAGTTATTTCTTGGAGTTGGAGACATACCAAGTTTAGCTCAGTTCTGGGCATCTTTGAAATACCTATACAAACTTGTTCCTACATAGTAACTTGCAACTTTGAATGAGAATGTGCTTGCTTGCAGCAACGTGCTATATGTTCTGAATGCCCGATTTGGGAATCTGTGTCAAAACTTTGTTAGGAATTATGTGATCCTTACTAGCTGGAAGTAAGGGAGATGGAGCATGAAGTTATTTCTAGGAGTTGGACACATAGCAAGTTTAGCTCAGTTCTGGGCATCTTTGAAATACCTATACAAACTTGTTCCTACATAGTAACTTGCATCTTTGAATGAGAATGTGCTTGCTTACAGCACGTGCTATATGTTCTGAATGCCCGAATTGGGAATCTGTGTCAAAACTTTGTTAGGAATTATGTGATCCTTACTAGCTGGAAGTAAGGGAGATGGGGCATGAAGTTATTTCTAGGAGTTGGACACATACCAAGTTTAGCTCAGTTCTGGGCATCTTTAAATACCTATACAAACTTGTTCCTACGTAGTAACTTGAATCTTTGAATGAGAATCTGCTTGCTTACAGCAACGTGCTATATGTTCTGAATGCCCGAATTGGCAATCTGTGTCAAAACTTTGTTAGGAATTATGTGATCCTTACTAGCTGGAAGTAAGGGAGATGGGGCATGAAGTTATTTCTAGGAGTTGGAGACTTACAACGTTTAGCTCAGTTCTGGGCATCTTTGAAATACCTATACAAACTTGTTCCTACATAGTATCTTGCAACTTTGAATGAGAATGTGCTTGCTTACAGCAACGTGCTATATGTTCTGAATGCCCGAATTGGGAATCTGTGTCAAAACTTTGTTAGGAATTATGTGATCCTTACTAGCTGGAAGTAAGGGAGATGGGGCATGAAGTTATTTCTAGGAGTTGGACACATACCAAGTTTAGCTCAGTTCTGGGCATCATTGAAATACCTATACACACTTGCTCCTACATAGTAACTTGCAACTTTGAATGAGAATGTGCTTGCTTACAGCAACGTGCTATATGTTCTGAATGCCCGAATTGGGAATCTGTGTCAAAACTTTGTTAGGAATTATGTGATCCCTACTAGCTGGAAGTAAGGGAGATGGGGCATGAAGTTATTTCTAGGAGTTGGACACATACCAAGTTTAGCTCAGTTCTGGGCATCTTTGAAATACCTATACAAACTTGTTCCTACATAGTAACTTGCAACTTTGAATGAGAATGTGCTTGCTTACAGCAACGTGCTATATGTTCTGAATGCCCGAATTGGGAATCTGTGTCAAAACTTTGTTAGGAATTATGTCATCCTTACTAGCTGGAAGTAAGGGAGATGGGGCATGAAGTTATTTCTAGGAGTTGGACACATACCAAGTTTAGCTCAGTTCTGGGCATCTTTGAAATACCTATACAAACTTGTTCCTACATAGTAACTTGCAACTTTGAATGAAAATGTGCTTGCTTACAGCAACGTGCTATATGTTCTGAATGCCCGAATTGGGAATCTGTGTCAAAACTTTGTTAGGAATTATGTGATCCGTACTAGCTGGAAGTAAGGGAGATTGGGCATGAAGTTATTTCTAGGAGTTGGACACATACCAAGTTTAGCTCAGTTCTGGGCATCTTTGAAATACCTATACAAACTTGTTCCTACATAGTAACTTGCATCTTTGAATGAGAATGTGCTTGCTTACAGCAACGTGCTATATGTTCTGAATGCCCGAATTGGCAATCTGTGTCAAAACTTTGTTAGGAATTATGTGATCCTTACTAGCTGGAAGTAAGGGAGATGGGGCATGAAGTTATTTCTTGGAGTTGGACACATACCAAGTTTAGCTCAGTTCTGGGCATCTTTGAAATACCTATACAAACTTGTTCCTACATAGTAACTTGCATCTTTGAATGAGAATGTGCTTGCTTACAGCAACGTGCTATATGTTCTGAATGCCCGAATTGGCAATCTGTGTCAAAACTTTGTTAGGAATTATGTGATCCTTACTAGCTGGAAGTAAGGGAGATGGGGCATGAAGTTATTTCTTGGAGTTGGACACATACCAAGTTTAGCTCAGTTCTGGGCATCTTTGAAATACCTATACAAACTTGTTCCTACATAGTAACTTGCATCTTTGAATGATAATCTGCTTGCTTACAGCAACGTGCTATATGTTCTGAATGCCCGAATTGGCAATCTGTGTCAAAACTTTGTTAGGAATTATGTGATCCGTACTAGCTGGAAGTAAGGCAGATGGGGCATGAAGTTATTTCTAGGAGTTGGACACATACCAAGTTTAGCTCAGTTCTGGGCATCTTTGAAATACCTATACAAACTTGTTCCTACATAGTAACTTGCAACTTTGAATGAGAATGTGCTTGCTTACAGCAACGTGCTATATGTTCTGAATGCCCGAATTGGGAATCTGTGTCAAAACTTTGTTAGGAATTATGTGATCCGTACTAGCTGGAAGTAAGGGAGATGGGGCATGAAGTTATTTCTTGGAGTTGGAGACATACCAAGTTTAGCTCAGTTCTGGGCATCTTTGAAATACCTATACAAACTTGTTCCTACATAGTAACTTGCATCTTTGAATGAGAATGTGCTTGCTTACAGCAACGTGCTATATGTTCTGAATGCCCGAATTGGCAATCTGTGTCAAAACTTTGTTAGCAATTATGTGATCCGTACTAGCTGGAAGTAAGGGAGAAGGGGCATGAAGTTATTTCTAGGAGTTGGACACATACCAAGTTTAGCTCAGTTCTGGGCATCTTTGAAATACCTATACAAACTTGTTCCTACATAGTAACTTGCATCTTTGAATGAGAATCTGCTTGCTTACAGCAACGTGCTATATGTTCTGAATGCCCGAATTGGGAATCTGTGTCAAAACTTTGTTAGGAATTATGTGATCCTTACTAGCTGGAATTAAGGCAGATGGGGCATGAAGTTATTTCTAGGAGTTGGACACATACCAAGTTTAGCTCAGTTCTGGGCATCTTTGAAATACCTATACAAACTTGTTCCTACATAGTAACTTGCAACTTTGAATGAAAATGTGCTTGCTTACAGCAACGTGCTATACGTTCTGAATGCCCGAATTTGGAATCTGTGTCAAAACTTTGTTAGGAATTATGTGATCCTTACTAGCTGGAAGTAAGGGAGATGGGGCATGAAGTTATTTCTAGGAGTTGGACACATACCAAGTTTAGCTCAGTTCTGGGCATCTTTGAAATACCTATACAAACTTGTTCCTACATAGTAACTTGCATCTTTGAATGAGAATGTGCTTGCTTACAGCAACGTGCTATATGTTCTGAATGCCCGAATTGGGAATCTGTGTCAAAACTTTGTTAGGAATTATGTGATCCTTACTAGCTGGAAGTAAGGGAGATGGGGCATGAAGTTATTTCTAGGAGTTGGACACATACCAAGTTTAGCTCAGTTCTGGGCATCTTTGAAATACCTATACAAACTTGTTCCTACATAGTAACTTGCAACTTTGAATGAGAATCTGCTTGCTTACAGCAACGTGCTATATGTTCTGAATGCCCGAATTGGGAATCTGTGTCAAAACTTTGTTAGGAATTATGTGATCCTTACTAGCTGGAAGTAAGGGAGATGGGGCATGAAGTTATTTCTAGGAGTTGGACACATACCAAGTTTAGCTCAGTTCTGGGCATCTTTGAAATACCTATACAAACTTGTTCCTACATAGTAACTTGCATCTTGAATGAGAATGTGCTTGCTTACAGCAACGTGCTATATGTTCTGAATGCCCGAATTGGGAATCTGTGTCAAAACTTTGTTAGGAATTATGTGATCCTTACTAGCTGGAAGTAAGGGAGATGGGGCATGAAGTTATTTCTAGGAGTTGGACACATACCAAGTTTAGCTCAGTTCTGGGCATCATTGAAATACCTATACAAACTTGTTCCTACATAGTAACTTGCAACTTTGAATGAGAATCTGCTTGCTTACAGCAACGTGCTATATGTTCTGAATGCCCGAATTGGGAATCTGTGTCAAAACTTTGTTAGGAATTATGTGATCCTTACTAGCTGGAAGTAAGGGAGATGGGGCATGAAGTTATTTCTAGGAGTTGGACACATACCAAGTTTAGCTCAGTTCTGGGCATCTTTGAAATACCTATACAAACTTGTTCCTACATAGTAACTTGCATCTTTGAATGAGAATGTGCTTGCTTACAGCAACGTGCTATATGTTCTGAATGCCCGAATTGGGAATCTGTGTAAAACTTTGTTAGGAATTATGTGATCCTTACTAGCTGGAAGTAAGGGAGATGGGGCATGAAGTTATTTCTAGGAGTTGGACACATACCAAGTTTAGCTCAGTTCTGGGCATCTTTGAAATACCTATACAAACTTGTTCCTACATAGTAACTTGCAACTTTGAATGAGAATGTGCTTGCTTACAGCAACGTGGTATATGTTCTGAATGCCCGAATTGGCAATCTGTGTCAAAACTTTGTTAGGAATTATGTGATCCGTACTAGCTGGAAGTAAGGGAGATGGGGCATGAAGTTATTTCTTGGAGTTGGACACATACCAAGTTTAGCTCAGTTCTGGGCATCTTTGAAATACCTATACAAACTTGTTCCTACATAGTAACTTGCATCTTTGAATGATAATCTGCTTGCTTACAGCAACGTGCTATATGTTCTGAATGCCCGAATTGGCAATCGGTGTGAAAACTTTGTTAGGAATTATGTGATCCTTACTAGCTGGAAGTAAGGCAGATGGGGCATGAAGTTATTTCTAGGGGTTGGACACATACCAAGTTTAGCTCAGTTCTGGGCATCTTTGAAATACCTATACAAACTTCTTCCTACATAGTAACTTGCATCTTTGAATGAGAATGTGCTTGCTTACAGCAACGTGCTATATGTTCTGAATGCCCGAATTGGCAAACTGTGTCAAAACTTTGTTAGGAATTATGTTATCCTTACTAGCTTGAAGTAAGGGAGATGTGGCATGAAGTTATTTCTAGGAGTTGGACACATACCAAGTTTAGCTCAGTTCTGGGCATCTTTGAAATACCTATACAAACTTGTTCCTACATAGTAACTTGCATCTTTGAATGAGAATGGGCTTGCTTACAGCAACGTGCTATATGTTCTGAATGCCCGAATTGGGAATCTGTGTCAAAACTTTGTTAGGAATTATGTGATCCTTACTAGCTGGAAGTAAGGGAGATGGGGCATGAAGTTATTTCTAGGAGTTGGACACATACCAAGTTTAGCTCAGTTCTGGGCATCTTTGAAATACCTATACAAACTTGTTCCTACCTAGTAACTTGCATCTTTGAATGAGAATCTGCTTGCTTACAGCAACGTGCTATATGTTCTGAATGCCCGAATTGGGAATCTCTGTCAAAACTTTGTTAGGAATTATGTGATCCTTACTAGCTGGAAGTAAGGGAGATGGGGCATGAAGTTATTTCTAGGAGTTGGACACATACCAAGTTTAGCTCAGTTCTGGGCATCTTTGAAATACCTATACAAACTTGTTCCTACATAGTAACTTGCATCTTTGAATGAGAATCTGCTTGCTTACAGCAACGTGCTACATGTTCTGAATGCCCGAATTGGGAATCTGTGTCAAAACTTTGTTAGGAATTATGTGATCCGTACTAGCTGGAAGTAAGGGAGATGGGGCATGAAGTTATTTCTAGGAGTTGGACACATACCAAGTTTAGCTCAGTTCTGGGCATCTTTGAAATACCTATACAAACTTGTTCCTACATAGTAACTTGCAACTTTGAATGAAAATGTGCTTGCTTACAGCAACGTGCTATATGTTCTGAATGCCCGAATTGGGAATCTGTGTCAAAACTTTGTTAGGAATTATGTCATCCTTACTAGCTGGAAGTAAGGGAGATGGGGCATGAAGTTATTTCTAGGAGTTGGACACATACCAAGTTTAGCTCAGTTCTGGGCATCTTTGAAATACCTATACAAACTTGTTCCTACATAGTATCTTGCAACTTTGAATGAGAATCTGCTTGCTTACAGCAACGTGCTATATGTTCTGAATGCCCGAATTGGGAATCTGTGTCAAAACTTTGTTAGGAATTATGTGATCCTTACTAGCTGGAAGTAAGGGAGATGGGGCATGAAGTTATTTCTAGGAGTTGGACACATACCAAGTTTAGCTCAGTTCTGGGCCTCTTTGAAATACCTATACAAACTTGTTCCTACATAGTAACTTGCATCTTTGAATGAGAATGTGCTTGCTTACAGCAACGTGCTATATGTTCTGAATGCCCGAATTGGGAATCTGTGTCAAAACTTTGTTAGGAATTATGTGATCCTTACTAGCTGGAAGTAAGGGAGATGGGGCATGAAGTTATTTCTAGGAGTTGGACACATACCAAGTTTAGCTCAGTTCTGGGCATCTTTGAAATACCTATACAAACTTGTTCCTACATAGTAACTTGCATCTTTGAATGAGAATGTGCTTGCTTACAGCAACGTGCTATATGTTCTGAATGCCCGAATTGGGAATCTGTGTCAAAACTTTGTTAGGAATTATGTGATCCTTACTAGCTGGAAGTAAGCGAGATGGGGCATGAAGTTATTTCTTGGAGTTGGACACATACCAAGTTTAGCTCAGTTCTGGGCATCTTTGAAATACCTATACAAACTTGTTCCTACATAGTAACTTGCAACTTTGAATGAGAATGTGCTTGCTTGCAGCAACGTGCTATATGTTCTGAATGCCCGAATAGGGAATCTGTGTCAAAACTTTGTTAGGAATTATGTGATCCTTACTAGCTGGAAGTAAGGCAGATGGGGCATGAAGTTATTTCTAGGACTTGGACACATACCAAGTTTAGCTCAGTTCTGGGCATCTTGGAAATACCTATACAAACTTGTTCCTATCTAGTAACTTGCATCTTTGAATGAGAATGTGCTTGCTTACAGCAACGTGCTATATGTTCTGAATGCCCGAATTGGGAATCTGTGTCAAAACTTTGTTAGGAATTATGTGATCCTTACTAGCTGGAAGTAAGGGAGATGGGGCATGAAGTTATTTCTAGGAGTTGGACACATACCAAGTTTAGCTCAGTTCTGGGCATCTTTGAAATACCTATACAAACTTGTTCCTACCTAGTAACTTGCATCTTTGAATGAGAATCTGCTTGCTTACAGCAACGTGCTAAATGTTCTGTATGCCCGAATTGGGTATCTGTGTCAAAACTTTGTTAGGAATTATGTGATCCTTACTAGCTGGAAGTAAGGGAGATGGGGCATGAAGTTATTTCTAGGAGTTGGACACATACCAAGAATAGCTCAGTTCTGGGCATCTTTGAAATACCTATACAAACTTGTTACTACATAGTAACTTGCATCTTTGAATCAGAATCTGCTTGCTTACAGCAATGTGCTATATGTTCTGAATGCCCGAATTGGGAATCTGTGTCAAAACTTTGTTAGGAATTATGTCATCCTTACTAGCTGGAAGTAAGGGAGATGGAGCATGAAGTTATTTCTAGGAGTTGGACACATACCAAGTTTAGCTCAGTTCTGGGCATCTTTGAAATACCTATACAAACTTGTTCCTACATAGTAACTTGCAACTTTGAATGAAAATGTGCTTGCTTACAGCAACGTGCTATATGTTCTGAATGCCCGAATTGGGAATCTCTGTCAAAACTTTGTTAGGAATTATGTGATCCTTACTAGCTGGAAGTAAGGGAGATGGGGCATGAAGTTATTTCTAGGAGTTGGACACATACCAAGTTTAGCTCAGTTCTGGGCATCTTTGAAATACCTATACAAACTTGTTCCTACATAGTAACTTGCAACTTTGAATGAGAATCTGCTTGCTTACAGCAACGTGCTATATGTTCTGAATGCCCGCATTGGGAATCTGTGTCAAAACTTTGTTAGGAATTATGTGATCCGTACTAGCTGGAAGTAAGGGAGATGGGGCATGAAGTTATTTCTAGGAGTTGGACACATACCAAGTTTAGCTCAGTTCTGGGCATCTTTGAAATACCTATACAAACTTGTTCCTACCTAGTAACTTGCATCTTTGAATGAGAATGTGCTTGCTTACAGCAACGTGCTATATGTTCTGAATGCCCGAATTGGGAATCTGTGTCAAAACTTTGTTAGGAATTATGTGATCCTTACTAGCTGGAAGTAAGGGAGATGGGGCATGAAGTTATTTCTAGGAGTTGGACACATACCAAGTTTAGCTCAGTTCTGGGCATCTTTGAAATACCTATACAAACTTGTTCCTACCTAGTAACTTGCATCTTTGAATGAGAATCTGCTTGCTTACAGCAACGTGCTATATGTTCTGAATGCCCGAATTGGGAATCTGTGTCAAAAATTTGTTAGGAATTATGTGATCCTTACTAGCTGGAAGTAAGGGAGATGGGGCATGAAGTTATTTCTAGGAGTTGGACACATACCAAGTTTAGCTCAGTTCTGGGCATCTTTGAAATACCTATACAAACTTGTTCCTACCTAGTAACTTGCATCTTGGAATGAGAATCTGCTTGCTTACAGCAACGTGCTATATGTTCTGAATGCCCGAATTGGGAATCTGTGTCAAAACTTTGTTAGGAATTATGTGATCCTTACTAGCTGGAAGTAAGGGAGATGGGGCATGAAGTTATTTCTAGGAGTTGGACACATACCAAGTTTAGCTCAGTTCTGGGCATCTTTGAAATACCTATACAAACTTGTTCCTACCTAGTAACTTGCATCTTTGAATGAGAATCTGCTTGCTTACAGCAACGTGCTATATGTTCTGAATGCCCGAATTGGGAATCTGTGTCAAAACTTTGTTAGGAATTATGTGATCCTTACTAGCTGGAAGTAAGGGAGATGGGGCATGAAGTTATTTCTAGGAGTTGGACACATACCAACTTTAGCTCAGTTCTGGGCATCTTTGAAATACCTATACAAACTTGTTCCTACATAGTAACTTGCAACTTTGAATGAGAATGTGCTTGCTTACAGCAACGTGCTATATGTTCTGAATGCCCGAATAGGGAATCTGTGTCAAAACTTTGTTAGGAATTATGTGATCCTTACTAGCTGGAAGTAAGGGAGATGGGGCATGAAGTTATTTCTAGGAGTTGGACACATACCAAGTTTAGCTCAGTTCTGGGCATCTTTGAAATACCTATACAAACTTGTTCCTACATAGTAACTTGCATCTTTGAATGAGAATGTGCTTGCTTACAGCAACGTGCTACATGTTCTGAATGCCCGAATTGGGAATCTGTGTCAAAACTTTGTTAGGAATTATGTGATCCTTACTAGCTGGAAGTAAGGGAGATGGGGCATGAAGTTATTTCTAGGAGTTGGACACATACCAAGTTTAGCTCAGTTCTGGGCATCTTTGAAATACCTATACAAACTTGTTCCTACATAGTAACTTGCATCTTTGAATGAGAATCTGCTTGCTTACAGCAACGTGCTATATGTTCTGAATGCCCGAAATGAGAATCTGTGTCAAAACTTTGTTAGGAATTATGTGATCCTTACTAGCTGGAAGTAAGGGAGATGGGGCATGAAGTTATTTCTAGGAGTTGGACACATACCAAGTTTAGCTCAGTTCTGGGCATCATTGAAATACCTATACAAACTTGTTCCTACATAGTATCTTGCAACTTTCAATGAGAATCTGCTTGCTTACAGCAACGTGCTATATGTTCTGAATGCCCGAATTGGGAATCTGTGTCAAAACTTTGTTAGGAATTATGTAATCCTTACTAGCTGGAAGTAAGGGAGATGGGGCATGAAGTTATTTCTAGGAGTTGGACACATACCAAGTTTAGCTCAGTTCTGGGCATCTTTGAAATACCTATACAAAATTGTTACTACATAGTAACTTGCATCTTTGAATGAGAATGTGCTTGCTTACAGCAACGTGCTATATGTTCTGAATGCCCGAATTGGGAATCTGTGTCAAAACTTTGTTAGGAATTATGTGATCCTTACTAGCTGGAAGTAAGGGAGATGGGGCATGAAGTTATTTCTTGGAGTTGGAGACATACCAAGTTTAGCTCAGTTCTGGGCATCTTTGAAATACCTATACAAACTTGTTCCTACATAGTAACTTGCAACTTTGAATGAGAATGTGCTTGCTTGCAGCAACGTGCTATATGTTCTGAATGCCCGAATAGGGAATCTGTGTCAAAACTTTGTTAGGAATTATGTTATCCTTACTAGCTGGAAGTAAGGGAGATGGAGCATGAAGTTATTTCTAGGAGTTGGACACATACCAAGTTTAGCTCAGTTCTGGGCATCTTTGAAATACCTATACAAACTTGTTCCTACCTAGTAACTTGCATCTTTGAATGAGAATGTGCTTGCTTACAGCAACGTGCTATATGTTCTGAATGCCCGAATTGGGAATCTGTGTCAAAACTTTGTTAGGAATTATGTGATCCTTACTAGCTGGAAGTAAGGGAGATGGGGCATGAAGTTATTTCTAGGAGTTGGACACATACCAAGTTTAGCTCAGTTCTGGGCATCTTTGAAATACCTATACAAACTTGTTCCTACATAGTAACTTGCATCTTTGAATGAGAATCTGCTTGCTTACAGCAACGTGCTACATGTTCTGAATGCCCGAATTGGGAATCTGTGTCAAAACTTTGTTAGGAATTATGTGATCCGTACTAGCTGGAAGTAAGGGAGATGGGGCATGAAGTTATTTCTAGGAGTTGGACACATACCAAGTTTAGCTCAGTTCTGGGCATCTTTGAAATACCTATACAAACTTGTTCCTACATAGTAACTTGCAACTTTGAATGAAAATGTGCTTGCTTACAGCAACGTGCTATATGTTCTGAATGCCCGAATTGGGAATCTGTGTCAAAACTTTGTTAGGAATTATGTCATCCTTACTAGCTGGAAGTAAGGGAGATGGGGCATGAAGTTATTTCTAGGAGTTGGACACATACCAAGTTTAGCTCAGTTCTGGGCATCTTTGAAATACCTATACAAACTTGTTCCTACATAGTATCTTGCAACTTTGAATGAGAATCTGCTTGCTTACAGCAACGTGCTATATGTTCTGAATGCCCGAATTGGGAATCTGTGTCAAAACTTTGTTAGGAATTATGTGATCCTTACTAGCTGGAAGTAAGGGAGATGGGGCATGAAGTTATTTCTAGGAGTTGGACACATACCAAGTTTAGCTCAGTTCTGGGCCTCTTTGAAATACCTATACAAACTTGTTCCTACATAGTAACTTGCATCTTTGAATGAGAATGTGCTTGCTTACAGCAACGTGCTATATGTTCTGAATGCCCGAATTGGGAATCTGTGTCAAAACTTTGTTAGGAATTATGTGATCCTTACTAGCTGGAAGTAAGGGAGATGGGGCATGAAGTTATTTCTAGGAGTTGGACACATACCAAGTTTAGCTCAGTTCTGGGCATCTTTGAAATACCTATACAAACTTGTTCCTACATAGTAACTTGCATCTTTGAATGAGAATGTGCTTGCTTACAGCAACGTGCTATATGTTCTGAATGCCCGAATTGGGAATCTGTGTCAAAACTTTGTTAGGAATTATGTGATCCTTACTAGCTGGAAGTAAGCGAGATGGGGCATGAAGTTATTTCTTGGAGTTGGACACATACCAAGTTTAGCTCAGTTCTGGGCATCTTTGAAATACCTATACAAACTTGTTCCTACATAGTAACTTGCAACTTTGAATGAGAATGTGCTTGCTTGCAGCAACGTGCTATATGTTCTGAATGCCCGAATAGGGAATCTGTGTCAAAACTTTGTTAGGAATTATGTGATCCTTACTAGCTGGAAGTAAGGCAGATGGGGCATGAAGTTATTTCTAGGACTTGGACACATACCAAGTTTAGCTCAGTTCTGGGCATCTTGGAAATACCTATACAAACTTGTTCCTATCTAGTAACTTGCATCTTTGAATGAGAATGTGCTTGCTTACAGCAACGTGCTATATGTTCTGAATGCCCGAATTGGGAATCTGTGTCAAAACTTTGTTAGGAATTATGTGATCCTTACTAGCTGGAAGTAAGGGAGATGGGGCATGAAGTTATTTCTAGGAGTTGGACACATACCAAGTTTAGCTCAGTTCTGGGCATCTTTGAAATACCTATACAAACTTGTTCCTACCTAGTAACTTGCATCTTTGAATGAGAATCTGCTTGCTTACAGCAACGTGCTAAATGTTCTGTATGCCCGAATTGGGTATCTGTGTCAAAACTTTGTTAGGAATTATGTGATCCTTACTAGCTGGAAGTAAGGGAGATGGGGCATGAAGTTATTTCTAGGAGTTGGACACATACCAAGAATAGCTCAGTTCTGGGCATCTTTGAAATACCTATACAAACTTGTTACTACATAGTAACTTGCATCTTTGAATCAGAATCTGCTTGCTTACAGCAATGTGCTATATGTTCTGAATGCCCGAATTGGGAATCTGTGTCAAAACTTTGTTAGGAATTATGTCATCCTTACTAGCTGGAAGTAAGGGAGATGGAGCATGAAGTTATTTCTAGGAGTTGGACACATACCAAGTTTAGCTCAGTTCTGGGCATCTTTGAAATACCTATACAAACTTGTTCCTACATAGTAACTTGCAACTTTGAATGAAAATGTGCTTGCTTACAGCAACGTGCTATATGTTCTGAATGCCCGAATTGGGAATCTCTGTCAAAACTTTGTTAGGAATTATGTGATCCTTACTAGCTGGAAGTAAGGGAGATGGGGCATGAAGTTATTTCTAGGAGTTGGACACATACCAAGTTTAGCTCAGTTCTGGGCATCTTTGAAATACCTATACAAACTTGTTCCTACATAGTAACTTGCAACTTTGAATGAGAATCTGCTTGCTTACAGCAACGTGCTATATGTTCTGAATGCCCGCATTGGGAATCTGTGTCAAAACTTTGTTAGGAATTATGTGATCCGTACTAGCTGGAAGTAAGGGAGATGGGGCATGAAGTTATTTCTAGGAGTTGGACACATACCAAGTTTAGCTCAGTTCTGGGCATCTTTGAAATACCTATACAAACTTGTTCCTACCTAGTAACTTGCATCTTTGAATGAGAATGTGCTTGCTTACAGCAACGTGCTATATGTTCTGAATGCCCGAATTGGGAATCTGTGTCAAAACTTTGTTAGGAATTATGTGATCCTTACTAGCTGGAAGTAAGGGAGATGGGGCATGAAGTTATTTCTAGGAGTTGGACACATACCAAGTTTAGCTCAGTTCTGGGCATCTTTGAAATACCTATACAAACTTGTTCCTACCTAGTAACTTGCATCTTTGAATGAGAATCTGCTTGCTTACAGCAACGTGCTATATGTTCTGAATGCCCGAATTGGGAATCTGTGTCAAAAATTTGTTAGGAATTATGTGATCCTTACTAGCTGGAAGTAAGGGAGATGGGGCAAGAAGTTATTTCTAGGAGTTGGACACATACCAAGTTTAGCTCAGTTCTGGGCATCTTTGAAATACCTATACAAACTTGTTCCTACCTAGTAACTTGCATCTTGGAATGAGAATCTGCTTGCTTACAGCAACGTGCTATATGTTCTGAATGCCCGAATTGGGAATCTGTGTCAAAACTTTGTTAGGAATTATGTGATCCTTACTAGCTGGAAGTAAGGGAGATGGGGCATGAAGTTATTTCTAGGAGTTGGACACATACCAAGTTTAGCTCAGTTCTGGGCATCTTTGAAATACCTATACAAACTTGTTCCTACCTAGTAACTTGCATCTTTGAATGAGAATCTGCTTGCTTACAGCAACGTGCTATATGTTCTGAATGCCCGAATTGGGAATCTGTGTCAAAACTTTGTTAGGAATTATGTGATCCTTACTAGCTGGAAGTAAGGGAGATGGGGCATGAAGTTATTTCTAGGAGTTGGACACATACCAACTTTAGCTCAGTTCTGGGCATCTTTGAAATACCTATACAAACTTGTTCCTACATAGTAACTTGCAACTTTGAATGAGAATGTGCTTGCTTACAGCAACGTGCTATATGTTCTGAATGCCCGAATAGGGAATCTGTGTCAAAACTTTGTTAGGAATTATGTGATCCTTACTAGCTGGAAGTAAGGGAGATGGGGCATGAAGTTATTTCTAGGAGTTGGACACATACCAAGTTTAGCTCAGTTCTGGGCATCTTTGAAATACCTATACAAACTTGTTCCTACATAGTAACTTGCATCTTTGAATGAGAATGTGCTTGCTTACAGCAACGTGCTACATGTTCTGAATGCCCGAATTGGGAATCTGTGTCAAAACTTTGTTAGGAATTATGTGATCCTTACTAGCTGGAAGTAAGGGAGATGGGGCATGAAGTTATTTCTAGGAGTTGGACACATACCAAGTTTAGCTCAGTTCTGGGCATCTTTGAAATACCTATACAAACTTGTTCCTACATAGTAACTTGCATCTTTGAATGAGAATCTGCTTGCTTACAGCAACGTGCTATATGTTCTGAATGCCCGAAATGAGAATCTGTGTCAAAACTTTGTTAGGAATTATGTGATCCTTACTAGCTGGAAGTAAGGGAGATGGGGCATGAAGTTATTTCTAGGAGTTGGACACATACCAAGTTTAGCTCAGTTCTGGGCATCATTGAAATACCTATACAAACTTGTTCCTACATAGTATCTTGCAACTTTCAATGAGAATCTGCTTGCTTACAGCAACGTGCTATATGTTCTGAATGCCCGAATTGGGAATCTGTGTCAAAACTTTGTTAGGAATTATGTAATCCTTACTAGCTGGAAGTAAGGGAGATGGGGCATGAAGTTATTTCTAGGAGTTGGACACATACCAAGTTTAGCTCAGTTCTGGGCATCTTTGAAATACCTATACAAAATTGTTACTACATAGTAACTTGCATCTTTGAATGAGAATGTGCTTGCTTACAGCAACGTGCTATATGTTCTGAATGCCCGAATTGGGAATCTGTGTCAAAACTTTGTTAGGAATTATGTGATCCTTACTAGCTGGAAGTAAGGGAGATGGGGCATGAAGTTATTTCTTGGAGTTGGAGACATACCAAGTTTAGCTCAGTTCTGGGCATCTTTGAAATACCTATACAAACTTGTTCCTACATAGTAACTTGCAACTTTGAATGAGAATGTGCTTGCTTGCAGCAACGTGCTATATGTTCTGAATGCCCGAATAGGGAATCTGTGTCAAAACTTTGTTAGGAATTATGTTATCCTTACTAGCTGGAAGTAAGGGAGATGGAGCATGAAGTTATTTCTAGGAGTTGGACACATACCAAGTTTAGCTCAGTTCTGGGCATCTTTGAAATACCTATACAAACTTGTTCCTACCTAGTAACTTGCATCTTTGAATGAGAATGTGCTTGCTTACAGCAACGTGCTATATGTTCTGAATGCCCGAATTGGGAATCTGTGTCAAAACTTTGTTAGGAATTATGTGATCCTTACTAGCTGGAAGTAAGGGAGATGGGGCATGAAGTTATTTCTAGGACTTGGACACATACCAAGTTTAGCTCAGTTCTGGGCATCTTGGAAATACCTATACAAACTTGTTCCTATCTAGTAACTTGCATCTTTGAATGAGAATGTGCTTGCTTACAGCAACGTGCTATATGTTCTGAATGCCCGAATTGGGAATCTGTGTCAAAACTTTGTTAGGAATTATGTGATCCTTACTAGCTGGAAGTAAGGGAGATGGGGCATGAAGTTATTTCTAGGAGTTGGACACATACCAAGTTTAGCTCAGTTCTGGGCATCTTTGAAATACCTATACAAACTTGTTCCTACCTAGTAACTTGCATCTTTGAATGAGAATCTGCTTGCTTACAGCAACGTGCTAAATGTTCTGTATGCCCGAATTGGGTATCTGTGTCAAAACTTTGTTAGGAATTATGTGATCCTTACTAGCTGGAAGTAAGGGAGATGGGGAATGAAGTTATTTCTAGGAGTTGGACACATACCAAGAATAGCTCAGTTCTGGGCATCTTTGAAATACCTATACAAACTTGTTCCTACATAGTAACTTGCATCTTTGAATGAAAATGTGCTTGCTTACAGCAACGTGCTATATGTTCTGAATGCCCGAATTGGGAATCTCTGTCAAAACTTTGTTAGGAATTATGTGATCCTTACTAGCTGGAAGTAAGGGAGATGGGGCATGAAGTTATTTCTAGGAGTTGGACACATACCAAGTTTAGCTCAGTTCTGGGCATCTTTGAAATACCTATACAAACTTGTTCCTACATAGTAACTTGCAACTTTGAATGAGAATCTGCTTGCTTACAGCAACGTGCTATATGTTCTGAATGCCCGCATTGGGAATCTGTGTCAAAACTTTGTTAGGAATTATGTGATCCGTACTAGCTGGAAGTAAGGGAGATGGGGCATGAAGTTATTTCTAGGAGTTGGACACATACCAAGTTTAGCTCAGTTCTGGGCATCTTTGAAATACCTATACAAACTTGTTCCTACATAGTAACTTACATCTTTGAATGAGAATGTGCTTGCTTACAGCAACGTGCTATATGTTCTGAATGCCCGCATTGGCAATCTGTGTCAAAACTTTGTTAGGAATTATGTGATCCTTACTAGCTGGAAGTAAGGGAGATGGGGCATGAAGTTATTTCTAGGAGTTGGACACATACCAAGTTTAGCTCAGTTCTGGGCATCTTTGAAATACCTATACAAACTTGTTCCTACATAGTAACTTGCATCTTTGAATGAGAATGTGCTTGCTTACAGCAACGTGCTATATGTTCTGAATGCCCGAATTGGGAATCTGTGTCAAAACTTTGTTAGGAATTATGTGATCCTTACTAGCTGGAAGTAAGGGAGATGGGGCATGAAGTTATTTCTTGGAGTTGGAGACATACCAAGTTTAGCTCAGTTCTGGGCATCTTTGAAATACCTATACAAACTTGTTCCTACATAGTAACTTGCAACTTTGAATGAGAATGTGCTTGCTTGCAGCAACGTGCTATATGTTCTGAATGCCCGAATAGGGAATCTGTGTCAAAACTTTGTTAGGAATTATGTTATCCTTACTAGCTGGAAGTAAGGGAGATGGAGCATGAAGTTATTTCTAGGAGTTGGACACATACCAAGTTTAGCTCAGTTCTGGGCATCTTTGAAATACCTATACAAACTTGTTCCTACCTAGTAACTTGCATCTTTGAATGAGAATGTGCTTGCTTACAGCAACGTGCTATATGTTCTGAATGCCCGAATTGGGAATCTGTGTCAAAACTTTGTTAGGAATTATGTGATCCTTACTAGCTGGAAGTAAGGGAGATGGGGCATGAAGTTATTTCTAGGACTTGGACACATACCAAGTTTAGCTCAGTTCTGGGCATCTTGGAAATACCTATACAAACTTGTTCCTATCTAGTAACTTGCATCTTTGAATGAGAATGTGCTTGCTTACAGCAACGTGCTATATGTTCTGAATGCCCGAATTGGGAATCTGTGTCAAAACTTTGTTAGGAATTATGTGATCCTTACTAGCTGGAAGTAAGGGAGATGGGGCATGAAGTTATTTCTAGGAGTTGGACACATACCAAGTTTAGCTCAGTTCTGGGCATCTTTGAAATACCTATACAAACTTGTTCCTACCTAGTAACTTGCATCTTTGAATGAGAATCTGCTTGCTTACAGCAACGTGCTAAATGTTCTGTATGCCCGAATTGGGTATCTGTGTCAAAACTTTGTTAGGAATTATGTGATCCTTACTAGCTGGAAGTAAGGGAGATGGGGCATGAAGTTATTTCTAGGAGTTGGACACATACCAAGTTTAGCTCAGTTCTGGGCATCTTTGAAATACCTATACAAACTTGTTCCTACATAGTAACTTGCATCTTTGAATGAGAATCTGCTTGCTTACAGCAACGTGCTATATGTTCTGAATGCCCGAATTGGGAATCTGTGTCAAAACTTTGTTAGGAATTATGTGATCCTTACTAGCTGGAAGTAAGGGAGATGGGGCATGAAGTTATTTCTAGGAGTTGGACACATACCAAGTTTAGCTCAGTTCTGGGCATCTTTGAAATACCTATACAAACTTGTTCCTACCTAGTAACTTGCATCTTTGAATGAGAATGTGCTTGCTTACAGCAACGTGCTATATGTTCTGAATGCCCGAATTGGCAATCTGTGTCAAAACTTTGTTAGGAATTATGTGATCCTTACTAGCTGGAAGTAAGGGAGATGGGGCATGAAGTTATTTCTAGGAGTTGGACACATACCAAGTTTAGCTCAGTTCTGGGCATCTTTGAAATACCTATACAAACTTGTTCCTACCTAGTAACTTGCATCTTTGAATGAGAATCTGCTTGCTTACAGCAACGTGCTATATGTTCTGAATGCCCGAATTGGGAATCTGTGTCAAAAATTTGTTAGGAATTATGTGATCCTTACTAGCTGGAAGTAAGGGAGATGGTGCATGAAGTTATTTCTAGGAGTTGGACACATACCAAGTTTAGCTCAGTTCTGGGCATCTTTGAAATACCTATACAAACTTGTTCCTACCTAGTAACTTGCATCTTGGAATGAGAATCTGCTTGCTTACAGCAACGTGCTATATGTTCTGAATGCCCGAATTGGGAATCTGTGTCAAAACTTTGTTAGGAATTATGTGATCCTTACTAGCTGGAAGTAAGGGAGATGGGGCATGAAGTTATTTCTAGGAGTTGGACACATACCAACTTTAGCTCAGTTCTGGGCATCTTTGAAATACCTATACAAACTTGTTCCTACCTAGTAACTTGCATCTTTGAATGAGAATCTGCTTGCTTACAGCAACGTGCTATATGTTCTGAATGCCCGAATTGGGAATCTGTGTCAAAACTTTGTTAGGAATTATGTGATCCTTACTAGCTGGAAGTAAGGGAGATGGGGCATGAAGTTATTTCTAGGAGTTGGACACATACCAAGTTTAGCTCAGTTCTGGGCATCTTTGAAATACCTATACAAACTTGTTCCTACATAGTAACTTGCAACTTTGAATGAGAATCTGCTTGCTTACAGCAACGTGCTATATGTTCTGAATGCCCGAATTGGGAATCTGTGTCAAAACTTTGTTAGGAATTATGTGATCCTTACTAGCTGGAAGTAAGGGAGATGGGGCATGAAGTTATTTCTAGGAGTTGGACACATACCAAGTTTAGCTCAGTTCTGGGCATCTTTGAAATACCTATACAAACTTGTTCCTACATAGTAACTTGCATCTTTGAATGAGAATCTGCTTGCTTACAGCAACGTGCTATATGTTCTGAATGCCCGAATTGGGAATCTGTGTCAAAACTTTGTTAGGAATTATGTGATCCTTACTAGCTGGAAGTAAGGGAGATGGGGCATGAAGTTATTTCTAGGAGTTGGACACATACCAAGTTTAGCTCAGTTCTGGGCATCTTTGAAATACCTATACAAACTTGTTCCTACATAGTAACTTGCATCTTTGAATGAGAATCTGCTTGCTTACAGCAACGTGCTATATGTTCTGAATGCCCGAATTGGCAATCTGTGTCAAAACTTTGTTAGGAATTATGTGATCCTTACTAGCTGGAAGTAAGGGAGATGGGGCATGAAGTTATTTCTAGGAGTTGGACACATACCAAGTTTAGCTCAGTTCTGGGCATTTTTGAAATACCTATACAAACTAGTTCCTACATAGTAACTTGCAACTTTGAATGAGAATGTGCTTGCTTGCAGCAACGTGCTATATGTTCTGAATGCCCGAATAGGGAATCTGTGTCAAAACTTTGTTAGGAATTATGTGATCCTTACTAGCTGGAAGTAAGGGAGATGGGGCATGAAGTTATTTCTTGGAGTTGGACACATACCAAGTTTAGCTCAGTTCTGGGCATCTTTGAAATACCTATACAAACTTGTTCCTACCTAGTAACTTGCATCTTTGAATGAGAATGTGCTTGCTTGCAGCAACGTGCTATATGTTCTGAATGCCCGAATAGGGAATCTGTGTCAAAACTTTGTTAGAAATTATGTGATCCTTACTAGCTGGAAGTAAGGGAGATGGGGCATGAAGTTATTTCTTGGAGTTGGACACATACCAAGTTTAGCTCAGTTCTGGGCATCTTTGAAATACCTATACAAACTTGTTCCTACCTAGTAACTTGCATCTTTTAATGAGAATCTGCTTGCTTGCAGCAACGTGCTATATGTTCTGAATGCCCGAATAGGGAATCTCTGTCAAAACTTTGTTAGAAATTATGTGATCCTTACTAGCTGGAAGTAAGGGAGATGGGGCATGAAGTTATTTCTAGGAGTTGGACACATACCAAGTTTAGCTCAGTTCTGGGCATCTTTGAAATACCTATACAAACTTGTTCCTACATAGTAACTTGCAACTTTGAATGAGAATGTGCTACTTGCAGCAACGTGCTATATGTTCTGAATGCCCGAATAGGGAATCTGTGTCAAAACTTTGTTAGGAATTATGTGATCCTTACTAGCTGGAAGTAAGGGAGATGGAGCATGAAGTTATTTCTAGGAGTTGGACACATACCAAGTTTAGCTCAGTTCTGGGCATCTTTGAAATACCTATACAAACTTGTTCCTACCTAGTAACTTGCATCTTTGAATGAGAATGTGCTTGCTTGCAGCAACGTGCTATATGTTCTGAATGCCCGAATAGGGAATCTGTGTCAAAACTTTTTTAGGAATTATGTGATCCTTACTAGCTGGAAGTAAGGGAGATGGGGCATGAAGTTATTTCTAGGAGTTGGACACATACCAAGTTTAGCTCAGTTCTGGGCATCTTTGAAATACCTATACAAACTTGTTCCTACCTAGTAACTTGCATCTTTGAATGAGAATCTGCTTGCTTACAGCAACGTGCTATATGTTCTGAATGCCCCAATAGGGAATCTGTGTCAAAACTTTGTTAGGAATTATGTGATCCTTACTAGCTGGAAGTAAGGGAGATGGGGCATGAAGTTATTTCTAGGAGTTGGACACATACCAAGTTTAGCTCAGTTCTGGGCATCTTTGAAATACCTATACAAACTTGTTCCTACATAGTAACTTGCAACTTTGAATGAGAATGTGCTTGCTTGCAGCAACGTGCTATATGTTCTGAATGCCCGAATAGGGAATCTGTGTCAAAACTTTGTTAGGAATTATGTGATCCTTACTAGCTGGAAGTAAGGGAGATGGAGCATGAAGTTATTTCTTGGAGTTGGACACATACTAAGTTTAGCTCAGTACTGGGCATCTTTGAAATACCTATACAAACTTGTTCCTACCTAGTAACTTGCATCTTTGAATGAGAATGTGCTTGCTTGCAGCAACGTGCTATATGTTCTGAATGCCCGAATAGGGAATCTGTGTCAAAACTTTGTTAGGAATTATGTGATCCTTACTAGCTGGAAGTAAGGGAGATGGGGCATGAAGTTATTTCTAGGAGTTGGACACATACCAAGTTTAGCTCAGTTCTGGGCATCTTTGAAATACCTATACAAACTTGTTCCTACCTAGTAACTTGCATCTTTGAATGAGAATCTGCTTGCTTACAGCAACGTGCTATATGTTCTGAATGCCCGAATAGGGAATCTGTGTCAAAACTTTGTTAGGAATTATGTGATCCTTACTAGCTGGAAGTAAGAGAGATGGAGCATGAAGTTATTTCTTGGAGTTGGACACATACCAAGTTTAGCTCAGTTCTGGGCATCTTTGAAATACCTATACAAACTTGTTCCTACCTAGTAACTTGCATCTTTGAATGAGAATGTGCTTGCTTGCAGCAACGTGCTATATGTTCTGAATGCCCGAATAGGGAATCTGTGTCAAAACTTTGTTAGGAATTATGTGATCCTTACTAGCTGGAAGTAAGGGAGATGGGGCATGAAGTTATTTCTAGGAGTTGGACACATACCAAGTTTAGCTCAGTTCTGGGCATCTTTGAAATACCTATACAAACTTGTTCCTACATAGTAACTTGCATCTTTGAATGAGAATGTGCTTGCTTACAGCAACGTGCTATATGTTCTGAATGCCCGAATAGGGAATCTGTGTCAAAACTTTGTTAGGAATTATGTGATCCTTACTAGCTGGAAGTAAGGGAGATGGGGCATGAAGTTATTTCTAGGAGTTGGACACATACCAAGTTTAGCTCAGTTCTGGGCATCTTTGAAATACCTATACAAACTTGTTCCTACCTAGTAACTTGCAACTTTGAATGAGAATGTGCTTGCTTACAGCAACGTGCTAAATGTTCTGAATGCCCGAATAGGGAATCTGTGTCAAAACTTTGTTAGGAATTATGTGATCCTTACTAGCTGGAAGTAAGGGAGATGGGGCATGAAGTTATTTCTAGGAGTTGGACACATACCAAGTTTAGCTCAGTTCTGGGCATCTTTGAAATACCTATACAAACTTGTTCCTACCTAGTAACTTGCATCTTTGAATGAGAATCTGCTTGCTTACAGCAACGTGCTATATGTTCTGAATGCCCGAATAGGGAATCTGTGTCTAAACTTTGTTAGGAATTATGTGATCCTTACTAGCTGGAAGTAAGGGAGATGGGGCATGAAGTTATTTCTAGGAGTTGGACACATACCAAGTTTAGCTCAGTTCTGGGCATCTTTGAAATACCTATACAAACTTGTTCCTACCTAGTAACTTGCAACTTTGAATGAGAATGTGCTTGCTTACAGCAACGTGCTATATGTTCTGAATGCCCGAATTGGGAATCTCTGTAAAAACTTTGTTAGGAATTATGTGATCCTTACTAGCTGGAAGTAAGGGAGATGGGGCATGAAGTTATTTCTAGGAGTTGGACACATACCAAGTTTAGCTCAGTTCTGGGCATCTTTGAAATACCTATACAAACTTGTTCCTACATAGTAACTTGCAACTTTGAATGAGAATGTGCTTGCTTACAGCAACGTGCTATATGTTCTGAATGCCCGAATTGGGAATCTGTGTCAAAACTTTGTTAGGAATTATGTGATCCTTACTAGCTGGAAGTAAGGGAGATGGGGCATGAAGTTATTTCTAGGAGTTGGACACATACCAAGTTTAGCTCAGTTCTGGGCATCTTTGAAATACCTATACAAACTTGTTCCTACATAGTAACTTGCAACTTTGAATGAGAATGTGCTTGCTTTCAGCAACGTGCTATATGTTCTGAATGCCCGAATAGGGAATCTGTGTCAAAACTTTGTTAGGAATTATGTGATCCTTACTAGCTGGAAGTAAGGGAGATGGGGCATGAAGTTATTTCTAGGAGTTGGACACATACCAAGTTTAGCTCAGTTCTGGGCATCTTTGAAATACCTATACAAACTTGTTCCTACATAGTAACTTGCAACTTTGAATGAGAATGTGCTTGCTTGCAGCAACGTGCTATATGTTCTGAATGCCCGAATAGGGAATCTGTGTCAAAACTTTGTTAGGAATTATGTGATCCTTACTAGCTGGAAGTAATGAGATGGGGCATGAAGTTATTTCTAGGAGTTGGACACATACCAAGTTTAGCTCAGTTCTGGGCATCTTTGAAATACCTATACAAACTTGTTCCTACATAGTAACTTGCATCTTTGAATGAGAATGTGCTTGCTTGCAGCAACGTGCTATATGGTCTGAATGCCCGAATTGGGAATCTGTGTCAAAACTTTGTTAGGAATTATGTGATCCTTACTAGCTGGAAGTAAGGGAGATGGGGCATGAAGTTATTTCTAGGAGTTGGACACATACCAAGTTTAGCTCAGTTCTGGGCATCTTTGAAATACCTATACAAACTTGTTCCTACATAGTAACTTGCATCTTTGAATGAGAATGTGCTTGCTTGCAGCAACGTGCTATATGTTCTGAATGCCCGAATAGGGAATCTGTGTCAAAACTTTGTTAGGAATTATGTGATCCTTACTAGCTGGAAGTAAGGGAGATGGGTCATGAAGTTATTTCTTGGAGTTGGAGACATACCAAGTTTAGCTCAGTTCTGGGCATCTTTGAAATACCTATACAAACTTGTTCCTACATAGTAACTTGCATCTTTGAATGAGAATGTGCTTGCTTACAGCAACGTGCTATATGTTCTGAATGCCCGAATTGGGAATCTGTGTCTAAACTTTGTTAGGAATTATGTGATCCTTACTAGCTGGAAGTAAGGGAGATGGGGCATGAAGTTATTTCTTGGAGTTGGACACATACCAAGTTTAGCTCAGTTCTGGGCATCTTTGAAATACCTATACAAACTTATTCCTACATAGTAACTTGCAACTTTGAATGAGAATGTGCTTGCTTACAGCTACGTGCTATATGTTCTGAATGCCCGAATAGGGAATTTGTGTCAAAACTTTGTTAGGAATTATGTGATCCTTACTAGCTGGAAGTAAGGTAGATGGGGCATGAAGTTATTTCTAGGAGTTGGACACATACCAAGTTTAGCTCAGTTCTGGGCATCTTTGAAATACCTATACAAACTTGTTCCTACCTAGTAACTTGCATCTTTGAATGAGAATGTGCTTGCTTACAGCAACGTGCTATATGTTCTGAATGCCCGAATACGGAGTCTGTGTCAAAACTTTGTTAGGAATTATGTGATCCTTACTAGCTGGAAGTAAGGGAGATGGGGCATGAAGTTATTTCTAGGAGTTGGACACATACCAAGTTTAGCTCAGTTCTGGGCATCTTTGAAATACCTATACAAACTTGTTCCTACCTAGTAACTTGCATCTTTGAATGAGAATGTGCTTGCTTACAGCACCGTGCTATATGTTCTGAATGCCCGAATTGGCAATCTGTGTCAAAACTTTGTTAGGAATTATGTGATCCTTACTAGCTGGAAGTAAGGGAGATGGGGCATGAAGTTATTTCTAGGAGTTGGACACATACCAAGTTTAGCTCAGTTCTGGGCATCTTTGAAATACCTATACAAACTTGTTCCTACATAGTAACTTGCATCTTTGAATGAGAATGTGCTTGCTTACAGCAACGTGCTATATGTTCTGAATGCCCGAATAGGGAATCTGTGTCAAAACTTTGTTAGGAATTATGTGATCCTTACTAGCTGGAAGTAAGGGAGATGGGGCATGAAGTTATTTCTAGGAGTTGGACACATACCAAGTTTAGCTCAGTTCTGGGCATCTTTGAAATACCTATACAAACTTGTTCCTACATAGTAACTTGCAACTTTGAATGAAAATGTGCTTGCTTACAGCAACGTGCTATATGTTCTGAATGCCCGAATTGGGAATCTGTGTCAAAACTTTGTTAGGAATTATGTGATCCTTACTAGCTGGAACTAAGGGAGATGGGGCATGAAGTTATTTCTAGGAGTTGGACACATACCAAGTTTAGCTCAGTTCTGGGCATCTTTGAAATACCTATACAAACTTGTTCCTACATAGTAACTTGCATCTTTGACTGAGAATCTGCTTGCTTACAGCAACGTGCTATATGTTCTGAATGCCCGAATTGGGAATCTGTGTCAAAACTTTGTTAGGAATTATGTGATCCTTACTAGCTGGAAGTAAGGTAGATGGGGCATGAAGTTATTTCTAGGAGTTGGACACATACCAAGTTTAGCTCAGTTCTGGGCATCTTTGAAATACCTATACAAACTTGTTCCTACATAGTAACTTGCAACTTTGAATGAAAATGTGCTTGCTTACAGCAACGTGCTATATGTTCTGAATGCCCGAATTGGGAATCTGTGTCAAAACTTTGTTTGGAATTATGTGATCCTTACTAGCTGGAAGTAAGGGAGATGGGGCATGAAGTTATTTCTAGGAGTTGGACACATACCAAGTTTAGCTCAGTTCTGGGCATCTTTGAAATACCTATACAAACTTGTTCCTACATAGTAACTTGCATCTTTGAATGAGAATCTGCTTGCTTACAGCAACGTGCTATATGTTCTGAATGCCCGAATTGGGAATCTGTGTCAAAACTGTTAGGAATTATGTGATACTTACTAGCTGGAAGTAAGGGAGATGGGGCATGAAGTTATTTCTAGGAGTTGGACACATACCAAGTTTAGCTCAGTTCTGGGCATCTTTGAAATACCTATACAAACTTGTTCCTACATAGTAACTTGCAACTCTGAATGAGAATGTGCTTGCTTACAGCAACGTGCTATATGTTCTGAATTCCCGAATTGGGAATCTGTGTCAAAACTGTTAGGAATTATGTGATCCTTACTCGCTGGAAGTAAGGGAGATGGGGCATGAAGTTATTTCTAGGAGTTGGACACATACCAAGTTTAGCTCAGTTCTGGGCATCTTTGAAATACTTATACAAACTAGTTCCTACATAGTAACTTGCAACTTTGAATGAAAATGTGATTGCTTACAGCAACGTGCCATATGTTCTGAATGCCCGAATTGGGAATCTGTGTCAAAACTTTGTTAGGAATTATGTGATCCTTACTAGCTGGAAGTAAGGGAGATGGGGCATGAAGTTATTTCTAGGAGTTGGACACATACCAAGTTTAGCTCAGTTCTGGGCATCTTTGAAATACCTATACAAACTTGTTCCTACATAGTAACTTGCAACTTTGAATAAAAATGTGCTTGCTTACAGCAACGTGCTATATGTTCTGAATGCCCGAATTGGCAATCTGTGTCTAAACTTTGTTAGGAATTATGTGATCCTTACTAGCTGGAAGTAAGGGAGATGGGGCATGAAGTTATTTCTAGGAGTTGGACACATACCAAGTTTAGCTCAGTTCTGGGCATCTTTGAAATACCTATACAAACTTGTTCCTACATAGTAACTTGCAACTTTGAATGAGAATGTGCTTGCTTGCAGCAACGTGCTATATGTTCTGAATGCCCGAATAGGGAATTTGTGTCAAAACTTTGTTAGGAATTATGTGATCCTTACTAGCTGGAAGTAAGGGAGATGGGGCATGAAGTTATTTCTAGGAGTTGGACACATACCAAGTTTAGCTCAGTTCTGGGCATCTTTGAAATACCTATACAAACTTGTTCCTACCTAGTAACTTGCATCTTTGAATGAGAATGTGCTTGCTTACAGCAACGTGCTATATGTTCTGAATGCCCGAATAGGGAATCTGTGTCAAAACTTTGTTAGGAATTATGTGATCCTTACTAGCTGGAAGTAAGGCAGATGGGGCATGAAGTTATTTCTAGGAGTTGGACACATACCAAGTTTAGCTCAGTTCTGGGCATCTTTGAAATACCTATACAAACTTGTTCCTACATAGTAACTTGCATCTTTGAATGAGAATGTGCTTGCTTACAGCAACGTGCTATATGTTCTGAATGCCCGAATAGGGAATCTGTGTCAAAACTTTGTTAGGAATTATGTGATCCTTACTAGTTGGAAGTAAGGGAGATGGGGCATGAAGTTATTTCTAGGAGTTGGACACATACCAAGGTTAGTTCACTTCTGGGCATCTTTGAAATACCTATACAAACTTGTTCCTACATAGTAACTTGCAACTTTGAATGAGAATGTGCTTGCTTACAGCAACGTGCTATATGTTCTGAATGCCCGAATTGGGAATCTGTGTCAAAACTTTGTTAGGAATTATGTGATCCTTACTAGCTGGAAGTAAGGAAGATGGGGCATGAAGTTATTTCTAGGAGTTGGACACATACCAAGTTTAGCTCAGTTCTGGGCATCTTTGAAATACCTATACAAACGTGTTCCTACATAGTAACTTGCAACTTTAAATGAGAATGTGCTTGCTTACAGCAACGTGCTATATGTTCTGAATGCCCGAATTGGGAATCTGTGTCAAAACTTTGTTAGGAATTATGTGATCCTTACTAGCTGGAAGTAAGGGAGATGGGGCATGAAGTTATTTCTAGGAGTTGGACACATACCAAGTTTAGCTCAGTTCTGGGCATCTTTGAAATACCTATACAAACTTGTTCCTACATAGTAACTTGCATCTTTGAATGAGAATCTGCTTGCTTACAGCAACGTGCTATATGTTCTGATGCCCGAATTGGCAATCTGTGTCAAAACTTTGTTAGGAATTATGTGATCCTTACTAGCTGGAAGTAAGGGAGATGGGGCATGAAGTTATTTCTTGGAGTTGGACACATACCAAGTTTAGCTCAGTTCTGGGCATCTTTGAAATACCTATACAAACTTGTTCCTACATAGTAACTTGCATCTTTGAATGAGGATCTGCTTGCTTACAGCAACGTGCTATATGTTCTGAATGCCCGAATTGGCAATCTGTGTCAAAACTTTGTTAGGAATTATGTGATCCTTACTAGCTGGAAGTAAGGGAGATGGGGCATGAAGTTATTTCTAGGAGTTGGACACATACCAAGTTTAGCTCAGTTCTGGGCATTTTTGAAATACCTATACAAACTAGTTCCTACATAGTAACTTGCAACTTTGAATGAGAATGTGCTTGCTTGCAGCAACGTGCTATATGTTCTGAATGCCCGAATAGGGAATCTGTGTCAAAACTTTGTTAGGAATTATGTGATCCTTACTAGCTGGAAGTAAGGGAGATGGGGCATGAAGTTATTTCTAGGAGTTGGACACATACCAAGTTTAGCTCAGTTCTGGGCATCTTTGAAATACCTATACAAACTTGTTCCTACATAGTAACTTGCATCTTTGAATGAGAATGTGCTTGCTTATAGCAACGTGCTATATGTTCTGAATGCCCGAATTGGGAATCTGTGTCAAAACTTTGTTAGGAATTATGTGATCCTTACTAGCTGGAAGTAAGGGAGATGGGGCATGAAGTTATTTCTAGGAGTTGGACACATACCAAGTTTAGCTCAGTTCTGGGCATCTTTGAAATACCTATACAAACTTGTTCCTACATAGTAACTTGCTACTTTGAATGAGAATGTGCTTGCTTGCAGCAACGTGCTATATGTTCTGAATGCCCGAATAGGGAATCTGTGTCAAAACTTTGTTAGGAATTATGTGATCCTTACTAGCTGGAAGTAACGGAGATGGAGCATGAAGTTATTTCTTGGAGTTGGACACATACCAAGTTTAGCTCAGTTCTGGGCATCTTTGAAATACCTATACAAACTTGTTCCTACCTAGTAACTTGCATCTTTCAATGAGAATGTGCTTGCTTGCAGCAACGTGCTATATGTTCTGAATGCCCGAATAGGGAATCTGTGTCAAATCTTTGTTAGGAATTATGTGATCCTTACAGGCTGGAAGTAAGGGAGATGGGGCATGAAGTTATTTCTAGGAGTTGGACACATACCAAGTTTACCTCAGTTCTGGGCATCTTTGAAATACCTATACAAACTTGTTCCTACCTAGTAACTTGCATCTTTGAATGAGAATGTGCTTGCTTACAGCAACGTGCTATATGTTCTGAATGCCCGAATAGGGAATCTGTGTCAAAACTTTGTTAGGAATTATGTGATCCTTACTAGATGGAAGTAAGGGAGATGGGGCATGAAGTTATTTCTAGGAGTTGGACACATACCAAGTTTAGCTCAGTTCTGGGCATCTTTGAAATACCTATACAAACTTGTTCCAACATAGTAACTTGCAACTTTGAATGAGAATGTGCTTGCTTGCAGCAACGTGCTATATGTTCTGAATGCCCGAATAGGGAATCTGTGTCAAAACTTTGTTAGGAATTATGTGATCCTTACTAGCTGGAAGTAAGGGAGATGGGGCATGAAGTTATTTCTAGGAGTTGGACACATACCCAGTTTAGCTCAGTTCTGGGCATCTTTGAAATACCTATACAAACTTGTTCCTACATAGTAACTTGCATCTTTGAATGAGAATCTGCTTGCTTACAGCAACGTGCTATATGTTCTGAATGCCCGATTTGGGAATCTGTGTCAAAACTGTTAGGAATTATGTGATCCTTACTAGCTGGAAGTAAGGGAGATGGGCAATGAAGTTATTTCTAGGAGTTGGACACATACCAAGTTTAGCTCAGTTCTGGGCATCTTTGAAATACCTATACAAACTTGTTCCTACATAGTAACTTGCAACTTTGAATGAGAATGTGCTTGCTTGCAGCAACGTGCTATATGTTCTGAATGCCCGAATAGGGAATCTGTGTCAAAACTTTGTTAGGTATTATGTGATCCTTACTAGCTGGAAGTAAGGGAGATGGGGCATGAAGTTATTTCTAGGAGTTGGACACATACCAAGTTTAGCTCAGTTCTGGGCATCTTTGAAATACCTATACAAACTTGTTCCTACATAGTAACTTGCAACTTTGAATGAGAATCTGCTTGCTTACAGCAACGTGCTATATGTTCTGAATGACCGAATTGGGAATCTGTGTCAAAACTTTGTTAGGAATTATGTGATCCTTACTAGCTGGAAGTAAGGGAGATGGGGCATGAAGTTATTTCTAGGAGTTGGACACATACCAAGTTTAGCTCAGTTCTGGGCATCTTTGAAATACCTATACAAACTTGTTCCTACATAGTAACTTGCATCTTTGAATGAGAATCTGCTTGCTTACAGCAACGTGCTATATGTTCTGAATGCCCGATTTGGGAATCTGTGTCAAAACTGTTAGGAATTATGTGATCCTTACTAGCTGGAAGTAAGTGAGATGGAGCATGAAGTTATTTCTAGGAGTTGGACACATACCAAGTTTAGCTCAGTTCTGGGCATCTTTGAAATACCTATACAAACTTGTTCCTGCATAGTAACTTGCAACTTTGAATGAAAATGTGATTGCTTACAGCAATGTGCTATATGTTCTGAATGCCCGAATTGGGAATCTGTGTCAAAACTTTGTTAGGAATTATGTGATCCTTACTAGCTGGAAGTAAGGGAGATGGGGCATGAAGTTATTTCTAGGAGTTGGACACATACCAAGTTTAGCTCAGTTCTGGGCATCTTTGAAATACCTATACAAACTTGTTCCTACTTAGTAACTTGCATCTTTGAATGAGAATGTGCTTGCTTACAGCAACGTGCTATATGTTCTGAATGCCCGAATTGGCAATCTGTGTCAAAACTTTGTTAGGAATTATGTGATCCTTACTAGCTTGAAGTAAGGGAGATGGGGCATGAAGTTATTTCTAGGAGTTGGACACATACCAAGTTTAGCTCAGTTCTGGGCATCTTTGAAATACCTATACAAACTTGTTCCTACCTAGTAACTTGCATCTTTGATTGAGAATCTGCTTGCTTACAGCAACGTGCTATATGTTCTGAATGCCCGAATTGGGAATCTGTGTCAAAACTTTGTTAGGAATTATGTGATCCTTACTAGCTGGAAGTAAGGGAGATGGGGCATGAAGTTATTTCTAGGAGTTGGACACATACCAAGTTTAGCTCAGTTCTGGGCATCTTTGAAATACCTATACAAACTTGTTCCTACATAGTATCTTGCATCTTTGAATGAGAATGTGCTTGCTTACAGCAACGTGCTATATGTTCTGAATGCCCGAATTGGGAATCTGTGTCAAAACTTTGTTAGGAATTATGTGATCCTTACTAGCTGGAAGTAAGGGAGATGGGGCATGAAGTTATTTCTAGGAGTTGGACACATACCAAGTTTAGCTCAGTTCTGGGCATCTTTGAAACACCTATACAAACTTGTTCCTACATAGTAACTTGCATCTTTGAATGAGAATGTGCTTGCTTACAGCAACGTGCTATATGTTCTGAATGCCCGAATTGGCAATCTGTGTCTAAACTTTGTTAGGAATTATGTGATCCTTACTAGCTGGAAGTAAGGGAGATGGGGCATCAAGTTATTTCTTGGAGTTGGACACATACCAAGTTTAGCTCAGTTCTGGGCATCTTTGAAATACCTATACAAACGTGTTCCTACATAGTAACTTGCAACTTTAAATGAGAATGTGCTTGCTTACAGCAACGTGCTATATGTTCTGAATGCCCGAATTGGGAATCTGTGTCAAATCTTTGTTAGGAATTATGTGATCCTTACTAGCTGGAAGTAAGGGAGATGGGGCATGAAGTTATTTCTAGGAGTTGGACACATACCAAGTTTAGCTCAGTTCTGGGCATCTTTGAAACACCTATACAAACTTGTTCCTACATAGTAACTTGCATCTTTGAATGAGAATCTGCTTGCTTACAGGAACGTGCTATATGTTCTGAATGCCCGAATAGGGAATCTGTGTCAAAACTTTGTTAGGAATTATGTGATCCTTACTAGCTGGAAGTAAGGCCGATGGTGTATGAAGTTATTTCTAGGAGTTGGACACATACCAAGTTTAGCTCAGTTCTGGGCATCTTTGAAATACCTATACAAACGTGTTCCTACATAGTAACTTGCATCTTTGAATGAGAATGTGCTTGCTTACAGCAACGTGCTATATGTTCTGAATGCCCGAATTGGGAATCTGTGTCAAAACTTTGTTAGGAATTATGTGATCCTTACTAGCTGGAAGTAAGGGAGATGGGGCATGAAGTTATTTCTAGGAGTTGGACACATACCAAGTTTAGCTCAGTTCTGGGCATCTTTGAAATACCTATACAAACGTGTTCCTACATAGTAACTTGCAACTTTAAATGAGAATGTGCTTGCTTACAGCAACGTGCTATATGTTCTGAATGCCCGAATTGGGAATCTGTGTCAAAACTTTGTTAGGAATTATGTGATCCTTACTAGCTGGAAGTAAGGGAGATGGGGCATGAAGTTATCTCTAGGAGTTGGACACATACCAAGTTTAGCTCAGTTCTGGGCATCTTTGAAATACCTATACAAACGTGTTCCTACATAGTAACTTGCAACATTAAATGAGAATGTGCTTGCTTACAGCAACGTGCTATATGTTCTGAATGCCCGAATTGGGAATCTGTGTCAAAACTTTGTTAGGAATTATGTGATCCGTACTAGCTGGAAGTAAGGGAGATGGGGCATGAAGTTATTTCTAGGAGTTGGACACATACCAAGTTTAGCTCAGTTCTGGACATCTTTGAAATACCTATACAAACTTGTTCCTACATAGTAACTTGCATCTTTGAATGAGAATCTGCTTCCTTACAGCAACGTGCTATATGTTCTGAATGCCCGAATTGGCAATCTGTGTCAAAACTTTGTTAGGAATTATGTGATCCTTACTAGCTGGAAGTAAGGGAGATGGGGCATGAAGTTATTTCTAGGAGTTGGACACATACCAAGTTTAGCTCAGTTCTGGGCATCTTTGAAATACCTATACAAACTTGTTCCTACATAGTAACTTGCAT
This sequence comes from Diceros bicornis minor, assembly GCF_020826845.1. NCBI lineage: Eukaryota > Metazoa > Chordata > Mammalia > Perissodactyla > Rhinocerotidae > Diceros > Diceros bicornis. The sequence continues at coordinate 440,939 of NW_026690920.1, read as the reverse complement.
CTTTGAATGAGAATCTGCTTGCTTACAGCAACGTGCTATATGTTCTGAATGCCCGAATTGGGAATCTGTGTCAAAACTTTGTTAGGAATTATGTGATCCTTACTAGCTGGAAGTAAGGGAGATGGGGCATGAAGTTATTTCTAGGAGTTGGACACATACCAAGTTTAGCTCAGTTCTGGGCATCTTTGAAATACCTATACAAACTTGTTCCTACATAGTAACTTGCAACTTTGAATGAAAATGTGCTTGCTTACAGCAACGTGCTATATGTTCTGAATGCCCGAAATGGGAATCTGTGTCAAAACTTTGTTAGGAATTATGTGATCCTTACTAGCTGGAAGTAAGGGAGATGGGGCATGAAGTTATTTCTAGGAGTTGGACACATACCAAGTTTAGCTCAGTTCTGGGCATCTTTGAAATACCTATACAAACTTCTTCCTACCTAGTAACTTGCAACTTTGAATGAGAATGTGCTTGCTTACAGCAACGTGCTATATGTTCTGAATGCCCGAATTGGGAATCTGTGTCAAAACTTTGTTAGAAATTATGTGATCCTTACTAGCTGGAAGTAAGGGAGATGGGGCATGAAGTTATTTCTAGGAGTTGGACACATACCAAGTTTAGCTCAGTTCTGGGCATCTTTGAAATACCTATACAAACTTGTTCCTACCTAGTAACTTGCATCTTTGAATGAGAATCTGCTTGCTTACAGCAACGTGCTATATATTATGAATGCCCGAATTGGGAATCTGTGTCAAAACTTTGTTAGGAATTATGTGATCCTTACTAGCTGGAAGTAAGGGAGATGGGGCATGAAGTTATTTCTGGGAGTTGGACACATACCAAGTTTAGCTCAGTTCTGGGCATCTTTGATATACCTATACAAACTTGTTCCTACATAGTAACTTGCAACTTTGAATGAAAATGTGCTTGCTTACAGCAACGTGCTATATGTTCTGAATGCCCGAATTGGGAATCTGTGTCAAAACTTTGTTAGGAATTATGTGATCCTTACTAGCTGGAAGTAAGTGAGATGGGGCATGAAGTTATTTCTAGGAGTTGGACACATACCAAGTTTAGCTCAGTTCTGGGCATCTTTGAAATACCTATACAAACTTGTTCCTACATAGTAACTTGCATCTTTGAATGAGAATCTGCTTGCTTACAGCAACGTGCTATATGTTCTGAATGCCCGAATTGGGAATCTGTGTCAAAACTTTGTTAGGAATTATGTCATCCTTACTAGCTGGAAGTAAGGGAGATGGAGCATGAAGTTATTTATAGGAGTTGGACACATACCAAGTTTAGCTCAGTTCTGGGCATCTTTGAAATACCTATACAAACTTGTTCCTACATAGTAACTTGCAACTTTGAATGAAAATGTGCTTGCTTACAGCAACGTGCTATATGTTCTGAATGCCCGAATTGGGAATCTGTGTCAAAACTTTGTTAGGAATTATGTGATCCTTACTAGCTGGAAGTAAGGGAGATGGGGCATGAAGTTATTTCTAGGAGTTGGACACATACCAAGTTTAGCTCAGTTCTGGGCATCTTTGAAATACCTATACAAACTTGTTCCTACATAGTAACTTGCAACTTTGAATGAGAATCTGCTTGCTTACAGCAACGTGCTATATGTTCTGAATGCCCGAATTGGGAATCTGTGTCAAAACTTTGTTAGGAATTATGTGATCCTTACTAGCTGGAAGTAAGGGAGATGGGGCATGAAGATATTTCTAGGAGTTGGACACATACCAAGTTTAGCTCAGTTCTGGGCATCTTTGAAATACCTATACAAACTTGTTCCTACCTAGTAACTTGCATCTTTGAATGAGAATGTGCTTGCTTACAGCAACGTGCTATATGTTCTGAATGCCCGAATTGGGAATCTGTGTCAAAACTTTGTTAGGAATTATGTGATCCTTACTAGCTGGAAGTAAGGGAGATGGGGCATGAAGTTATTTCTAGGAGTTGGACACATACCAAGTTTAGCTCAGTTCTGGGCATCTTTGAAATACCTATACAAACTTGTTCCTACCTAGTAACTTGCATCTTTGAATGAGAATCTGCTTGCTTACAGCAACGTGCTATATGTTCTGAATGCCCGAATTGGGAATCTGTGTCAAAAATTTGTTAGGAATTATGTGATCCTTACTAGCTGGAAGTAAGGGAGATGGTGCATGAAGTTATTTCTAGGAGTTGGACACATACCAAGTTTAGCTCAGTTCTGGGCATCTTTGAAATACCTATACAAACTTGTTCCTACCTAGTAACTTGCATCTTGGAATGAGAATCTGCTTGCTTACAGCAACGTGCTATATGTTCTGAATGCCCGAATTGGGAATCTGTGTCAAAACTTTGTTAGGAATTATGTGATCCTTACTAGCTGGAAGTAAGGGAGATGGGGCATGAAGTTATTTCTAGGAGTTGGACACATACCAACTTTAGCTCAGTTCTGGGCATCTTTGAAATACCTATACAAACTTGTTCCTACCTAGTAACTTGCATCTTTGAATGAGAATCTGCTTGCTTACAGCAACGTGCTATATGTTCTGAATGCCCGAATTGGGAATCTGTGTCAAAACTTTGTTAGGAATTATGTGATCCTTACTAGCTGGAAGTAAGGGAGATGGGGCATGAAGTTATTTCTAGGAATTGGACACATACCAACTTTAGCTCAGTTCTGGGCATCTTTGAAATACCTATACAAACTTGTTCCTACATAGTAACTTGCAAGTTTGAATGAGAATGTGCTTGCTTACAGCAACGTGCTATATGTTCTGTATGCCCGAATTGGGAATCTGTGTCAAAACTTTGTTAGGAATTATGTGATCCTTCCTAGCTGGAAGTAAGGGAGATGGGGCATGAAGTTATTTCTAGGAGTTGGACACATACCAAGTTTAGCTCAGTTCTGGGCATCTTTGAAATACCTATACAAACTTGTTCCTACATAGTAACTTGCAACTTTGAATGAGAATCTGCTTGCTTACAGCAACGTGCTATATGTTCTGAATGCCCGAATTGGGAATCTGTGTCAAAACTTTGTTAGGAATTATGTGATCCTTACTAGCTGGAAGTAAGGGAGATGGGGCATGAAGTTATTTCTAGGAGTTGGACACATACCAAGTTTAGCTCAGTTCTGGGCATCTTTGAAATACCTATACAAACTTGTTCCTACATAGTAACTTGCATCTTTGAATGAGAATCTGCTTGCTTACAGCAACGTGCTATATGTTCTGAATGCCCGAATTGGGAATCTGTGTCAAAACTTTGTTAGGAATTATGTGATCCTTACTAGCTGGAAGTAAGGGAGATGGGGCATGAAGTTATTTCTAGGAGTTGGACACATACCAAGTTTAGCTCAGTTCTGGGCATCTTTGAAATACCTATACAAACTTGTTCCTACATAGTAACTTGCATCTTTGAATGAGAATCTGCTTGCTTACAGCAACGTGCTATATGTTCTGAATGCCCGAATTGGCAATCTGTGTCAAAACTTTGTTAGGAATTATGTGATCCTTACTAGCTGGAAGTAAGGGAGATGGGGCATGAAGTTATTTCTAGGAGTTGGACACATACCAAGTTTAGCTCAGTTCTGGGCATATTTGAAATACCTATACAAACTTGTTCCTACATAGTAACTTGCAACTTTGAATGAGAATCTGCTTGCTTGCAGCAACGTGCTATATGTTCTGAATGCCCGAATAGGGAATCTGTGTCAAAACTTTGTTAGGAATTATGTGATCCTTACTAGCTGGAAGTAAGGGAGATGGGGCATGAAGTTATTTCTTGGAGTTGGACACATACCAAGTTTAGCTCAGTTCTGGGCATCTTTGAAATACCTATACAAACTTGTTCCTACATAGTAACTTGCATCTTTGAATGAGAATGTGCTTGCTTGCAGCAACGTGCTATATGTTCTGAATGCCCGAATAGGGAATCTGTGTCAAAACTTTGTTAGGAATTATGTGATCCTTACTAGCTGGAAGTAAGGGAGATGGGGCATGAAGTTATTTCTTGGAGTTGGACACATACCAAGTTTAGCTCAGTTCTGGGCATCTTTGAAATACCTATACAAACTTGTTCCTACATAGTAACTTGCATCTTTGAATGAGAATGTGCTTGCTTGCAGCAACGTGCTATATGTTCTGAATGCCCGAATAGGGAATCTGTGTCAAAACTTTGTTAGAAATTATGTGATCCTTACTAGCTGGAAGTAAGGGAGATGGGGCATGAAGTTATTTCTTGGAGTTGGACACATACCAAGTTTAGCTCAGTTCTGGGCATCTTTGAAATACCTATACAAACTTGTTCCTACCTAGTAACTTGCATCTTTTAATGAGAATCTGCTTGCTTGCAGCAACGTGCTATATGTTCTGAATGCCCGAATAGGGAATCTCTGTCAAAACTTTGTTAGAAATTATGTGATCCTTACTAGCTGGAAGTAAGGGAGATGGGGCATGAAGTTATTTCTAGGAGTTGGACACATACCAAGTTTAGCTCAGTTCTGGGCATCTTTGAAATACCTATACAAACTTGTTCCTACATAGTAACTTGCAACTTTGAATGAGAATGTGCTACTTGCAGCAACGTGCTATATGTTCTGAATGCCCGAATAGGGAATCTGTGTCAAAACTTTGTTAGGAATTATGTGATCCTTACTAGCTGGAAGTAAGGGAGATGGAGCATGAAGTTATTTCTAGGAGTTGGACACATACCAAGTTTAGCTCAGTTCTGGGCATCTTTGAAATACCTATACAAACTTGTTCCTACCTAGTAACTTGCATCTTTGAATGAGAATGTGCTTGCTTGCAGCAACGTGCTATATGTTCTGAATGCCCGAATAGGGAATCTGTGTCAAAACTTTGTTAGGAATTATGTGATCCTTACTAGCTGGAAGTAAGGGAGATGGGGCATGAAGTTATTTCTAGGAGTTGGACACATACCAAGTTTAGCTCAGTTCTGGGCATCTTTGAAATACCTATACAAACTTGTTCCTACCTAGTAACTTGCATCTTTGAATGAGAATCTGCTTGCTTACAGCAACGTGCTATATGTTCTGAATGCCCCAATAGGGAATCTGTGTCAAAACTTTGTTAGGAATTATGTGATCCTTACTAGCTGGAAGTAAGGGAGATGGGGCATGAAGTTATTTCTAGGAGTTGGACACATACCAAGTTTAGCTCAGTTCTGGGCATCTTTGAAATACCTATACAAACTTGTTCCTACATAGTAACTTGCAACTTTGAATGAGAATGTGCTTGCTTGCAGCAACGTGCTATATGTTCTGAATGCCCGAATAGGGAATCTGTGTCAAAACTTTGTTAGGAATTATGTGATCCTTACTAGCTGGAAGTAAGGGAGATGGGGCATGAAGTTATTTCTAGGAGTTGGACACATACCAAGTTTAGCTCAGTTCTGGGCATCTTTGAAATACCTATACAAACTTGTTCCTACCTAGTAACTTGCAACTTTGAATGAAAATGTGCTTGCTTACAGCAACGTGCTATATGTTCTGAATGCCCGAATAGGGAATCTGTGTCAAAACTTTGTTAGGAATTATGTGATCCTTACTAGCTGGAAGTAAGGGAGATGGGGCATGAAGTTATTTCTAGGAGTTGGACACATACCAAGTTTAGCTCAGTTCTGGGCATCTTTGAAATACCTATACAAACTTGTTCCTACATAGTAACTTGCAACTTTGAATGAGAATGTGCTTGCTTGCAGCAACGTGCTATATGTTCTGAATGCCCGAATAGGGAATCTGTGTCAAAACTTTGTTAGGAATTATGTGATCCTTACTAGCTGGAAGTAACGGAGATGGAGCATGAAGTTATTTCTTGGAGTTGGACACATACCAAGTTTAGCTCAGTTCTGGGCATCTTTGAAATACCTATACAAACTTGTTCCTACCTAGTAACTTGCATCTTTCAATGAGAATGTGCTTGCTTGCAGCAACGTGCTATATGTTCTGAATGCCCGAATAGGGAATCTGTGTCAAATCTTTGTTAGGAATTATGTGATCCTTACAGGCTGGAAGTAAGGGAGATGGGGCATGAAGTTATTTCTAGGAGTTGGACACATACCAAGTTTACCTCAGTTCTGGGCATCTTTGAAATACCTATACAAACTTGTTCCTACCTAGTAACTTGCATCTTTGAATGAGAATGTGCTTGCTTACAGCAACGTGCTATATGTTCTGAATGCCCGAATAGGGAATCTGTGTCAAAACTTTGTTAGGAATTATGTGATCCTTACTAGATGGAAGTAAGGGAGATGGGGCATGAAGTTATTTCTAGGAGTTGGACACATACCAAGTTTAGCTCAGTTCTGGGCATCTTTGAAATACCTATACAAACTTGTTCCAACATAGTAACTTGCAACTTTGAATGAGAATGTGCTTGCTTGCAGCAACGTGCTATATGTTCTGAATGCCCGAATAGGGAATCTGTGTCAAAACTTTGTTAGGAATTATGTGATCCTTACTAGCTGGAAGTAAGGGAGATGGGGCATGAAGTTATTTCTAGGAGTTGGACACATACCCAGTTTAGCTCAGTTCTGGGCATCTTTGAAATACCTATACAAACTTGTTCCTACATAGTAACTTGCATCTTTGAATGAGAATCTGCTTGCTTACAGCAACGTGCTATATGTTCTGAATGCCCGATTTGGGAATCTGTGTCAAAACTGTTAGGAATTATGTGATCCTTACTAGCTGGAAGTAAGGGAGATGGGCAATGAAGTTATTTCTAGGAGTTGGACACATACCAAGTTTAGCTCAGTTCTGGGCATCTTTGAAATACCTATACAAACTTGTTCCTACATAGTAACTTGCAACTTTGAATGAGAATGTGCTTGCTTGCAGCAACGTGCTATATGTTCTGAATGCCCGAATAGGGAATCTGTGTCAAAACTTTGTTAGGTATTATGTGATCCTTACTAGCTGGAAGTAAGGGAGATGGGGCATGAAGTTATTTCTAGGAGTTGGACACATACCAAGTTTAGCTCAGTTCTGGGCATCTTTGAAATACCTATACAAACTTGTTCCTACATAGTAACTTGCAACTTTGAATGAGAATCTGCTTGCTTACAGCAACGTGCTATATGTTCTGAATGACCGAATTGGGAATCTGTGTCAAAACTTTGTTAGGAATTATGTGATCCTTACTAGCTGGAAGTAAGGGAGATGGGGCATGAAGTTATTTCTAGGAGTTGGACACATACCAAGTTTAGCTCAGTTCTGGGCATCTTTGAAATACCTATACAAACTTGTTCCTACATAGTAACTTGCATCTTTGAATGAGAATCTGCTTGCTTACAGCAACGTGCTATATGTTCTGAATGCCCGATTTGGGAATCTGTGTCAAAACTGTTAGGAATTATGTGATCCTTACTAGCTGGAAGTAAGTGAGATGGAGCATGAAGTTATTTCTAGGAGTTGGACACATACCAAGTTTAGCTCAGTTCTGGGCATCTTTGAAATACCTATACAAACTTGTTCCTGCATAGTAACTTGCAACTTTGAATGAAAATGTGATTGCTTACAGCAATGTGCTATATGTTCTGAATGCCCGAATTGGGAATCTGTGTCAAAACTTTGTTAGGAATTATGTGATCCTTACTAGCTGGAAGTAAGGGAGATGGGGCATGAAGTTATTTCTAGGAGTTGGACACATACCAAGTTTAGCTCAGTTCTGGGCATCTTTGAAATACCTATACAAACTTGTTCCTACTTAGTAACTTGCATCTTTGAATGAGAATGTGCTTGCTTACAGCAACGTGCTATATGTTCTGAATGCCCGAATTGGCAATCTGTGTCAAAACTTTGTTAGGAATTATGTGATCCTTACTAGCTTGAAGTAAGGGAGATGGGGCATGAAGTTATTTCTAGGAGTTGGACACATACCAAGTTTAGCTCAGTTCTGGGCATCTTTGAAATACCTATACAAACTTGTTCCTACCTAGTAACTTGCATCTTTGATTGAGAATCTGCTTGCTTACAGCAACGTGCTATATGTTCTGAATGCCCGAATTGGGAATCTGTGTCAAAACTTTGTTAGGAATTATGTGATCCTTACTAGCTGGAAGTAAGGGAGATGGGGCATGAAGTTATTTCTAGGAGTTGGACACATACCAAGTTTAGCTCAGTTCTGGGCATCTTTGAAATACCTATACAAACTTGTTCCTACATAGTATCTTGCATCTTTGAATGAGAATGTGCTTGCTTACAGCAACGTGCTATATGTTCTGAATGCCCGAATTGGGAATCTGTGTCAAAACTTTGTTAGGAATTATGTGATCCTTACTAGCTGGAAGTAAGGGAGATGGGGCATGAAGTTATTTCTAGGAGTTGGACACATACCAAGTTTAGCTCAGTTCTGGGCATCTTTGAAACACCTATACAAACTTGTTCCTACATAGTAACTTGCATCTTTGAATGAGAATGTGCTTGCTTACAGCAACGTGCTATATGTTCTGAATGCCCGAATTGGCAATCTGTGTCTAAACTTTGTTAGGAATTATGTGATCCTTACTAGCTGGAAGTAAGGGAGATGGGGCATCAAGTTATTTCTTGGAGTTGGACACATACCAAGTTTAGCTCAGTTCTGGGCATCTTTGAAATACCTATACAAACGTGTTCCTACATAGTAACTTGCAACTTTAAATGAGAATGTGCTTGCTTACAGCAACGTGCTATATGTTCTGAATGCCCGAATTGGGAATCTGTGTCAAATCTTTGTTAGGAATTATGTGATCCTTACTAGCTGGAAGTAAGGGAGATGGGGCATGAAGTTATTTCTAGGAGTTGGACACATACCAAGTTTAGCTCAGTTTTGGGCATCTTTGAAACACCTATACAAACTTGTTCCTACATAGTAACTTGCATCTTTGAATGAGAATCTGCTTGCTTACAGGAACGTGCTATATGTTCTGAATGCCCGAATTGGCAATCTGTGTCAAAACTTTGTTAGGAATTATGTGATCCTTACTAGCTGGAAGTAAGGGAGATGGGGCATGAAGTTATTTCTAGGAGTTGGACACATACCAAGTTTAGCTCAGTTCTGGGCATCTTTGAAATACCTATACAAACTTGTTCCTACATAGTAACTTGCATCTTTGAATGAGAATCTGCTTGCTTACAGCAACGTGCTATATGTTCTGAATGCCCGAATTGGGAATCTGTGTCAAAACTTTGTTAGGAATTATGTGATCCTTACTAGCTGGAAGTAAGGGAGATGGGGCATGAAGTTATTTCTAGGAGTTGGACACATACCAAGTTTAGCTCAGTTCTGGGCATCTTTGAAATACCTATACAAACGTGTTCCTACATAGTAACTTGCAACTTTGAATGAGAATGTGCTTGCTTGCAGCAACGTGCTATATGTTCTGAATGCCCGAATAGGGAATTTGTGTCAAAACTTTGTTAGGAATTATGTGATCCTTACTAGCTGGAAGTAAGGGAGATGGGGCATGAAGTTATTTCTAGGAGTTGGACACATACCAAGTTTAGCTCAGTTCTGGGCATCTTTGAAATACCTATACAAACTTGTTCCTACCTAGTAACTTGCATCTTTGAATGAGAATGTGCTAGCTTACAGCAACGTGCTATATGTTCTGAATGCCCGAATTGGGAATCTGTGTCAAAACTTTGTTAGGAATTATGTGATCCTTACTAGCTGGAAGTAAGGCCGATGGGGCATGAAGTTATTTCTAGGAGTTGGACACATACCAAGTTTAGCTCAGTTCTGGGCATCTTTGAAACACCTATACAAACTAGTTCCTACATAGTAACTTGCAACTTTGAATGAAAATGTGATTGCTTACAGCAACGTGCTATATGTTCTGAATGCCCGAATTGGGAATCTGTGTCAAAACTTTGTTAGGAATTATGTGATCCTTACTAGCTGGAAGTAAGGGAGATGGGGCATGAAGTTATTTCTAGGAGTTGGACACATACCATGTTTAGCTCAGTTCTGGGCATCTTTGAAATACCTATACAAACTTGTTCCTACATAGTAACTTGCAACTTTGAATGAAAATGTGCTTGCTTACAGCAACGTGCTATATGTTCTGAATGCCCGAATTGGGAATCTGTGTCAAAACTTTGTTAGGAATTATGTGATCCTTACTAGCTGGAAGTAAGGGAGATGGGGCATGAAGTTATTTCTAGGAGTTGGGCACATACCAAGTTTAGCTCAGTTCTGGGCATCTTTGAAATACCTATACAAACTTGTTCCTACCTAGTAACTTGCATCTTTGAATGAGAATCTGCTTGCTTACAGCAACGTGCTATATGTTCTGAATGCCCGAATAGGGAATCTGTGTCAAAACTTTGTTAGGAATTATGTGATCCTTACTAGCTGGAAGTAAGGGAGATGGGGCATGAAGTTATTTCTAGGAGTTGGACACATACCAAGTTTAGCTCAGTTCTGGGCATCTTTGAAATACCTATACAAACTTGTTCCTACATAGTAACTTGCAACTTTGAATGAGAATGTGCTTGCTTGCAGCAACGTGCTATATGTTCTGAATGCCCGAATAGGGAATCTGTGTCAAAACTTTGTTAGGAATTATGTGATCCTTACTAGCTGGAAGTAAGGGAGATGGAGCATGAAGTTATTTCTTGGAGTTGGACACATACCAAGTTTAGCTCAGTTCTGGGCATCTTTGAAACACCTATACAAACTTGTTCCTACCTAGTAACTTGCATCTTTGAATGAGAATGTGCTTGCTTGCAGCAACGTGCTATATGTTCTGAATGCCCGAATAGGGAATCTGTGTCAAAACTTTGTTAGGAATTATGTGATCCTTACTAGCTGGAAGTAAGGGAGATGGGGCATGAAGTTATTTCTAGGAGTTGGACACATACCAAGTTTAGCTCAGTTCTGGGCATCTTTGAAATACCTGTACAAACTTGTTCCTACATAGTAACTTGCATCTTTGATTGAGAATCTGCTTGCTTACAGCAACGTGTTATATGTTCTGAATGCCCGAATAGGGAATCTGTGTCAAAACTTTGTTAGGAATTATGTGATCCTTACTAGCTGGAAGTAAGGGAGATGGGGCATGAAGTTATTTCTAGGAGTTGGACACATACCAAGTTTAGCTCAGTTCTGGGCATCTTTGAAATACCTATACAAACTTGTTCCTACATAGTATCTTGCATCTTTGAATGAGAATGTGCTTGCTTACAGCAACGTGCTATATGTTCTGAATGCCCGAATTGGGAATCTGTGTCAAAACTTTGTTAGGAATTATGTGATCCTTACTAGCTGGAAGTACGGTAGATGGGGCATGAAGTTATTTCTAGGAGTTGGACACATACCAAGTTTAGCTCAGTTCTGGGCATCTTTGAAATACCTATACAAACTTGTTCCTACATAGTAACTTGCATCTTTGAATGAGAATGTGCTTGCTTACAGCAACGTGCTATATGTTCTGAATGCCCGAATTGGGAATCTGTGTCAAAACTTTGTTAGGAATTATGTGATCCTTACTAGCTGGAAGTAAGGGAGATGGGGCATGAAGTTATTTCTAGGAGTTGGAGACATACCAAGTTTAGCTCAGTTCTGGGCATCTTTGAAATACCTATACAAACTTGTTCCTACCTAGTAACTTGCATCTTTGAATGAGAATGTGCTTGCTTACAGCAACGTGCTATATGTTCTGAATGCCCGAATAGGGAATCTGTGTCAAAACTTTGTTAGGAATTATGTGATCCTTACTAGCTGGAAGTAAGGCCGATGGTGTATGAAGTTATTTCTAGGAGTTGGACACATACCAAGTTTAGCTCAGTTCTGGGCATCTTTGAAATACCTATACAAACGTGTTCCTACATAGTAACTTGCATCTTTGAATGAGAATGTGCTTGCTTACAGCAACGTGCTATATGTTCTGAATGCCCGAATTGGGAATCTGTGTCAAAACTTTGTTAGGAATTATGTGATCCTTACTAGCTGGAAGTAAGGGAGATGGGGCATGAAGTTATTTCTAGGAGTTGGACACATACCAAGTTTAGCTCAGTTCTGGGCATCTTTGAAATACCTATACAAACGTGTTCCTACATAGTAACTTGCAACTTTAAATGAGAATGTGCTTGCTTACAGCAACGTGCTATATGTTCTGAATGCCCGAATTGGGAATCTGTGTCAAAACTTTGTTAGGAATTATGTGATCCTTACTAGCTGGAAGTAAGGGAGATGGGGCATGAAGTTATCTCTAGGAGTTGGACACATACCAAGTTTAGCTCAGTTCTGGGCATCTTTGAAATACCTATACAAACGTGTTCCTACATAGTAACTTGCAACATTAAATGAGAATGTGCTTGCTTACAGCAACGTGCTATATGTTCTGAATGCCCGAATTGGGAATCTGTGTCAAAACTTTGTTAGGAATTATGTGATCCGTACTAGCTGGAAGTAAGGGAGATGGGGCATGAAGTTATTTCTAGGAGTTGGACACATACCAAGTTTAGCTCAGTTCTGGACATCTTTGAAATACCTATACAAACTTGTTCCTACATAGTAACTTGCATCTTTGAATGAGAATCTGCTTCCTTACAGCAACGTGCTATATGTTCTGAATGCCCGAATTGGCAATCTGTGTCAAAACTTTGTTAGGAATTATGTGATCCTTACTAGCTGGAAGTAAGGGAGATGGGGCATGAAGTTATTTCTAGGAGTTGGACACATACCAAGTTTAGCTCAGTTCTGGGCATCTTTGAAATACCTATACAAACTTGTTCCTACATAGTAACTTGCATCTTTGAATGAGAATCTGCTTGCTTACAGCAACGTGCTATATGTTCTGAATGCCCGAATTGGGAATCTGTGTCAAAACTTTGTTAGGAATTATGTGATCCTTACTAGCTGGAAGTAAGGGAGATGGGGCATGAAGTTATTTCTAGGAGTTGGACACATACCAAGTTTAGCTCAGTTCTGGGCATCTTTGAAATACCTATACAAACTTCTTCCTACCTAGTAACTTGCAACTTTGCATGAGAATGTGCTTGCTTACAGCAACGTGCTATATGTTCTGAATGCCCGAATTGGGAATCTGTGTCAAAACTTTGTTAGAAATTATGTGATCCTTACTAGCTGGAAGTAAGGGAGATGGGGCATGAAGTTATTTCTAGGAGTTGGACACATACCAAGTTTAGCTCAGTTCTGGGCATCTTTGAAATACCTATACAAACTTGTTCCTACCTAGTAACTTGCATCTTTGAATGAGAATCTGCTTGCTTACAGCAACGTGCTATATATTCTGAATGCTCGAATTGGGAATCTGTGTCAAAACTTTGTTAGGAATTATGTGATCCTTACTAGCTGGAAGTAAGGGAGATGGGGCATGAAGTTATTTCTGGGAGTTGGACACATACCAAGTTTAGCTCAGTTCTGGGCATCTTTGATATACCTATACAAACTTGTTCCTACATAGTAACTTGCAACTTTGAATGAAAATGTGCTTGCTTACAGCAACGTGCTATATGTTCTGAATGCCCGAATTGGGAATCTGTGTCAAAACTTTGTTAGGAATTATGTGATCCTTACTAGCTGGAAGTAAGTGAGATGGGGCATGAAGTTATTTCTAGGAGTTGGACACATACCAAGTTTAGCTCAGTTCTGGGCATCTTTGAAATACCTATACAAACTTGTTCCTACATAGTAACTTGCATCTTTGAATGAGAATCTGCTTGCTTACAGCAACGTGCTATATGTTCTGAATGCCCGAATTGGGAATCTGTGTCAAAACTTTGTTAGGAATTATGTCATCCTTACTAGCTGGAAGTAAGGGAGATGGAGCATGAAGTTATTTATAGGAGTTGGACACATACCAAGTTTAGCTCAGTTCTGGGCATCTTTGAAATACCTATACAAACTTGTTCCTACATAGTAACTTGCAACTTTGAATGAAAATGTGCTTGCTTACAGCAACGTGCTATATGTTCTGAATGCCCGAATTGGGAATCTGTGTCAAAACTTTGTTAGGAATTATGTGATCCTTACTAGCTGGAAGTAAGGGAGATGGGGCATGAAGTTATTTCTAGGAGTTGGACACATACCAAGTTTAGCTCAGTTCTGGGCATCTTTGAAATACCTATACAAACTTGTTCCTACATAGTAACTTGCAACTTTGAATGAGAATCTGCTTGCTTACAGCAACGTGCTATATGTTCTGAATGCCCGAATTGGGAATCTGTGTCAAAACTTTGTTAGGAATTATGTGATCCTTACTAGCTGGAAGTAAGGGAGATGGGGCATGAAGTTATTTCTAGGAGTTGGACACATACCAAGTTTAGCTCAGTTCTGGGCATCTTTGAAATACCTATACAAACTTGTTCCTACCTAGTAACTTGCATCTTTGAATGAGAATGTGCTTGCTTACAGCAACGTGCTATATGTTCTGAATGCCCGAATTGGGAATCTGTGTCAAAACTTTGTTAGGAATTATGTGATCCTTACTAGCTGGAAGTAAGGGAGATGGGGCATGAAGTTATTTCTAGGAGTTGGACACATACCAAGTTTAGCTCAGTTCTGGGCATCTTTGAAATACCTATACAAACTTGTTCCTACCTAGTAACTTGCATCTTTGAATGAGAATCTGCTTGCTTACAGCAACGTGCTATATGTTCTGAATGCCCGAATTGGGAATCTGTGTCAAAAATTTGTTAGGAATTATGTGATCCTTACTAGCTGGAAGTAAGGGAGATGGTGCATGAAGTTATTTCTAGGAGTTGGACACATACCAAGTTTAGCTCAGTTCTGGGCATCTTTGAAATACCTATACAAACTTGTTCCTACCTAGTAACTTGCATCTTGGAATGAGAATCTGCTTGCTTACAGCAACGTGCTATATGTTCTGAATGCCCGAATTGGGAATCTGTGTCAAAACTTTGTTAGGAATTATGTGATCCTTACTAGCTGGAATTAAGGGAGATGGGGCATGAAGTTATTTCTATGAGTTGGACACATACCAACTTTAGCTCAGTTCTGGGCATCTTTGAAATACCTATACAAACTTGTTCCTACCTAGTAACTTGCAAGTTTGAATGAGAATCTGCTTGCTTACAGCAACGTGCTATATGTTCTGAATGCCCGAATTGGGAATCTGTGTCAAAACTTTGTTAGGAATTATGTGATCCTTCCTAGCTGGAAGTAAGGGAGATGGGGCATGAAGTTATTTCTAGGAGTTGGACACATACCAAGTTTAGCTCAGTTCTGGGCATCTTTGAAATACCTATACAAACTTGTTCCTACATAGTAACTTGCAACTTTGAATGAGAATCTGCTTGCTTACAGCAACGTGCTATATGTTCTGAATGCCCGAATTGGGAATCTGTGTCAAAACTTTGTTAGGAATTATGTGATCCTTACTAGCTGGAAGTAAGGGAGATGGGGCATGAAGTTATTTCTAGGAGTTGGACACATACCAAGTTTAGCTCAGTTCTGGGCATCTTTGAAATACCTATACAAACTTGTTCCTACATAGTAACTTGCATCTTTGAATGAGAATCTGCTTGCTTACAGCAACGTGCTATATGTTCTGAATGCCCGAATTGGGAATCTGTGTCAAAACTTTGTTAGGAATTATGTGATCCTTACTAGCTGGAAGTAAGGGAGATGGGGCATGAAGTTATTTCTAGGAGTTGGACACATACCAAGTTTAGCTCAGTTCTGGGCATCTTTGAA
The DNA here is from genome assembly GCF_020826845.1 of Diceros bicornis minor. NCBI lineage: Eukaryota > Metazoa > Chordata > Mammalia > Perissodactyla > Rhinocerotidae > Diceros > Diceros bicornis. The sequence goes on along the minus strand of NW_026690920.1, from coordinate 425,250 downwards.
ATACCTATACAAACTTGTTCCTACATAGTAACTTGCATCTTTGAATGAGAATCTGCTTGCTTACAGCAACGTGCTATATGTTCTGAATGCCCGAATTGGCAATCTGTGTCAAAACTTTGTTAGGAATTATGTGATCCTTACTAGCTGGAAGTAAGGGAGATGGGGCATGAAGTTATTTCTAGGAGTTGGACACATACCAAGTTTAGCTCAGTTCTGGGCATATTTGAAATACCTATACAAACTTGTTCCTACATAGTAACTTGCAACTTTGAATGAGAATCTGCTTGCTTGCAGCAACGTGCTATATGTTCTGAATGCCCGAATAGGGAATCTGTGTCAAAACTTTGTTAGGAATTATGTGATCCTTACTAGCTGGAAGTAAGGGAGATGGGGCATGAAGTTATTTCTTGGAGTTGGACACATACCAAGTTTAGCTCAGTTCTGGGCATCTTTGAAATACCTATACAAACTTGTTCCTACATAGTAACTTGCATCTTTGAATGAGAATGTGCTTGCTTGCAGCAACGTGCTATATGTTCTGAATGCCCGAATAGGGAATCTGTGTCAAAACTTTGTTAGGAATTATGTGATCCTTACTAGCTGGAAGTAAGGGAGATGGGGCATGAAGTTATTTCTTGGAGTTGGACACATACCAAGTTTAGCTCAGTTCTGGGCATCTTTGAAATACCTATACAAACTTGTTCCTACATAGTAACTTGCATCTTTGAATGAGAATGTGCTTGCTTGCAGCAACGTGCTATATGTTCTGAATGCCCGAATAGGGAATCTGTGTCAAAACTTTGTTAGAAATTATGTGATCCTTACTAGCTGGAAGTAAGGGAGATGGGGCATGAAGTTATTTCTTGGAGTTGGACACATACCAAGTTTAGCTCAGTTCTGGGCATCTTTGAAATACCTATACAAACTTGTTCCTACCTAGTAACTTGCATCTTTTAATGAGAATCTGCTTGCTTGCAGCAACGTGCTATATGTTCTGAATGCCCGAATAGGGAATCTCTGTCAAAACTTTGTTAGAAATTATGTGATCCTTACTAGCTGGAAGTAAGGGAGATGGGGCATGAAGTTATTTCTAGGAGTTGGACACATACCAAGTTTAGCTCAGTTCTGGGCATCTTTGAAATACCTATACAAACTTGTTCCTACATAGTAACTTGCAACTTTGAATGAGAATGTGCTACTTGCAGCAACGTGCTATATGTTCTGAATGCCCGAATAGGGAATCTGTGTCAAAACTTTGTTAGGAATTATGTGATCCTTACTAGCTGGAAGTAAGGGAGATGGAGCATGAAGTTATTTCTAGGAGTTGGACACATACCAAGTTTAGCTCAGTTCTGGGCATCTTTGAAATACCTATACAAACTTGTTCCTACCTAGTAACTTGCATCTTTGAATGAGAATGTGCTTGCTTGCAGCAACGTGCTATATGTTCTGAATGCCCGAATAGGGAATCTGTGTCAAAACTTTGTTAGGAATTATGTGATCCTTACTAGCTGGAAGTAAGGGAGATGGGGCATGAAGTTATTTCTAGGAGTTGGACACATACCAAGTTTAGCTCAGTTCTGGGCATCTTTGAAATACCTATACAAACTTGTTCCTACCTAGTAACTTGCATCTTTGAATGAGAATGTGCTTGCTTGCAGCAACGTGCTATATGTTCTGAATGCCCGAATAGGGAATCTGTGTCAAAACTTTGTTAGGAATTATGTGATCCTTACTAGCTGGAAGTAAGGGAGATGGGGCATGAAGTTATTTCTAGGAGTTGGACACATACCAAGTTTAGCTCAGTTCTGGGCATCTTTGAAATACCTGTACAAACTTGTTCCTACATAGTAACTTGCATCTTTGATTGAGAATCTGCTTGCTTACAGCAACGTGTTATATGTTCTGAATGCCCGAATAGGGAATCTGTGTCAAAACTTTGTTAGGAATTATGTGATCCTTACTAGCTGGAAGTAAGGGAGATGGGGCATGAAGTTATTTCTAGGAGTTGGACACATACCAAGTTTAGCTCAGTTCTGGGCATCTTTGAAATACCTATACAAACTTGTTCCTACATAGTATCTTGCATCTTTGAATGAGAATGTGCTTGCTTACAGCAACGTGCTATATGTTCTGAATGCCCGAATTGGGAATCTGTGTCAAAACTTTGTTAGGAATTATGTGATCCTTACTAGCTGGAAGTACGGTAGATGGGGCATGAAGTTATTTCTAGGAGTTGGACACATACCAAGTTTAGCTCAGTTCTGGGCATCTTTGAAATACCTATACAAACTTGTTCCTACATAGTAACTTGCATCTTTGAATGAGAATGTGCTTGCTTACAGCAACGTGCTATATGTTCTGAATGCCCGAATTGGGAATCTGTGTCAAAACTTTGTTAGGAATTATGTGATCCTTACTAGCTGGAAGTAAGGGAGATGGGGCATGAAGTTATTTCTAGGAGTTGGAGACATACCAAGTTTAGCTCAGTTCTGGGCATCTTTGAAATACCTATACAAACTTGTTCCTACCTAGTAACTTGCATCTTTGAATGAGAATGTGCTTGCTTACAGCAACGTGCTATATGTTCTGAATGCCCGAATAGGGAATCTGTGTCAAAACTTTGTTAGGAATTATGTGATCCTTACTAGCTGGAAGTAAGGCCGATGGTGTATGAAGTTATTTCTAGGAGTTGGACACATACCAAGTTTAGCTCAGTTCTGGGCATCTTTGAAATACCTATACAAACGTGTTCCTACATAGTAACTTGCATCTTTGAATGAGAATGTGCTTGCTTACAGCAACGTGCTATATGTTCTGAATGCCCGAATTGGGAATCTGTGTCAAAACTTTGTTAGGAATTATGTGATCCTTACTAGCTGGAAGTAAGGGAGATGGGGCATGAAGTTATTTCTAGGAGTTGGACACATACCAAGTTTAGCTCAGTTCTGGGCATCTTTGAAATACCTATACAAACGTGTTCCTACATAGTAACTTGCAACTTTAAATGAGAATGTGCTTGCTTACAGCAACGTGCTATATGTTCTGAATGCCCGAATTGGGAATCTGTGTCAAAACTTTGTTAGGAATTATGTGATCCTTACTAGCTGGAAGTAAGGGAGATGGGGCATGAAGTTATCTCTAGGAGTTGGACACATACCAAGTTTAGCTCAGTTCTGGGCATCTTTGAAATACCTATACAAACGTGTTCCTACATAGTAACTTGCAACATTAAATGAGAATGTGCTTGCTTACAGCAACGTGCTATATGTTCTGAATGCCCGAATTGGGAATCTGTGTCAAAACTTTGTTAGGAATTATGTGATCCGTACTAGCTGGAAGTAAGGGAGATGGGGCATGAAGTTATTTCTAGGAGTTGGACACATACCAAGTTTAGCTCAGTTCTGGACATCTTTGAAATACCTATACAAACTTGTTCCTACATAGTAACTTGCATCTTTGAATGAGAATCTGCTTCCTTACAGCAACGTGCTATATGTTCTGAATGCCCGAATTGGCAATCTGTGTCAAAACTTTGTTAGGAATTATGTGATCCTTACTAGCTGGAAGTAAGGGAGATGGGGCATGAAGTTATTTCTAGGAGTTGGACACATACCAAGTTTAGCTCAGTTCTGGGCATCTTTGAAATACCTATACAAACTTGTTCCTACATAGTAACTTGCATCTTTGAATGAGAATCTGCTTGCTTACAGCAACGTGCTATATGTTCTGAATGCCCGAATTGGGAATCTGTGTCAAAACTTTGTTAGGAATTATGTGATCCTTACTAGCTGGAAGTAAGGGAGATGGGGCATGAAGTTATTTCTAGGAGTTGGACACATACCAAGTTTAGCTCAGTTCTGGGCATCTTTGAAATACCTATACAAACTTGTTCCTACATAGTAACTTGCAACTTTGAATGAAAATGTGCTTGCTTACAGCAACGTGCTATATGTTCTGAATGCCCGAATTGGCAATCTGTGTCAAAACTTTGTTAGGAATTATGTGATCCTTACTAGCTGGAAGTAAGGGAGATGGGGCATGAAGTTATTTCTAGGAGTTGGACACATACCAAGTTTAGCTCAGTTCTGGGCATCTTTGAAATACCTATACAAACTTCTTCCTACCTAGTAACTTGCAACTTTGCATGAGAATGTGCTTGCTTACAGCAACGTGCTATATGTTCTGAATGCCCGAATTGGGAATCTGTGTCAAAACTTTGTTAGAAATTATGTGATCCTTACTAGCTGGAAGTAAGGGAGATGGGGCATGAAGTTATTTCTAGGAGTTGGACACATACCAAGTTTAGCTCAGTTCTGGGCATCTTTGAAATACCTATACAAACATGTTCCTAGCTAGTAACTTGCATCTTTGAATGAGAATCTGCTTGCTTACAGCAACGTGCTATATATTCTGAATGCTCGAATTGGGAATCTGTGTCAAAACTTTGTTAGGAATTATGTGATCCTTACTAGCTGGAAGTAAGGGAGATGGGGCATGAAGTTATTTCTGGGAGTTGGACACATACCAAGTTTAGCTCAGTTCTGGGCATCTTTGATATACCTATACAAACTTGTTCCTACATAGTAACTTGCAACTTTTAATGAAAATGTGCTTGCTTACAGCAACGTGCTATATGTTCTGAATGCCCGAATTGGGAATCTGTGTCAAAACTTTGTTAGGAATTATGTGATCCTTACTAGCTGGAAGTAAGTGAGATGGGGCATGAAGTTATTTCTAGGAGTTGGACACATACCAAGTTTAGCTCAGTTCTGGGCATCTTTGAAATACCTATACAAACTTGTTCCTACATAGTAACTTGCATCTTTGAATGAGAATCTGCTTGCTTACAGCAACGTGCTATATGTTCTGAATGCCCGAATTGGGAATCTGTGTCAAAACTTTGTTAGGAATTATGTCATCCTTACTAGCTGGAAGTAAGGGAGATGGAGCATGAAGTTATTTATAGGAGTTGGACACATACCAAGTTTAGCTCAGTTCTGGGCATCTTTGAAATACCTATACAAACTTGTTCCTACATAGTAACTTGCAACTTTGAATGAAAATGTGCTTGCTTACAGCAACGTGCTATATGTTCTGAATGCCCGAATTGGGAATCTGTGTCAAAACTTTGTTAGGAATTATGTGATCCTTACTAGCTGGAAGTAAGGGAGATGGGGCATGAAGTTATTTCTAGGAGTTGGACACATACCAAGTTTAGCTCAGTTCTGGGCATCTTTGAAATACCTATACAAACTTGTTCCTACATAGTAACTTGCAACTTTGAATGAGAATCTGCTTGCTTACAGCAACGTGCTATATGTTCTGAATGCCCGAATTGGGAATCTGTGTCAAAACTTTGTTAGGAATTATGTGATCCTTACTAGCTGGAAGTAAGGGAGATGGGGCATGAAGTTATTTCTAGGAGTTGGACACATACCAAGTTTAGCTCAGTTCTGGGCATCTTTGAAATACCTATACAAACTTGTTCCTACCTAGTAACTTGCATCTTTGAATGAGAATGTGCTTGCTTACAGCAACGTGCTATATGTTCTGAATGCCCGAATTGGGAATCTGTGTCAAAACTTTGTTAGGAATTATGTGATCCTTACTAGCTGGAAGTAAGGGAGATGGGGCATGAAGTTATTTCTAGGAGTTGGACACATACCAAGTTTAGCTCAGTTCTGGGCATCTTTGAAATACCTATACAAACTTGTTCCTACCTAGTAACTTGCATCTTTGAATGAGAATCTGCTTGCTTACAGCAACGTGCTATATGTTCTGAATGCCCGAATTGGGAATCTGTGTCAAAAATTTGTTAGGAATTATGTGATCCTTACTAGCTGGAAGTAAGGGAGATGGTGCATGAAGTTATTTCTAGGAGTTGGACACATACCAAGTTTAGCTCAGTTCTGGGCATCTTTGAAATACCTATACAAACTTGTTCCTACCTAGTAACTTGCATCTTGGAATGAGAATCTGCTTGCTTACAGCAACGTGCTATATGTTCTGAATGCCCGAATTGGGAATCTGTGTCAAAACTTTGTTAGGAATTATGTGATCCTTACTAGCTGGAATTAAGGGAGATGGGGCATGAAGTTATTTCTATGAGTTGGACACATACCAACTTTAGCTCAGTTCTGGGCATCTTTGAAATACCTATACAAACTTGTTCCTACCTAGTAACTTGCAAGTTTGAATGAGAATCTGCTTGCTTACAGCAACGTGCTATATGTTCTGAATGCCCGAATTGGGAATCTGTGTCAAAACTTTGTTAGGAATTATGTGATCCTTCCTAGCTGGAAGTAAGGGAGATGGGGCATGAAGTTATTTCTAGGAGTTGGACACATACCAAGTTTAGCTCAGTTCTGGGCATCTTTGAAATACCTATACAAACTTGTTCCTACATAGTAACTTGCAACTTTGAATGAGAATCTGCTTGCTTACAGCAACGTGCTATATGTTCTGAATGCCCGAATTGGGAATCTGTGTCAAAACTTTGTTAGGAATTATGTGATCCTTACTAGCTGGAAGTAAGGGAGATGGGGCATGAAGTTATTTCTAGGAGTTGGACACATACCAAGTTTAGCTCAGTTCTGGGCATCTTTGAAATACCTATACAAACTTGTTCCTACATAGTAACTTGCATCTTTGAATGAGAATCTGCTTGCTTACAGCAACGTGCTATATGTTCTGAATGCCCGAATTGGGAATCTGTGTCAAAACTTTGTTAGGAATTATGTGATCCTTACTAGCTGGAAGTAAGGGAGATGGGGCATGAAGTTATTTCTAGGAGTTGGACACATACCAAGTTTAGCTCAGTTCTGGGCATCTTTGAAATACCTATACAAACTTGTTCCTACATAGTAACTTGCATCTTTGAATGAGAATCTGCTTGCTTACAGCAACGTGCTATATGTTCTGAATGCCCGAATTGGCAATCTGTGTCAAAACTTTGTTAGGAATTATGTGATCCTTACTAGCTGGAAGTAAGGGAGATGGGGCATGAAGTTATTTCTAGGAGTTGGACACATACCAAGTTTAGCTCAGTTCTGGGCATATTTGAAATACCTATATAAACTTGTTCCTACATAGTAACTTGCAACTTTGAATGAGAATCTGCTTGCTTGCAGCAACGTGCTATATGTTCTGAATGCCCGAATAGGGAATCTGTGTCAAAACTTTGTTAGGAATTATGTGATCCTTACTAGCTGGAAGTAAGGGAGATGGGGCATGAAGTTATTTCTTGGAGTTGGACACATACCAAGTTTAGCTCAGTTCTGGGCATCTTTGAAATACCTATACAAACTTGTTCCTACATAGTAACTTGCATCTTTGAATGAGAATGTGCTTGCTTGCAGCAACGTGCTATATGTTCTGAATGCCCGAATAGGGAATCTGTGTCAAAACTTTGTTAGGAATTATGTGATCCTTACTAGCTGGAAGTAAGGGAGATGGGGCATGAAGTTATTTCTTGGAGTTGGACACATACCAAGTTTAGCTCAGTTCTGGGCATCTTTGAAATACCTATACAAACTTGTTCCTACATAGTAACTTGCATCTTTGAATGAGAATGTGCTTGCTTGCAGCAACGTGCTATATGTTCTGAATGCCCGAATAGGGAATCTGTGTCAAAACTTTGTTAGAAATTATGTGATCCTTACTAGCTGGAAGTAAGGGAGATGGGGCATGAAGTTATTTCTTGGAGTTGGACACATACCAAGTTTAGCTCAGTTCTGGGCATCTTTGAAATACCTATACAAACTTGTTCCTACCTAGTAACTTGCATCTTTTAATGAGAATCTGCTTGCTTGCAGCAACGTGCTATATGTTCTGAATGCCCGAATAGGGAATCTCTGTCAAAACTTTGTTAGAAATTATGTGATCCTTACTAGCTGGAAGTAAGGGAGATGGGGCATGAAGTTATTTCTAGGAGTTGGACACATACCAAGTTTAGCTCAGTTCTGGGCATCTTTGAAATACCTATACAAACTTGTTCCTACATAGTAACTTGCAACTTTGAATGAGAATGTGCTACTTGCAGCAACGTGCTATATGTTCTGAATGCCCGAATAGGGAATCTGTGTCAAAACTTTGTTAGGAATTATGTGATCCTTACTAGCTGGAAGTAAGGGAGATGGAGCATGAAGTTATTTCTAGGAGTTGGACACATACCAAGTTTAGCTCAGTTCTGGGCATCTTTGAAATACCTATACAAACTTGTTCCTACCTAGTAACTTGCATCTTTGAATGAGAATGTGCTTGCTTGCAGCAACGTGCTATATGTTCTGAATGCCCGAATAGGGAATCTGTGTCAAAACTTTGTTAGGAATTATGTGATCCTTACTAGCTGGAAGTAAGGGAGATGGGGCATGAAGTTATTTCTAGGAGTTGGACACATACCAAGTTTAGCTCAGTTCTGGGCATCTTTGAAATACCTATACAAACTTGTTCCTACCTAGTAACTTGCATCTTTGAATGAGAATCTGCTTGCTTACAGCAACGTGCTATATGTTCTGAATGCCCCAATAGGGAATCTGTGTCAAAACTTTGTTAGGAATTATGTGATCCTTACTAGCTGGAAGTAAGGGAGATGGGGCATGAAGTTATTTCTAGGAGTTGGACACATACCAAGTTTAGCTCAGTTCTGGGCATCTTTGAAATACCTATACAAACTTGTTCCTACATAGTAACTTGCAACTTTGAATGAGAATGTGCTTGCTTGCAGCAACGTGCTATATGTTCTGAATGCCCGAATAGGGAATCTGTGTCAAAACTTTGTTAGGAATTATGTGATCCTTACTAGCTGGAAGTAAGGGAGATGGGGCATGAAGTTATTTCTAGGAGTTGGACACATACCAAGTTTAGCTCAGTTCTGGGCATCTTTGAAATACCTATACAAACTTGTTCCTACCTAGTAACTTGCAACTTTGAATGAAAATGTGCTTGCTTACAGCAACGTGCTATATGTTCTGAATGCCCGAATAGGGAATCTGTGTCAAAACTTTGTTAGGAATTATGTGATCCTTACTAGCTGGAAGTAAGGGAGATGGGGCATGAAGTTATCTCTAGGAGTTGGACACATACCAAGTTTAGCTCAGTTCTGGGCATCTTTGAAATACCTATACAAACTTGTTCCTACCTAGTAACTTCCATCTTTGAATGAGAATCTGCTTGCTTACAGCAACGTGCTATATATTCTGAATGCCCGAATAGGGAATCTGTGTCAAAACTTTGTTAGGAATTATGTGATCCTTACTAGCTGGAAGTAAGGGAGATGGGGCATGAAGTTATTTCTAGGAGTTGGACACATACCAAGTTTAGCTCAGTTCTGGGCATCTTTGAAATACCTATACAAACTTGTTCCTACCTAGTAACTTGCAACTTTGAATGAAAATGTGCTTGCTTACAGCAACGTGCTATATGTTCTGAATGCCCGAATTGGGAATCTCTGTAAAAACTTTGTTAGGAATTATGTGATCCTTACTAGCTGGAAGTAAGGGAGATGGGGCATGAAGTTATTTCTAGGAGTTGGACACATACCAAGTTTAGCTCAGTTCTGGGCATCTTTGAAATACCTATACAAACTTGTTCCTACATAGTAACTTGCAACTTTGAATGAGAATGTGCTTGCTTACAGCAACGTGCTATGTGTTCTGAATGCCCGAATTGGGAATCTGTGTCAAAACTTTGTTAGGAATTATGTGATCCTTACTAGCTGGAAGTAAGGGAGATGGGGCATGAAGTTATTTCTAGGAGTTGGACACATACCAAGTTTAGCTCAGTTCTGGGCATCTTTGAAATACCTATACAAACTTGTTCCTACATAGTAACTTGCAACTTTGAATGAGAATGTGCTTGCTTTCAGCAACGTGCTATATGTTCTGAATGCCCGAATAGGGAATCTGTGTCAAAACTTTGTTAGGAATTATGTGATCCTTACTAGCTGGAAGTAAGGGAGATGGGGCATGAAGTTATTTCTAGGAGTTGGACACATACCAAGTTTAGCTCAGTTCTGGGCATCTTTGAAATACCTATACAAACTTGTTCCTACATAGTAACTTGCAACTTTGAATGAGAATGTGCTTGCTTGCAGCAACGTGCTATATGTTCTGAATGCCCGAATAGGGAATCTGTGTCAAAACTTTGTTAGGAATTATGTGATCCTTACTAGCTGGAAGTAAGGGAGATGGGGCATGAAGTTATTTCTAGGAGTTGGACACATACCAAGTTTAGCTCAGTTCTGGGCATCTTTGAAATACCTATACAAACTTGTTCCTACATAGTAACATGCATCTTTGAATGAGAATGTGCTTGCTTGCAGCAACGTGCTATATGTTCTGAATGCCCGAATAGGGAATCTGTGTCAAAACTTTGTTAGGAATTATGTGATCCTTACTAGCTGGAAGTAAGGGAGATGGGGCATGAAGTTATTTCTTGGAGTTGGAGACATACCAAGTTTAGCTCAGTTCTGGGCATCTTTGAAATACCTATACAAACTTGTTCCTACATAGTAACTTGCATCTTTGAATGAGAATGTGCTTGCTTACAGCAACGTGCTATATGTTCTGAATGCCCGAATTGGGAATCTGTGTCTAAACTTTGTTAGGAATTATGTGATCCTTACTAGCTGGAAGTAAGGGAGATGGGGCATGAAGTTATTCTTGGAGTTGGACACATACCAAGTTTAGCTCAGTTCTGGGCATCTTTGAAATACCTATACAAACTTATTCCTACATAGTAACTTGCAACTTTGAATGAGAATGTGCTTGCTTACAGCAACGTGCTATATGTTCTGAATGCCCGAATAGGGAATTTGTGTCAAAACTTTGTTAGGAATTATGTGATCCTTACTAGCTGGAAGTAAGGTAGATGGGGCATGAAGTTATTTCTAGGAGTTGGACACATACCAAGTTTAGCTCAGTTCTGGGCATCTTTGAAATACCTATACAAACTTGTTCCTACCTAGTAACTTGCATCTTTGAATGAGAATGTGCTTGCTTACAGCACCGTGCTAGATGTTCTGAATGCCCGAATTGGCAATCTGTGTCAAAACTTTGTTAGGAATTATGTGATCCTTACTAGCTGGAAGTAAGGGAGATGGGGCATGAAGTTATTTCTAGGAGTTGGACACATACCAAGTTTAGCTCAGTTCTGGGCATCTTTGAAATACCTATACAAACTTGTTCCTACATAGTAACTTGCATCTTTGAATGAGAATGTGCTTGCTTACAGCAACGTGCTATATGTTCTGAATGCCCGAATAGGGAATCTGTGTCAAAACTTTGTTAGGAATTATGTGATCCTTACTAGCTGGAAGTAAGGGAGAAGGGGCATGAAGTTATTTCTAGGAGTTGGACACATACCAAGTTTAGCTCAGTTCTGGGCATCTTTGAAATACCTATACAAACTTGTTCCTACATAGTAACTTGCAACTTTGAATGAAAATGTGCTTGCTTACAGCAACGTGCTATATGTTCTGAATGCCCGAATTGGGAATCTGTGTCAAAACTTTGTTAGGAATTATGTGATCCTTACTAGCTGGAAGTAAGGGAGATGGGGCATGAAGTTATTTCTAGGAGTTGGACACATACCAAGTTTAGCTCAGTTCTGGGCATCTTTGAAATACCTATACAAACTTGTTCCTACATAGTAACTTGCATCTTTGACTGAGAATCTGCTTGCTTACAGCAACGTGCTATATGTTCTGAATGCCCGAATTGGGAATCTGTGTCAAAACTTTGTTAGGAATTATGTGATCCTTACTAGCTGGAAGTAAGGGAGATGGGGCATGAAGTTATTTCTAGGAGTTGGACACATACCAAGTTTAGCTCAGTTCTGGGCATCTTTGAAATACCTATACAAACTTGTTCCTACATAGTAACTTGCAACTTTGAATGAAAATGTGCTTGCTTACAGCAACGTGCTATATGTTCTGAATGCCCGAATTGGGAATCTGTGTCAAAACTTTGTTAGGAATTATGTGATCCTTACTAGCTGGAAGTAAGGGAGATGGGGCATGAAGTTATTTCTAGGAGTTGGACACATACCAAGTTTAGCTCAGTTCTGGGCATCTTTGAAATACCTATACAAACTTGTTCCTACATAGTAACTTGCATCTTTGAATGAGAATCTGCTTGCTTACAGCAACGTGCTATATTTTCTGAATGCCCGAATTGGGAATCTGTGTCAAAACTGTTAGGAATTATGTGATACTTACTAGCTGGAAGTAAGGGAGATGGGGCATGAAGTTATTTCTAGGAGTTGGACACATACCAAGTTTAGCTCAGTTCTGGGCATCTTTGAAATACCTATACAAACTTGTTCCTACATAGTAACTTGCAACTCTGAATGAGAATGTGCTTGCTTACAGCAACGTGCTATATGTTCTGAATGCCCGAATTGGGAATCTGTGTCAAAACTGTTAGGAATTATGTGATCCTTACTCGCTGGAAGTAAGGGAGATGGGGCATGAAGTTATTTCTAGGAGTTGGACACATACCAAGTTTAGCTCAGTTCTGGGCATCTTTGAAATACTTATACAAACTAGTTCCTACATAGTAACTTGCAACTTTGAATGAAAATGTGATTGCTTACAGCAACGTGACATATGTTCTGAATGCCCGAATTGGGAATCTGTGTCAAAACTTTGTTAGGAATTATGTGATCCTTACTAGCTGGAAGTAAGGGAGATGGGGCATGAAGTTATTTCTAGGAGTTGGACACATACCAAGTTTAGCTCAGTTCTGGGCATCTTTGAAATACCTATACAAACTTGTTCCTACATAGTAACTTGCAACTTTGAATAAAAATGTGCTTGCTTACAGCAACGTGCTATATGTTCTGAATGCCCGAATTGGCAATCTGTGTCTAAACTTTGTTAGGAATTATGTGATCCTTACTAGCTGGAAGTAAGGGAGATGGGGCATGAAGTTATTTCTTGGAGTTGGACACATACCAAGTTTAGCTCAGTTCTGGGCATCTTTGAAATACCTATACAAACTTGTTCCTACATAGTAACTTGCAACTTTGAATGAGAATGTGCTTGCTTGCAGCAACGTGCTATATGTTCTGAATGCCCGAATAGGGAATTTGTGTCAAAACTTTGTTAGGAATTATGTGATCCTTACTAGCTGGAAGTAAGGGAGATGGGGCATGAAGTTATTTCTAGGAGTTGGACACATACCAAGTTTAGCTCAGTTCTGGGCATCTTTGAAATACCTATACAAACTTGTTCCTACCTAGTAACTTGCATCTTTGAATGAGAATGTGCTTGCTTACAGCAACGTGCTATATGTTCTGAATGCCCGAATAGGGAATCTGTGTCAAAACTTTGTTAGGAATTATGTGATCCTTACTAGCTGGAAGTAAGGCAGATGGGGCATGAAGTTATTTCTAGGAGTTGGACACATACCAAGTTTAGCTCAGTTCTGGGCATCTTTGAAATACCTATACAAACTTGTTCCTACATAGTAACTTGCATCTTTGAATGAGAATGTGCTTGCTTACAGCAACGTGCTATATGTTCTGAATGCCCGAATAGGGAATCTGTGTCAAAACTTTGTTAGGAATTATGTGATCCTTACTAGTTGGAAGTAAGGGAGATGGGGCATGAAGTTATTTCTAGGAGTTGGACACATACCAAGGTTAGTTCACTTCTGGGCATCTTTGAAATACCTATACAAACTTGTTCCTACATAGTAACTTGCAACTTTGAATGAGAATGTGCTTGCTTACAGCAACGTGCTATATGTTCTGAATGCCCGAATTGGGAATCTGTGTCAAAACTTTGTTAGGAATTATGTGATCCTTACTAGCTGGAAGTAAGGAAGATGGGGCATGAAGTTATTTCTAGGAGTTGGACACATACCAAGTTTAGCTCAGTTCTGGGCATCTTTGAAATACCTATACAAACGTGTTCCTACATAGTAACTTGCAACTTTAAATGAGAATGTGCTTGCTTACAGCAACGTGCTATATGTTCTGAATGCCCGAATTGGGAATCTGTGTCAAAACTTTGTTAGGAATTATGTGATCCTTACTAGCTGGAAGTAAGGGAGATGGGGCATGAAGTTATTTCTAGGAGTTGGACACATACCAAGTTTAGCTCAGTTCTGGGCATCTTTGAAATACCTATACAAACTTGTTCCTACATAGTAACTTGCATCTTTGAATGAGAATCTGCTTGCTTACAGCAACGTGCTATATGTTCTGATGCCCGAATTGGCAATCTGTGTCAAAACTTTGTTAGGAATTATGTGATCCTTACTAGCTGGAAGTAAGGGAGATGGGGCATGAAGTTATTTCTAGGAGTTGGACACATACCAAGTTTAGCTCAGTTCTGGGCATCTTTGAAATACCTATACAAACTTGTTCCTACATAGTAACTTGCATCTTTGAATGAGGATCTGCTTGCTTACAGCAACGTGCTATATGTTCTGAATGCCCGAATTGGCAATCTGTGTCAAAACTTTGTTAGGAATTATGTGATCCTTACTAGCTGGAAGTAAGGGAGATGGAGCATGAAGTTATTTCTTGGAGTTGGACACATACTAAGTTTAGCTCAGTACTGGGCATCTTTGAAATACCTATACAAACTTGTTCCTACCTAGTAACTTGCATCTTTGAATGAGAATGTGCTTGCTTGCAGCAACGTGCTATATGTCTTGAATGCCCGAATAGGGAATCTGTGTCAAAACTTTGTTAGGAATTATGTGATCCTTACTAGCTGGAAGTAAGGGAGATGGGGCATGAAGTTATTTCTAGGAGTTGGACACATACCAAGTTTAGCTCAGTTCTGGGCATCTTTGAAATACCTATACAAACTTCTTCCTACCTAGTAACTTGCATCTTTGAATGAGAATCTGCTTGCTTACAGCAACGTGCTATATGTTCTGAATGCCCGAATAGGGAATCTGTGTCAAAACTTTGTTAGGAATTATGTGATCCTTACTAGCTGGAAGTAAGAGAGATGGAGCATGAAGTTATTTCTTGGAGTTGGACACATACCAAGTTTAGCTCAGTTCTGGGCATCTTTGAAATACCTATACAAACTTGTTCCTACATAGTAACTTGCATCTTTGACTGAGAATCTGCTTGCTTACAGCAACGTGCTATATGTTCTGAATGCCCGAATTGGGAATCTGTGTCAAAACTTTGTTAGGAATTATGTGATCCTTACTAGCTGGAAGTAAGGGAGATGGGGCATGAAGTTATTTCTAGGAGTTGGACACATACCAAGTTTAGCTCAGTTCTGGGCATCTTTGAAATACCTATACAAACTTGTTCCTACATAGTAACTTGCAACTCTGAATGAGAATGTGCTTGCTTACAGCAACGTGCTATATGTTCTGAATGCCCGAATTGGGAATCTGTGTCAAAACTGTTAGGAATTATGTGATCCTTACTCGCTGGAAGTAAGGGAGATGGGGCATGAAGTTATTTCTAGGAGTTGGACACATACCAACTTTAGCTCAGTTCTGGGCATCTTTGAAATACTTATACAAACTAGTTCCTACATAGTAACTTGCAACTTTGAATGAAAATGTGATTGCTTACAGCAACGTGACATATGTTCTGAATGCCCGAATAGGGAATCTGTGTCAAAACTTTGTTAGGAATTATGTGATCCTTACTAGCTGGAAGTAAGGGAGATGGGGCATGAAGTTATTTCTAGGAGTTGGACACATACCAAGTTTAGCTCAGTTCTGGGCATCTTTGAAATACCTATACAAACTTGTTCCTACATAGTAACTTGCAACTTTGAATAAAAATGTGCTTGCTTACAGCAACGTGCTATATGTTCTGAATGCCCGAATTGGCAATCTGTGTCTAAACTTTGTTAGGAATTATGTGATCCTTACTAGCTGGAAGTAAGGGAGATGGGGCATGAAGTTATTTCTTGGAGTTGGACACATACCAAGTTTAGCTCAGTTCTGGGCATCTTTGAAATACCTATACAAACTTGTTCCTACATAGTAACTTGCAACTTTGAATGAGAATGTGCTTGCTTGCAGCAACGTGCTATATGTTCTGAATGCCCGAATAGGGAATTTGTGTCAAAACTTTGTTAGGAATTATGTGATCCTTACTAGCTGGAAGTAAGGGAGATGGGGCATGAAGTTATTTCTAGGAGTTGGACACATACCAAGTTTAGCTCAGTTCTGGGCATCTTTGAAATACCTATACAAACTTGTTCCTACCTAGTAACTTGCATCTTTGAATGAGAATGTGCTTGCTTACAGCAACGTGCTATATGTTCTGAATGCCCGAATAGGGAATCTGTGTCAAAACTTTGTTAGGAATTATGTGATCCTTACTAGCTGGAAGTAAGGCAGATGGGGCATGAAGTTATTTCTAGGAGTTGGACACATACCAAGTTTAGCTCAGTTCTGGGCATCTTTGAAATACCTATACAAACTTGTTCCTACATAGTAACTTGCATCTTTGAATGAGAATGTGCTTGCTTACAGCAACGTGCTATATGTTCTGAATGCCCGAATAGGGAATCTGTGTCAAAACTTTGTTAGGAATTATGTGATCCTTACTAGTTGGAAGTAAGGGAGATGGGGCATGAAGTTATTTCTAGGAGTTGGACACATACCAAGGTTAGTTCACTTCTGGGCATCTTTGAAATACCTATACAAACTTGTTCCTACATAGTAACTTGCAACTTTGAATGAGAATGTGCTTGCTTACAGCAACGTGCTATATGTTCTGAATGCCCGAATTGGGAATCTGTGTCAAAACTTTGTTAGGAATTATGTGATCCTTACTAGCTGGAAGTAAGGAAGATGGGGCATGAAGTTATTTCTAGGAGTTGGACACATACCAAGTTTAGCTCAGTTCTGGGCATCTTTGAAATACCTATACAAACGTGTTCCTACATAGTAACTTGCAACTTTAAATGAGAATGTGCTTGCTTACAGCAACGTGCTATATGTTCTGAATGCCCGAATTGGGAATCTGTGTCAAAACTTTGTTAGGAATTATGTGATCCTTACTAGCTGGAAGTAAGGGAGATGGGGCATGAAGTTATTTCTAGGAGTTGGACACATACCAAGTTTAGCTCAGTTCTGGGCATCTTTGAAATACCTATACAAACTTGTTCCTACATAGTAACTTGCATCTTTGAATGAGAATCTGCTTGCTTACAGCAAAGTGCTATATGTTCTGATGCCCGAATTGGCAATCTGTGTCAAAACTTTGTTAGGAATTATGTGATCCTTACTAGCTGGAAGTAAGGGAGATGGGGCATGAAGTTATTTCTAGGAGTTGGACACATACCAAGTTTAGCTCAGTTCTGGGCATCTTTGAAATACCTATACAAACTTGTTCCTACATAGTAACTTGCATCTTTTAATGAGGATCTGCTTGCTTACAGCAACGTGCTATATGTTCTGAATGCCCGAATTGGCAATCTGTGTCAAAACTTTGTTAGGAATTATGTGATCCTTACTAGCTGGAAGTAAGGGAGATGGGGCATGAAGTTATTTCTAGGAGTTGGACACATACCAAGTTTAGCTCAGTTCTGGGCATTTTTGAAATACCTATACAAACTAGTTCCTACATAGTAACTTGCAACTTTGAATGAGAATGTGCTTGCTTGCAGCAACGTGCTATATGTTCTGAATGCCCGAATAGGGAATCTGTGTCAAAACTTTGTTAGGAATTATGTGATCCTTACTAGCTGGAAGTAAGGGAGATGGGGCATGAAGTTATTTCTAGGAGTTGGACACATACCAAGTTTAGCTCAGTTCTGGGCATCTTTGAAATACCTATACAAACTTGTTCCTACATAGTAACTTGCATCTTTGAATGAGAATGTGCTTGCTTATAGCAACGTGCTATATGTTCTGAATGACCGAATTGGGAATCTGTGTCAAAACTTTGTTAGGAATTATGTGATCCTTACTAGCTGGAAGTAAGGGAGATGGGGCATGAAGTTATTTCTAGGAGTTGGACACATACCAAGTTTAGCTCAGTTTTGGGCATCTTTGAAATACCTATACAAACTTGTTCCTACATAGTAACTTGCAACTTTGAATGAGAATGTGCTTGCTTGCAGCAACGTGCTATATGTTCTGAATGCCCGAATAGGGAATCTGTGTCAAAACTTTGTTAGGAATTATGTGATCCTTACTAGCTGGAAGTAACGGAGATGGAGCATGAAGTTATTTCTTGGAGTTGGACACATACCAAGTTTAGCTCAGTTCTGGGCATCTTTGAAATACCTATACAAACTTGTTCCTACCTAGTAACTTGCATCTTTCAATGAGAATGTGCTTGCTTGCAGCAACGTGCTATATGTTCTGAATGCCCGAATAGGGAATCTGTGTCAAATCTTTGTTAGGAATTATGTGATCCTTACTAGCTGGAAGTAAGGGAGATGGGGCATGAAGTTATTTCTAGGAGTTGGACACATACCAAGTTTACCTCAGTTCTGGGCATCTTTGAAATACCTATACAAACTTGTTCCTACCTAGTAACTTGCATCTTTGAATGAGAATCTGCTTGCTTACAGCAACGTGCTATATGTTCTGAATGCCCGAATAGGGAATCTGTGTCAAAACTTTGTTAGGAATTATGTGATCCTTACTAGCTGGAAGTAAGGGAGATGGGGCATGAAGTTATTTCTAGGAGTTGGACACATACCAAGTTTAGCTCAGTTCTGGGCATCTTTGAAATACCTATACAAACTTGTTCCTACATAGTAACTTGCAACTTTGAATGAGAATGTGCTTGCTTGCAGCAACGTGCTATATGTTCTGAATGCCCGAATAGGGAATCTGTGTCAAAACTTTGTTAGGAATTATGTGATCCTTACTAGCTGGAAGTAAGGGAGATGGGGCATGAAGTTATTTCTAGGAGTTGGACACATACCAAGTTTAGCTCAGTTCTGGGCATCTTTGAAATACCTATACAAACTTGTTCCTACATAGTAACTTGCAACTTTGAATGAGAATGTGCTTGCTTGCAGCAACGTGCTATATGTTCTGAATGCCCGAATAGGGAATCTGTGTCAAAACTTTGTTAGGAATTATGTGATCCTTACTAGCTGGAAGTAAGTGAGATGGAGCATGAAGTTATTTCTAGGAGTTGGACACATACCAAGTTTAGCTCAGTTCTGGGCATCTTTGAAATACCTATACAAACTTGTTCCTACATAGTAACTTGCAACTTTGAATGAAAATGTGATTGCTTACAGCAATGTGCTATATGTTCTGAATGCCCGAATTGGGAATCTGTGTCAAAACTTTGTTAGGAATTATGTGATCCTTACTAGCTGGAAGTAAGGGAGATGGGGCATGAAGTTATTTCTAGGAGTTGGACACATACCAAGTTTAGCTCAGTTCTGGGCATCTTTGAAATACCTATACAAACTTGTTCCTACTTAGTAACTTGCATCTTTGAATGAGAATGTGCCTGCTTACAGCAACGTGCTATATGTTCTGAATGCCCGAATTGGCAATCTGTGTCAAAACTTTGTTAGGAATTATGTGATCCTTACTAGCTGGAAGTAAGGGAGATGGGGCATGAAGTTATTTCTAGGAGTTGGACACATACCAAGTTTAGCTCAGTTCTGGGCATCTTTGAAATACCTATACAAACTTGTTCCTACCTAGTAACTTGCATCTTTGATTGAGAATCTGCTTGCTTACAGCAACGTGCTATATGTTCTGAATGCCCGCATAGGGAATCTGTGTCAAAACTTTGTTAGGAATTATGTGATCCTTACTAGCTGGAAGTAAGGGAGATGGGGCATGAAGTTATTTCTAGGAGTTGGACACATACCAAGTTTAGCTCAGTTCTGGGCATCTTTGAAATACCTATACAAACTTGTTCCTACATAGTATCTTGCATCTTTGAATGAGAATGTGCTTGCTTACAGCAACGTGCTATATGTTCTGAATGCCCGAATTGGGAATCTGTGTCAAAACTTTGTTAGGAATTATGTGATCCTTACTAGCTGGAAGTAAGGGAGATGGGGCATGAAGTTATTTCTAGGAGTTGGACACATACCAAGTTTAGCTCAGTTCTGGGCATCTTTGAAACACCTATACAAACTTGTTCCTACATAGTAACTTGCATCTTTGAATGAGAATGTGCTTGCTTACAGCAACGTGCTATATGTTCTGAATGCCCGTATTGGCAATCTGTGTCTAAACTTTGTTAGGAATTATGTGATCCTTACTAGCTGGAAGTAAGGGAGATGGGGCATCAAGTTATTTCTTGGAGTTGGACACATACCAAGTTTAGCTCAGTTCTGGGCATCTTTGAAATACCTATACAAACGTGTTCCTACATAGTAACTTGCAACTTTAAATGAGAATGTGCTTGCTTACAGCAACGTGCTATATGTTCTGAATGCCCGAATTGGGAATCTGTGTCAAATCTTTGTTAGGAATTATGTGATCCTTACTAGCTGGAAGTAAGGGAGATGGGGCATGAAGTTATTTCTAGGAGTTGGACACATACCAAGTTTAGCTCAGTTCTGGGCATCTTTGAAACACCTATACAAACTTGTTCCTACATAGTAACTTGCATCTTTGAATGAGAATCTGCTTGCTTACAGGAACGTGCTATATGTTCTGAATGCCCGAATTGGCAATCTGTGTCAAAACTTTGTTAGGAATTATGTGATCCTTACTAGCTGGAAGTAAGGGAGATGGGGCATGAAGTTATTTCTAGGAGTTGGACACATACCAAGTTTAGCTCAGTTCTGGGCATCTTCGAAATACCTATACAAACTTGTTCCTACATAGTAACTTGCATCTTTGAATGAGAATCTGCTTGCTTACAGCAACGTGCTATATGTTCTGAATGCCCGAATTGGGAATCTGTGTCAAAACTTTGTTAGGAATTATGTGATCCTTACTAGCTGGAAGTAAGGGAGATGGGGCATGAAGTTATTTCTAGGAGTTGGACACATACCAAGTTTAGCTCAGTTCTGGGCATCTTTGAAATACCTATACAAACTTCTTCCTACATAGTAACTTGCAACTTTGAATGAGAATGTGCTTGCTTGCAGCAACGTGCTATATGTTCTGAATGCCCGAATAGGGAATTTGTGTCAAAACTTTGTTAGGAATTATGTGATCCTTACTAGCTGGAAGTAAGGGAGATGGGGCATGAAGTTATTTCTAGGAGTTGGACACATACCAAGTTTAGCTCAGTTCTGGGCATCTTTGAAATACCTATACAAACTTGTTCCTACCTAGTAACTTGCATCTTTGAATGAGAATGTGCTAGCTTACAGCAACGTGCTATATGTTCTGAATGCCCGAATAGGGAATCTGTGTCAAAACTTTGTTAGGAATTATGTGATCCTTACTAGCTGGAAGTAAGGCCGATGGGGCATGAAGTTATTTCTAGGAGTTGGACACATACCAAGTTTAGCTCAGTTCTGGGCATCTTTGAAATACCTATACAAACTTGTTCCTACCTAGTAACTTGCACCTTTGAATGAGAATCTGCTTGCTTACAGCAACGTGCTATATGTTCTGAATGCCCGAATAGGGAATCTGTGTCAAAACTTTGTTAGGAATTATGTGATCCTTACTAGCTGGAAGTAAGGGAGATGGGGCATGAAGTTATTTCTAGGAGTTGGACACATACCAAGTTTAGCTCAGTTCTGGGCATCTTTGAAATACCTATACAAACTTGTTCCTACATAGTAACTTGCAACTTTGAATGAGAATGTGCTTGCTTGCAGCAACGTGCTATTTGTTCTGAATGCCCGAATAGGGAATCTGTGTCAAAACTTTGTTAGGAATTATGTGATCCTTACTAGCTGGAAGTAAGGGAGATGGAGCATGAAGTTATTTCTTGGAGTTGGACACATACCAAGTTTAGCTCAGTTCTGGGCATCTTTGAAACACCTATACAAACTTGTTCCTACCTAGTAACTTGCATCTTTGAATGAGAATGTGCTTGCTTGCAGCAACGTGCTATATGTTCTGAATGCCCGAATAGGGAATCTGTGTCAAAACTTTGTTAGGAATTATGTGATCCTTACTAGCTGGAAGTAAGGGAGATGGGGCATGAAGTTATTTCTAGGAGTTGGACACATACCAAGTTTAGCTCAGTTCTGGGCATCTTTGAAATACCTGTACAAACTTGTTCCTACCTAGTAACTTGCATCTTTGATTGAGAATCTGCTTGCTTACAGCAACGTGTTATATGTTCTGAATGCCCGAATAGGGAATCTGTGTCAAAACTTTGTTAGGAATTATGTGATCCTTACTAGCTGGAAGTAAGGGAGATGGGGCATGAAGTTATTTCTAGGAGTTGGACACATACCAAGTTTAGCTCAGTTCTGGGCATCTTTGAAATACCTATACAAACTTGTTCCTACATAGTATCTTGCATCTTTGAATGAGAATGTGCTTGCTTACAGCAACGTGCTATATGTTCTGAATGCCCGAATTGGGAATCTGTGTCAAAACTTTGTTAGGAATTATGTGATCCTTACTAGCTGGAAGTAAGGGAGATGGGGCATGAAGTTATTTCTAGGAGTTGGACACATACCAAGTTTAGCTCAGTTCTGGGCATCTTTGAAATACCTATACAAACTTGTTCCTACATAGTAACTTGCATCTTTGAATGAGAATGTGCTTGCTTACAGCAACGTGCTATATGTTCTGAATGCCCGAATTGGGAATCTGTGTCAAAACTTTGTTAGGAATTATGTGATCCTTACTAGCTGGAAGTAAGGGAGATGGGGCATGAAGTTATTTCTAGGAGTTGGAGACATACCAAGTTTAGCTCAGTTCTGGGCATCTTTGAAATACCTATACAAACTTGTTCCTACCTAGTAACTTGCATCTTTGAATGAGAATGTGCTTGCTTACAGCAACGTGCTATATGTTCTGAATGCCCGAATAGGGAATCTGTGTCAAAACTTTGTTAGGAATTATGTGATCCTTACTAGCTGGAAGTAAGGCCGATGGTGTATGAAGTTATTTCTAGGAGTTGGACACATACCAAGTTTAGCTCAGTTCTGGGCATCTTTGAAATACCTATACAAACGTATACCTACATAGTAACTTGCATCTTTGAATGAGAATGTGCTTGCTTACAGCAACGTGCTATATGTTCTGAATGCCCGAATTGGGAATCTGTGTCAAAACTTTGTTAGGAATTATGTGATCCTTACTAGCTGGAAGTAAGGGAGATGGGGCATGAAGTTATTTCTAGGAGTTGGACACATACCAAGTTTAGCTCAGTTCTGGGCATCTTTGAAACACCTATACAAACGTGTTCCTACATAGTAACTTGCAACTTTAAATGAGAATGTGCTTGCTTACAGCAACGTGCTATATGTTCTGAATGCCCGAATTGGGAATCTGTGTCAAAACTTTGTTAGGAATTATGTGATCCTTACTAGCTGGAAGTAAGGGAGATGGGGCATGAAGTTATCTCTAGGAGTTGGACACATACCAAGTTTAGCTCAGTTCTGGGCATCTTTGAAATACCTATACAAACGTGTTCCTACATAGTAACTTGCAACTTTAAATGAGAATGTGCTTGCTTACAGCAACGTGCTATATGTTCTGAATGCCCGAATTGGGAATCTGTGTCAAAACTTTGTTAGGAATTATGTGATCCGTACTAGCTGGAAGTAAGGGAGATGGGGCATGAAGTTATTTCTAGGAGTTGGACACATACCAAGTTTAGCTCAGTTCTGGGCATCTTTGAAACACCTATACAAACTTGTTCCTACATAGTAACTTGCATCTTTGAATGAGAATGTGCTTCCTTACAGCAACGTGCTATATGTTCTGAATGCCCGAATTGGCAATCTGTGTCAAAACTTTGTTAGGAATTATGTGATCCTTACTAGCTGGAAGTAAGGGAGATGGGGCATGAAGTTATTTCTAGGAGTTGGACACATACCAAGTTTAGCTCAGTTCTGGGCATCTTTGAAATACCTATACAAACTTGTTCCTACATAGTAACTTGCATCTTTGAATGAGAATCTGCTTCCTTACAGCAACGTGCTATATGTTCTGAATGCCCGAATTGGGAATCTGTGTCAAAACTTTGTTAGGAATTATGTGATCCTTACTAGCTGGAAGTAAGGGAGATGGGGCATGAAGTTATTTCTAGGAGTTGGACACATACCAAGTTTAGCTCAGTTCTGGGCATCTTTGAAATACCTATACAAACTTGTTCCTACATAGTAACTTGCAACTTTGAATGAAAATGTGCTTGCTTACAGCAACGTGCTATATGTTCTGAATGCCCGAATTGGCAATCTGTGTCAAAACTTTGTTAGGAATTATGTGATCCTTACTAGCTGGAAGTAAGGGAGATGGGGCATGAAGTTATTTCTAGGAGTTGGACACATACCAAGTTTAGCTCAGTTCTGGGCATCTTTGAAATACCTATACAAACTTGTTCCTACCTAGTAACTTGCAACTTTGAATGAGAATGTGCTTGCTTACAGCAACGTGCTATATGTTCTGAATGCCCGAATTGGGAATCTGTGTCAAAACTTTGTTAGAAATTATGTGATCCTTACTAGCTGGAAGTAAGGGAGATGGGGCATGAAGTTATTTCTAGGAGTTGGACACATACCAAGTTTAGCTCAGTTCTGGGCATCTTTGAAATACCTATACAAACTTGTTCCTACCTAGTAACTTGCATCTTTGAATGAGAATCTGCTTGCTTACAGCAACGTGCTATATATTCTGAATGCCCGAATTGGGAATCTGTGTCAAAACTTTGTTAGGAATTATGTGATCCTTACTAGCTGGAAGTAAGGGAGATGGGGCATGAAGTTATTTCTGGGAGTTGGACACATACCAAGTTTAGCTCAGTTCTGGGCATCTTTGATATACCTATACAAACTTGTTCCTACATAGTAACTTGCAACTTTGAATGAAAATGTGCTTGCTTACAGCAACGTGCTATATGTTCTGAATGCCCGAATTGGGAATCTGTGTCAAAACTTTGTTAGGAATTATGTGATCCTTACTAGCTGGAAGTAAGGGAGATGGGGCATGAAGTTATTTCTAGGAGTTGGACACATACCAAGTTTAGCTCAGTTCTGGGCATCTTTGAAATACCTATACAAACTTGTTCCTACATAGTAACTTGCATCTTTGAATGAGAATCTGCTTGCTTACAGCAACGTGCTATATGTTCTGAATGCCCGAATTGGGAATCTGTGTCAAAACTTTGTTAGGAATTATGTCATCCTTACTAGCTGGAAGTAAGGGAGATGGAGCATGAAGTTATTTCTAGGAGTTGGACACATACCAAGTTTAGCTCAGTTCTGGGCATCTTTGAAATACCTATACAAACTTGTTCCTACATAGTAACTTGCAACTTTGAATGAAAATGTGCTTGCTTACAGCAACGTGCTATATGTTCTGAATGCCCGAATTGGGAATCTGTGTCAAAACTTTGTTAGGAATTATGTGATCCTTACTAGCTGGAAGTAAGGGAGATGGGGCATGAAGTTATTTCTAGGAGTTGGACACATACCAAGTTTAGCTCAGTTCTGGGCATCTTTGAAATACCTATACAAACTTGTTCCTACATAGTAACTTGCAACTTTGAATGAGAATCTGCTTGCTTACAGCAACGTGCTATATGTTCTGAATGCCCGAATTGGGAATCTGTGTCAAAACTTTGTTAGGAATTATGTGATCCTTACTAGCTGGAAGTAAGGGAGATGGGGCATGAAGTTATTTCTAGGAGTTGGACACATACCAAGTTTAGCTCAGTTCTGGGCATCTTTGAAATACCTATACAAACTTGTTCCTACCTAGTAACTTGCATCTTTGAATGAGAATGTGCTTGCTTACAGCAACGTGCTATATGTTCTGAATGCCCGAATTGGGAATCTGTGTCAAAACTTTGTTAGGAATTATGTGATCCTTACTAGCTGGAAGTAAGGGAGATGGGGCATGAAGTTATTTCTAGGAGTTGGACACATACCAAGTTTAGCTCAGTTCTGGGCATCTTTGAAATACCTATACAAACTTGTTCCTACCTAGTAACTTGCATCTTTGAATGAGAATCTGCTTGCTTACAGCAACGTGCTATATGTTCTGAATGCCCGAATTGGGAATCTGTGTCAAAAATTTGTTAGGAATTATGTGATCCTTACTAGCTGGAAGTAAGGGAGATGGTGCATGAAGTTATTTCTAGGAGTTGGACACATACCAAGTTTAGCTCAGTTCTGGGCATCTTTGAAATACCTATACAAACTTGTTCCTACCTAGTAACTTGCATCTTGGAATGAGAATCTGCTTGCTTACAGCAACGTGCTATATGTTCTGGATGCCCGAATTGGGAATCTGTGTCAAAACTTTGTTAGGAATTATGTGATCCTTACTAGCTGGAAGTAAGGGAGATGGGGCATGAAGTTATTTCTAGGAGTTGGACACATACCAACTTTAGCTCAGTTCTGGGCATCTTTGAAATACCTATACAAACTTGTTCCTACCTAGTAACTTGCATCTTTGAATGAGAATCTGCTTGCTTACAGCAACGTGCTATATGTTCTGAATGCCCGAATTGGGAATCTGTGTCAAAACTTTGTTAGGAATTATGTGATCCTTACTAGCTGGAAGTAAGGGAGATGGGGCATGAAGTTATTTCTAGGAATTGGACACATACCAACTTTAGCTCAGATCTGGGCATCTTTGAAATACCTATACAAACTTGTTCCTACATAGTAACTTGCAAGTTTGAATGAGAATGTGCTTGCTTACAGCAACGTGCTATATGTTCTGTATGCCCGAATTGGGAATCTGTGTCAAAACTTTGTTAGGAATTATGTGATCCTTACTAGCTGGAAGTAAGGGAGATGGGGCATGAAGTTATTTCTAGGAGTTGGACACATACCAAGTTTAGCTCAGTTCTGGGCATCTTTGAAATACCTATACAAACTTGTTCCTACATAGTAACTTGCAACTTTGAATGAGAATCTGCTTGCTTACAGCAACGTGCTATATGTTCT
This sequence comes from Diceros bicornis minor, assembly GCF_020826845.1. Taxonomy (NCBI): domain Eukaryota; kingdom Metazoa; phylum Chordata; class Mammalia; order Perissodactyla; family Rhinocerotidae; genus Diceros; species Diceros bicornis. The sequence goes on along the minus strand of NW_026690920.1, from coordinate 398,273 downwards.
GAATGCCCGAATTGGGAATCTGTGTCAAAACTTTGTTAGGAATTATGTGATCCTTACTAGCTGGATGTAAGGGAGATGGGGCATGAAGTTATTTCTAGGAGTTGGACACATACCAAGTTTAGCTCAGTTCTGGGCATCTTTGAAATACCTATACAAACTTGTTCCTACATAGTAACCTTGCATCTTTGAATGAGAATCTGCTTGCTTACAGCAACGTGCTATATGTTCTGAATGCCCGAATTGGGAATCTGTGTCAAAACTTTGTTAGGAATTATGTGATCCTTACTAGCTGGAAGTAAGGGAGATGGGGCATGAAGTTATTTCTAGGAGTTGGACACATACCAAGTTTAGCTCAGTTCTGGGCATCTTTGAAATACCTATACAAACTTGTTCCTACATAGTAACTTGCATCTTTGAATGAGAATCTGCTTGCTTACAGCAACGTGCTATATGTTCTGAATGCCCGAATTGGCAATCTGTGTCAAAACTTTGTTAGGAATTATGTGATCCTTACTAGCTGGAAGTAAGGGAGATGGGGCATGAAGTTATTTCTAGGAGTTGGACACATACCAAGTTTAGCTCAGTTCTGGGCATTTTTGAAATACCTATACAAACTAGTTCCTACATAGTAACTTGCAACTTTGAATGAGAATGTGCTTGCTTGCAGCAACGTGCTATATGTTCTGAATGCCCGAATAGGGAATCTGTGTCAAAACTTTGTTAGGAATTATGTGATCCTTACTAGCTGGAAGTAAGGGAGATGGGGCATGAAGTTATTTCTTGGAGTTGGACACATACCAAGTTTAGCTCAGTTCTGGGCATCTTTGAAATACCTATACAAACTTGTTCCTACATAGTAACTTGCATCTTTGAATGAGAATGTGCTTGCTTGCAGCAACGTGCTATATGTTCTGAATGCCCGAATAGGGAATCTGTGTCAAAACTTTGTTAGAAATTATGTGATCCTTACTAGCTGGAAGTAAGGGAGATGGGGCATGAAGTTATTTCTTGGAGTTGGACACATACCAAGTTTAGCTCAGTTCTGGGCATCTTTGAAATACCTATACAAACTTGTTCCTACCTAGTAACTTGCATCTTTTAATGAGAATCTGCTTGCTTGCAGCAACGTGCTATATGTTCTGAATGCCCGAATAGGGAATCTCTGTCAAAACTTTGTTAGAAATTATGTGATCCTTACTAGCTGGAAGTAAGGGAGATGGGGCATGAAGTTATTTCTAGGAGTTGGACACATACCAAGTTTAGCTCAGTTCTGGGCATCTTTGAAATACCTATACAAACTTGTTCCTACATAGTAACTTGCAACTTTGAATGAGAATGTGCTACTTGCAGCAACGTGCTATATGTTCTGAATGCCCGAATAGGGAATCTGTGTCAAAACTTTGTTAGGAATTATGTGATCCTTACTAGCTGGAAGTAAGGGAGATGGAGCATGAAGTTATTTCTAGGAGTTGGACACATACCAAGTTTAGCTCAGTTCTGGGCATCTTTGAAATACCTATACAAACTTGTTCCTACCTAGTAACTTGCATCTTTGAATGAGAATGTGCTTGCTTGCAGCAACGTGCTATATGTTCTGAATGCCCGAATAGGGAATCTGTGTCAAAACTTTGTTAGGAATTATGTGATCCTTACTAGCTGGAAGTAAGGGAGATGGGGCATGAAGTTATTTCTAGGAGTTGGACACATACCAAGTTTAGCTCAGTTCTGGGCATCTTTGAAATACCTATACAAACTTGTTCCTACCTAGTAACTTGCATCTTTGAATGAGAATCTGCTTGCTTACAGCAACGTGCTATATGTTCTGAATGCCCCAATAGGGAATCTGTGTCAAAACTTTGTTAGGAATTATGTGATCCTTACTAGCTGGAAGTAAGGGAGATGGGGCATGAAGTTATTTCTAGGAGTTGGACACATACCAAGTTTAGCTCAGTTCTGGGCATCTTTGAAATACCTATACAAACTTGTTCCTACATAGTAACTTGCAACTTTGAATGAGAATGTGCTTGCTTGCAGCAACGTGCTATATGTTCTGAATGCCCGAATAGGGAATCTGTGTCAAAACTTTGTTAGGAATTATGTGATCCTTACTAGCTGGAAGTAAGGGAGATGGAGCATGAAGTTATTTCTTGGAGTTGGACACATACTAAGTTTAGCTCAGTACTGGGCATCTTTGAAATACCTATACAAACTTGTTCCTACCTAGTAACTTGCATCTTTGAATGAGAATGTGCTTGCTTGCAGCAACGTGCTATATGTTCTGAATGCCCGAATAGGGAATCTGTGTCAAAACTTTGTTAGGAATTATGTGATCCTTACTAGCTGGAAGTAAGGGAGATGGGGCATGAAGTTATTTCTAGGAGTTGGACACATACCAAGTTTAGCTCAGTTCTGGGCATCTTTGAAATACCTATACAAACTTGTTCCTACCTATTAACTTGCATCTTTGAATGAGAATCTGCTTGCTTACAGCAACGTGCTATATGTTCTGAATGCCCGAATAGGGAATCTGTGTCAAAACTTTGTTAGGAATTATGTGATCCTTACTAGCTGGAAGTAAGAGAGATGGAGCATGAAGTTATTTCTTGGAGTTGGACACATACCAAGTTTAGCTCAGTTCTGGGCATCTTTGAAATACCTATACAAACTTGTTCCTACCTAGTAACTTGCATCTTTGAATGAGAATGTGCTTGCTTGCAGCAACGTGCTATATGTTCTGAATGCCCGAATAGGGAATCTGTGTCAAAACTTTGTTAGGAATTATGTGATCCTTACTAGCTGGAAGTAAGGGAGATGGGGCATGAAGTTATTTCTAGGAGTTGGACACATACCAAGTTTAGCTCAGTTCTGGGCATCTTTGAAATACCTATACAAACTTGTTCCTACATAGTAACTTGCATCTTTGAATGAGAATGTGCTTGCTTACAGCAACGTGCTATATGTTCTGAATGCCCGAATAGGGAATCTGTGTCAAAACTTTGTTAGGAATTATGTGATCCTTACTAGCTGGAAGTAAGGGAGATGGGGCATGAAGTTATTTCTAGGAGTTGGACACATACCAAGTTTAGCTCAGTTCTGGGCATCTTTGAAATACCTATACAAACTTGTTCCTACCTAGTAACTTGCAACTTTGAATGAAAATGTGCTTGCTTACAGCAACGTGCTATATGTTCTGAATGCCCGAATAGGGAATCTGTGTCAAAACTTTGTTAGGAATTATGTGATCCTTACTAGCTGGAAGTAAGGGAGATGGGGCATGAAGTTATTTCTAGGAGTTGGACACATACCAAGTTTAGCTCAGTTCTGGGCATCTTTGAAATACCTATACAAACTTGTTCCTACCTAGTAACTTGCATCTTTGAATGAGAATCTGCTTGCTTACAGCAACCTGCTATATGTTCTGAATGCCCGAATAGGGAATCTGTGTCAAAACTTTGTTAGGAATTATGTGATCCTTACTAGCTGGAAGTAAGGGAGATGGGGCATGAAGTTATTTCTAGGAGTTGGACACATACCAAGTTTAGCTCAGTTCTGGGCATCTTTGAAATACCTATACAAACTTGTTCCTACCTAGTAACTTGCAACTTTGAATGAAAATGTGCTTGCTTACAGCAACGTGCTATATGTTCTGAATGCCCGAATTGGGAATCTCTGTAAAAACTTTGTTAGGAATTATGTGATCCTTACTAGCTGGAAGTAAGGGAGATGGGGCATGAAGTTATTTCTAGGAGTTGGACACATACCAAGTTTAGCTCAGTTCTGGGCATCTTTGAAATACCTATACAAACTTGTTCCTACATAGTAACTTGCAACTTTGAATGAGAATGTGCTTGCTTACAGCAACGTGCTATATGTTCTGAATGCCCGAATTGGGAATCTGTGTCAAAACTTTGTTAGGAATTATGTGATCCTTACTAGCTGGAAGTAAGGGAGATGGGGCATGAAGTTATTTCTAGGAGTTGGACACATACCAAGTTTAGCTCAGTTCTGGGCATCTTTGAAATACCTATACAAACTTGTTCCTACATAGTAACTTGCAACTTTGAATGAGAATGTGCTTGCTTTCAGCAACGTGCTATATGTTCTGAATGCCCGAATAGGGAATCTGTGTCAAAACTTTGTTAGGAATTATGTGATCCTTACTAGCTGGAAGTAAGGGAGATGGGGCATGAAGTTATTTCTAGGAGTTGGACACATACCAAGTTTAGCTCAGTTCTGGGCATCTTTGAAATACCTATACAAACTTGTTCCTACATAGTAACTTGCAACTTTGAATGAGAATGTGCTTGCTTGCAGCAACGTGCTATATGTTCTGAATGCCCGAATAGGGAATCTGTGTCAAAACTTTGTTAGGAATTATGTGATCCTTACTAGCTGGAAGTAAGGGAGATGGGGCATGAAGTTATTTCTAGGAGTTGGACACATACCAAGTTTAGCTCAGTTCTGGGCATCTTTGAAATACCTATACAAACTTGTTCCTACATAGTAACTTGCATCTTTGAATGAGAATGTGCTTGCTTGCAGCAACGTGCTATATGTTCTGAATGCCCGAATTGGGAATCTGTGTCAAAACTTTGTTAGGAATTATGTGATCCTTACTAGCTGGAAGTAAGGGAGATGGGGCATGAAGTTATTTCTAGGAGTTGGACACATACCAAGTTTAGCTCAGTTCTGGGCATCTTTGAAATACCTATACAAACTTGTTCCTACATAGTAACTTGCATCTTTGAATGAGAATGTGCTTGCTTGCAGCAACGTGCTATATGTTCTGAATGCCCGAATAGGGAATCTGTGTCAAAACTTTGTTAGGAATTATGTGATCCTTACTAGCTGGAAGTAAGGGAGATGGGGCATGAAGTTATTTCTTGGAGTTGGAGACATACCAAGTTTAGCTCAGTTCTGGGCATCTTTGAAATACCTATACAAACTTGTTCCTACATAGTAACTTGCATCTTTGAATGAGAATGTGCTTGCTTACAGCAACGTGCTATATGTTCTGAATGCCCGAATTGGGAATCTGTGTCTAAACTTTGTTAGGAATTATGTGATCCTTACTAGCTGGAAGTAAGGGAGATGGGGCATGAAGTTATTTCTTGGAGTTGGACACATACCAAGTTTAGCTCAGTTCTGGGCATCTTTGAAATACCTATACAAACTTATTCCTACATAGTAACTTGCAACTTTGAATGAGAATGTGCTTGCTTACAGCAACGTGCTATATGTTCTGAATGCCCGAATAGGGAATTTGTGTCAAAACTTTGTTAGGAATTATGTGATCCTTACTAGCTGGAAGTAAGGTAGATGGGGCATGAAGTTATTTCTAGGAGTTGGACACATACCAAGTTTAGCTCAGTTCTGGGCATCTTTGAAATACCTATACAAACTTGTTCCTACCTAGTAACTTGCATCTTTGAATGAGAATGTGCTTGCTTACAGCAACGTGCTATATGTTCTGAATGCCCGAATACGGAGTCTGTGTCAAAACTTTGTTAGGAATTATGTGATCCTTACTAGCTGGAAGTAAGGGAGATGGGGCATGAAGTTATTTCTAGGAGTTGGACACATACCAAGTTTAGCTCAGTTCTGGGCATCTTTGAAATACCTATACAAACTTGTTCCTACCTAGTAACTTGCATCTTTGAATGAGAATGTGCTTGCTTACAGCACCGTGCTATATGTTCTGAATGCCCGAATTGGCAATCTGTGTCAAAACTTTGTTAGGAATTATGTGATCCTTACTAGCTGGAAGTAAGGGAGATGGGGCATGAAGTTATTTCTAGGAGTTGGACACATACCAAGTTTAGCTCAGTTCTGGGCATCTTTGAAATACCTATACAAACTTGTTCCTACATAGTAACTTGCAACTTTGAATGAGAATGTGCTTGCTTGCAGCAACGTGCTATATGTTCTGAATGCCCGAATAGGGAATCTGTGTCAAAACTTTGTTAGGAATTATGTGATCCTTACTAGCTGGAAGTAAGGGAGATGGGGCATGAAGTTATTTCTAGGAGTTGGACACATACCAAGTTTAGCTCAGTTCTGGGCATCTTTGAAATACCTATACAAACTTGTTCCTACATAGTAACTTGCATCTTTGAATGAGAATGTGCTTGCTTGCAGCAACGTGCTATATGTTCTGAATGCCCGAATTGGGAATCTGTGTCAAAACTTTGTTAGGAATTATGTGATCCTTACTAGCTGGAAGTAAGGGAGATGGGGCATGAAGTTATTTCTAGGAGTTGGACACATACCAAGTTTAGCTCAGTTCTGGGCATCTTTGAAATACCTATACAAACTTGTTCCTACATAGTAACTTGCATCTTTGAATGAGAATGTGCTTGCTTGCAGCAACGTGCTATATGTTCTGAATGCCCGAATAGGGAATCTGTGTCAAAACTTTGTTAGGAATTATGTGATCCTTACTAGCTGGAAGTAAGGGAGATGGGGCATGAAGTTATTTCTTGGAGTTGGAGACATACCAAGTTTAGCTCAGTTCTGGGCATCTTTGAAATACCTATACAAACTTGTTCCTACATAGTAACTTGCATCTTTGAATGAGAATGTGCTTGCTTACAGCAACGTGCTATATGTTCTGAATGCCCGAATTGGGAATCTGTGTCTAAACTTTGTTAGGAATTATGTGATCCTTACTAGCTGGAAGTAAGGGAGATGGGGCATGAAGTTATTTCTTGGAGTTGGACACATACCAAGTTTAGCTCAGTTCTGGGCATCTTTGAAATACCTATACAAACTTATTCCTACATAGTAACTTGCAACTTTGAATGAGAATGTGCTTGCTTACAGCAACGTGCTATATGTTCTGAATGCCCGAATAGGGAATTTGTGTCAAAACTTTGTTAGGAATTATGTGATCCTTACTAGGTGGAAGTAAGGTAGATGGGGCATGAAGTTATTTCTAGGAGTTGGACACATACCAAGTTTAGCTCAGTTCTGGGCATCTTTGAAATACCTATACAAACTTGTTCCTACCTAGTAACTTGCATCTTTGAATGAGAATGTGCTTGCTTACAGCACCGTGCTATATGTTCTGAATGCCCGAATTGGCAATCTGTGTCAAAACTTTGTTAGGAATTATGTGATCCTTACTAGCTGGAAGTAAGGGAGATGGGGCATGAAGTTATTTCTAGGAGTTGGACACATACCAAGTTTAGCTCAGTTCTGGGCATCTTTGAAATACCTATACAAACTTGTTCCTACATAGTAACTTGCATCTTTGAATGAGAATGTGCTTGCTTACAGCAACGTGCTATATGTTCTGAATGCCCGAATAGGGAATCTGTGTCAAAACTTTGTTAGGAATTATGTGATCCTTACTAGCTGGAAGTAAGGGAGATGGGGCATGAAGTTATTTCTAGGAGTTGGACACATACCAAGTTTAGCTCAGTTCTGGGCATCTTTGAAATACCTATACAAACTTGTTCCTACATAGTAACTTGCAACTTTGAATGAAAATGTGCTTGCTTACAGCAACGTGCTATATGTTCTGAATGCCCGAATTGGGAATCTGTGTCAAAACTTTGTTAGGAATTATGTGATCCTTACTAGCTGGAAGTAAGGGAGATGGGGCATGAAGTTATTTCTAGGAGTTGGACACATACCAAGTTTAGCTCAGTTCTGGGCATCTTTGAAATACCTATACAAACTTGTTCCTACATAGTAACTTGCAACTTTGAATGAGAATGTGCTTGCTTACAGCAACGTGCTATATGTTCTGAATGCCCGAATTGGGAATCTGTGTCAAAACTTTGTTAGGAATTATGTGATCCTTACTAGCTGGAAGTAAGGGAGATGGGGCATGAAGTTATTTCTAGGAGTTGGACACATACCAAGTTTAGCTCAGTTCTGGGCATCTTTGAAATACCTATACAAACTTGTTCCTACATAGTAACTTGCATCTTTGAATGAGAATGTGCTTGCTTACAGCAACGTGCTATATGTTCTGAATGCCCGAATTGGGAATCTGTGTCAAAACTTTGTTAGGAATTATGTGATCCTTACTAGCTGGAAGTAAGGGAGATGGGGCATGAAGTTATTTCTAGGAGTTGGACACATACCAAGTTTAGCTCAGTTCTGGGCATCTTTGAAATACCTATACAAACTTGTTCCTACATAGTAACTTGCATCTTTGACTGAGAATCTGCTTGCTTACAGCAACGTGCTATATGTTCTGAATGCCCGAATTGGGAATCTGTGTCAAAACTTTGTTAGGAATTATGTGATCCTTACTAGCTGGAAGTAAGGTAGATGGGGCATGAAGTTATTTCTAGGAGTTGGACACATACCAAGTTTAGCTCAGTTCTGGGCATCTTTGAAATACTTATACAAACTAGTTCCTACATAGTAACTTGCAACTTTGAATGAAAATGTGATTGCTTACAGCAACGTGACATATGTTCTGAATGCCCGAATTGGGAATCTGTGTCAAAACTTTGTTAGGAATTATGTGATCCTTACTAGCTGGAAGTAAGGGAGATGGGGCATGAAGTTATTTCTAGGAGTTGGACACATACCAAGTTTAGCTCAGTTCTGGGCATCTTTGAAATACCTATACAAACTTGTTCCTACCTAGTAACTTGCATCTTTGAATGAGAATGTGCTTGCTTGCAGCAACGTGCTATATGTTCTGAATGCCCGAATAGGGAATCTGTGTCAAAACTTTGTTAGGAATTATGTGATCCTTACTAGCTGGAAGTAAGGGAGATGGGGCATGAAGTTATTTCTAGGAGTTGGACACATACCAAGTTTAGCTCAGTTCTGGGCATCTTTGAAATACCTATACAAACTTGTTCCTACATAGTAACTTGCATCTTTGAATGAGAATGTGCTTGCTTACAGCAACGTGCTATATGTTCTGAATGCCCGAATAGGGAATCTGTGTCAAAACTTTGTTAGGAATTATGTGATCCTTACTAGCTGGAAGTAAGGGAGATGGGGCATGAAGTTATTTCTAGGAGTTGGACACATACCAAGTTTAGCTCAGTTCTGGGCATCTTTGAAATACCTATACAAACTTGTTCCTACCTAGTAACTTGCAACTTTGAATGAAAATGTGCTTGCTTACAGCAACGTGCTATATGTTCTGAATGCCCGAATAGGGAATCTGTGTCAAAACTTTGTTAGGAATTATGTGATCCTTACTAGCTGGAAGTAAGGGAGATGGGGCATGAAGTTATTTCTAGGAGTTGGACACATACCAAGTTTAGCTCAGTTCTGGGCATCTTTGAAATACCTATACAAACTTGTTCCTACCTAGTAACTTGCATCTTTGAATGAGAATCTGCTTGCTTACAGCAACGTGCTATATGTTCTGAATGCCCGAATAGGGAATCTGTGTCAAAACTTTGTTAGGAATTATGTGATCCTTACTAGCTGGAAGTAAGGGAGATGGGGCATGAAGTTATTTCTAGGAGTTGGACACATACCAAGTTTAGCTCAGTTCTGGGCATCTTTGAAATACCTATACAAACTTGTTCCTACCTAGTAACTTGCAACTTTGAATGAAAATGTGCTTGCTTACAGCAACGTGCTATATGTTCTGAATGCCCGAATTGGGAATCTCTGTAAAAACTTTGTTAGGAATTATGTGATCCTTACTAGCTGGAAGTAAGGGAGATGGGGCATGAAGTTATTTCTAGGAGTTGGACACATACCAAGTTTAGCTCAGTTCTGGGCATCTTTGAAATACCTATACAAACTTGTTCCTACATAGTAACTTGCAACTTTGAATGAGAATGTGCTTGCTTACAGCAACGTGCTATATGTTCTGAATGCCCGAATTGGGAATCTGTGTCAAAACTTTGTTAGGAATTATGTTATCCTTACTAGCTGGAAGTAAGGGAGATGGGGCATGAAGTTATTTCTAGGAGTTGGACACATACCAAGTTTAGCTCAGTTCTGGGCATCTTTGAAATACCTATACAAACTTGTTCCTACATAGTAACTTGCAACTTTGAATGAGAATGTGCTTGCTTTCAGCAACGTGCTATATGTTCTGAATGCCCGAATAGGGAATCTGTGTCAAAACTTTGTTAGGAATTATGTGATCCTTACTAGCTGGAAGTAAGGGAGATGGGGCATGAAGTTATTTCTAGGAGTTGGACACATACCAAGTTTAGCTCAGTTCTGGGCATCTTTGAAATACCTATACAAACTTGTTCCTACATAGTAACTTGCAACTTTGAATGAGAATGTGCTTGCTTGCAGCAACGTGCTATATGTTCTGAATGCCCGAATAGGGAATCTGTGTCAAAACTTTGTTAGGAATTATGTGATCCTTACTAGCTGGAAGTAAGGGAGATGGGGCATGAAGTTATTTCTAGGAGTTGGACACATACCAAGTTTAGCTCAGTTCTGGGCATCTTTGAAATACCTATACAAACTTGTTCCTACATAGTAACTTGCATCTTTGAATGAGAATGTGCTTGCTTGCAGCAACGTGCTATATGTTCTGAATGCCCGAATTGGGAATCTGTGTCAAAACTTTGTTAGGAATTATGTGATCCTTACTAGCTGGAAGTAAGGGAGATGGGGCATGAAGTTATTTCTAGGAGTTGGACACATACCAAGTTTAGCTCAGTTCTGGGCATCTTTGAAATACCTATACAAACTTGTTCCTACATAGTAACTTGCATCTTTGAATGAGAATGTGCTTGCTTGCAGCAACGTGCTATATGTTCTGAATGCCCGAATAGGGAATCTGTGTCAAAACTTTGTTAGGAATTATGTGATCCTTACTAGCTGGAAGTAAGGGAGATGGGGCATGAAGTTATTTCTTGGAGTTGGAGACATACCAAGTTTAGCTCAGTTCTGGGCATCTTTGAAATACCTATACAAACTTGTTCCTACATAGTAACTTGCATCTTTGAATGAGAATGTGCTTGCTTACAGCAACGTGCTATATGTTCTGAATGCCCGAATTGGGAATCTGTGTCTAAACTTTGTTAGGAATTATGTGATCCTTACTAGCTGGAAGTAAGGGAGATGGGGCATGAAGTTATTTCTTGGAGTTGGACACATACCAAGTTTAGCTCAGTTCTGGGCATCTTTGAAATACCTATACAAACTTATTCCTACATAGTAACTTGCAACTTTGAATGAGAATGTGCTTGCTTACAGCAACGTGCTATATGTTCTGAATGCCCGAATAGGGAATTTGTGTCAAAACTTTGTTAGGAATTATGTGATCCTTACTAGCTGGAAGTAAGGTAGATGGGGCATGAAGTTATTTCTAGGAGTTGGACACATACCAAGTTTAGCTCAGTTCTGGGCATCTTTGAAATACCTATACAAACTTGTTCCTACCTAGTAACTTGCATCTTTGAATGAGAATGTGCTTGCTTACAGCAACGTGCTATATGTTCTGAATGCCCGAATACGGAGTCTGTGTCAAAACTTTGTTAGGAATTATGTGATCCTTACTAGCTGGAAGTAAGGGAGATGGGGCATGAAGTTATTTCTAGGAGTTGGACACATACCAAGTTTAGCTCAGTTCTGGGCATCTTTGAAATACCTATACAAACTTGTTCCTACCTAGTAACTTGCATCTTTGAATGAGAATGTGCTTGCTTACAGCACCGTGCTATATGTTCTGAATGCCCGAATAGGGAATCTGTGTCAAAACTTTGTTAGGAATTATGTGATCCTTACTAGCTGGAAGTAAGGGAGATGGGGCATGAAGTTATTTCTAGGAGTTGGACACATACCAAGTTTAGCTCAGTTCTGGGCATCTTTGAAATACCTATACAAACTTGTTCCTACATAGTAACTTGCATCTTTGAATGAGAATGTGCTTGCTTACAGCAACGTGCTATATGTTCTGAATGCCCGAATAGGGAATCTGTGTCAAAACTTTGTTAGGAATTATGTGATCCTTACTAGCTGGAAGTAAGGGAGATGGGGCATGAAGTTATTTCTAGGAGTTGGACACATACCAAGTTTAGCTCAGTTCTGGGCATCTTTGAAATACCTATACAAACTTGTTCCTACATAGTAACTTGCAACTTTGAATGAAAATGTGCTTGCTTACAGCAACGTGCTATATGTTCTGAATGCCCGAATTGGGAATCTGTGTCAAAACTTTGTTAGGAATTATGTGATCCTTACTAGCTGGAAGTAAGGGAGATGGGGCATGAAGTTATTTCTAGGAGTTGGACACATACCAAGTTTAGCTCAGTTCTGGGCATCTTTGAAATACCTATACAAACTTGTTCCTACATAGTAACTTGCAACTTTGAATGAGAATGTGCTTGCTTACAGCAACGTGCTATATGTTCTGAATGCCCGAATTGGGAATCTGTGTCAAAACTTTGTTAGGAATTATGTGATCCTTACTAGCTGGAAGTAAGGGAGATGGGGCATGAAGTTATTTCTAGGAGTTGGACACATACCAAGTTTAGCTCAGTTCTGGGCATCTTTGAAATACCTATACAAACTTGTTCCTACATAGTAACTTGCATCTTTGAATGAGAATGTGCTTGCTTACAGCAACGTGCTATATGTTCTGAATGCCCGAATTGGGAATCTGTGTCAAAACTTTGTTAGGAATTATGTGATCCTTACTAGCTGGAAGTAAGGGAGATGGGGCATGAAGTTATTTCTAGGAGTTGGACACATACCAAGTTTAGCTCAGTTCTGGGCATCTTTGAAATACCTATACAAACTTGTTCCTACATAGTAACTTGCATCTTTGACTGAGAATGTGCTTGCTTACAGCAACGTGCTATATGTTCTGAATGCCCGAATTGGGAATCTGTGTCAAAACTTTGTTAGGAATTATGTGATCCTTACTAGCTGGAAGTAAGGGAGATGGGGCATGAAGTTATTTCTAGGAGTTGGACACATACCAAGTTTAGCTCAGTTCTGGGCATCTTTGAAATACCTATACGACCTTGTTCCTACATAGTAACTTGCAACTTTGAATGAAAATGTGCTTGCTTACAGCAACGTGCTATATGTTCTGAATGCCCGAATTGGGAATCTGTGTCAAAACTTTGTTAGGAATTATGTGATCCTTACTAGCTGGAAGTAAGGGAGATGGGGCATGAAGTTATTTCTAGGAGTTGGACACATACCAAGTTTAGCTCAGTTCTGGGCATCTTTGAAATACCTATACAAACTTGTTCCTACATAGTAACTTGCATCTTTGAATGAGAATCTGCTTGCTTACAGCAACGTGCTATATGTTCTGAATGCCCGAATTGGGAATCTGTGTCAAAACTGTTAGGAATTATGTGATACTTACTAGCTGGAAGTAAGGGAGATGGGGCATGAAGTTATTTCTAGGAGTTGGACACATACCAAGTTTAGCTCAGTTCTGGGCATCTTTGAAATACCTATACAAACTTGTTCCTACATAGTAACTTGCATCTTTGAATGAGAATCTGCTTGCTTACAGCAACGTGCTATATGTTCTGAATGCCCGAATTGGGAATCTGTGTCAAAACTGTTAGGAATTATGTGATCCTTACTCGCTGGAAGTAAGGGAGATGGGGCATGAAGTTATTTCTAGGAGTTGGACACATACCAAGTTTAGCTCAGTTCTGGGCATCTTTGAAATACTTATAAACTAGTTCCTACATAGTAACTTGCAACTTTGAATGAAAATGTGATTGCTTACAGCAACGTGACATATGTTCTGAATGCCCGAATTGGGAATCTGTGTCAAAACTTTGTTAGGAATTATGTGATCCTTACTAGCTGGAAGTAAGGGAGATGGGGCATGAAGTTATTTCTAGGAGTTGGACACATACCAAGTTTAGCTCAGTTCTGGGCATCTTTGAAATACCTATACAAACTTGTTCCTACATAGTAACTTGCAACTTTGAATGAGAATGTGCTTGCTTGCAGCAACGTGCTATATGTTCTGAATGCCCGAATAGGGAATTTGTGTCAAAACTTTGTTAGGAATTATGTGATCCTTACTAGCTGGAAGTAAGGGAGATGGGGCATGAAGTTATTTCTAGGAGTTGGACACATACCAAGTTTAGCTCAGTTCTGGGCATCTTTGAAATACCTATACAAACTTGTTCCTACCTAGTAACTTGCATCTTTGAATGAGAATGTGCTTGCTTACAGCAACGTGCTATATGTTCTGAATGCCCGAATAGGGAATCTGTGTCAAAACTTTGTTAGGAATTATGTGATCCTTACTAGCTGGAAGTAAGGCAGATGGGGCATGAAGTTATTTCTAGGAGTTGGACACATACCAAGTTTAGCTCAGTTCTGGGCATCTTTGAAATACCTATACAAACTTGTTCCTACATAGTAACTTGCATCTTTGAATGAGAATGTGCTTGCTTACAGCAACGTGCTATATGTTCTGAATGCCCGAATAGGGAATCTGTGTCAAAACTTTGTTAGGAATTATGTGATCCTTACTAGTTGGAAGTAAGGGAGATGGGGCATGAAGTTATTTCTAGGAGTTGGACACATACCAAGGTTAGTTCACTTCTGGGCATCTTTGAAATACCTATACAAACTTGTTCCTACATAGTAACTTGCAACTTTGAATGAGAATGTGCTTGCTTACAGCAACGTGCTATATGTTCTGAATGCCCGAATTGGGAATCTGTGTCAAAACTTTGTTAGGAATTATGTGATCCTTACTAGCTGGAAGTAAGGAAGATGGGGCATGAAGTTATTTCTAGGAGTTGGACACATACCAAGTTTAGCTCAGTTCTGGGCATCTTTGAAATACCTATACAAACGTGTTCCTACATAGTAACTTGCAACTTTAAATGAGAATGTGCTTGCTTACAGCAACGTGCTATATGTTCTGAATGCCCGAATTGGGAATCTGTGTCAAAACTTTGTTAGGAATTATGTGATCCTTACTAGCTGGAAGTAAGGGAGATGGGGCATGAAGTTATTTCTAGGAGTTGGACACATACCAAGTTTAGCTCAGTTCTGGGCATCTTTGAAATACCTATACAAACTTGTTCCTACATAGTAACTTGCATCTTTGAATGAGAATCTGCTTGCTTACAGCAACGTGCTATATGTTCTGATGCCCGAATTGGCAATCTGTGTCAAAACTTTGTTAGGAATTATGTGATCCTTACTAGCTGGAAGTAAGGGAGATGGCGCATGAAGTTATTTCTAGGAGTTGGACACATACCAAGTTTAGCTCAGTTCTGGGCATCTTTGAAATACCTATACAAACTTGTTCCTACATAGTAACTTGCATATTTGAATGAGGATCTGCTTGCTTACAGCAACGTGCTATATGTTCTGAATGCCCGAATTGGCAATCTGTGTCAAAACTTTGTTAGGAATTATGTGATCCTTACTAGCTGGAAGTAAGGGAGATGGGGCATGAAGTTATTTCTAGGAGTTGGACACATACCAAGTTTAGCTCAGTTCTGGGCATTTTTGAAATACCTATACAAACTAGTTCCTACATAGTAACTTGCAACTTTGAATGAGAATGTGCTTGCTTGCAGCAACGTGCTATATGTTCTGAATGCCCGAATAGGGAATCTGTGTCAAAACTTTGTTAGGAATTATGTGATCCTTACTAGCTGGAAGTAAGGGAGATGGGGCATGAAGTTATTTCTAGGAGTTGGACACATACCAAGTTTAGCTCAGTTCTGGGCATCTTTGAAATACCTATACAAACTTGTTCCTACATAGTAACTTGCATCTTTGAATGAGAATGTGCTTGCTTATAGCAACGTGCTATATGTTCTGAATGCCCGAATTGGGAATCTGTGTCAAAACTTTGTTAGGAATTATGTGATCCTTACTAGCTGGAAGTAAGGGAGATGGGGCATGAAGTTATTTCTAGGAGTTGGACACATACCAAGTTTAGCTCAGTTCTGGGCATCTTTGAAATACCTATACAAACTTGTTCCTACATAGTAACTTGCAACTTTGAATGAGAATGTGCTTGCTTGCAGCAACGTGCTATATGTTCTGAATGCCCGAATAGGGAATCTGTGTCAAAACTTTGTTAGGAATTATGTGATCCTTACTAGCTGTAAGTAACGGAGATGGAGCATGAAGTTATTTCTTGGAGTTGGACACATACCAAGTTTAGCTCAGTTCTGGGCATCTTTGAAATACCTATACAAACTTGTTCCTACCTAGTAACTTGCATCTTTCAATGAGAATGTGCTTGCTTGCAGCAACGTGCTATATGTTCTGAATGCCCGAATAGGGAATCTGTGTCAAATCTTTGTTAGGAATTATGTGATCCTTACTAGCTGGAAGTAAGGGAGAGGGGCATGAAGTTATTTCTAGGAGTTGGACACATACCAAGTTTAGCTCAGTTCTGGGCATCTTTGAAATACCTATACAAACTTGTTCCTACCTAGTAACTTGCATCTTTGAATGAGAATCTGCTTGCTTGCAGCAACGTGCTATATGTTCTGAATGCCCGAATAGGGAATCTGTGTCAAAACTTTGTTAGGAATTATGTGATCCTTACTAGCTGGAAGTAAGGGAGATGGGGCATGAAGTTATTTCTAGGAGTTGGACACATACCAAGTTTAGCTCAGTTCTGGGCATCTTTGAAATACCTATACAAACTTGTTCCTACATAGTAACTTGCATCTTTGAATGAGAATGTGCTTGCTTATAGCAACGTGCTATATGTTCTGAATGCCCGAATTGGGAATCTGTGTCAAAACTTTGTTAGGAATTATGTGATCCTTACTAGCTGGAAGTAAGGGAGATGGGGCATGAAGTTATTTCTAGGAGTTGGACACATACCAAGTTTAGCTCAGTTCTGGGCATCTTTGAAATACCTATACAAACTTGTTCCTACCTAGTAACTTGCATCTTTCAATGAGAATGTGCTTGCTTGCAGCAACGTGCTATATGTTCTGAATGCCCGAATAGGGAATCTGTGTCAAAACTTTGTTAGGAATTATGTGATCCTTACTAGCTGGAAGTAAGGGAGATGGGGCATGAAGTTATTTCTAGGAGTTGGACACATACCAAGTTTAGCTCAGTTCTGGGCATCTTTGAAATACCTATACAAACTTGTTCCTACATAGTAACTTGCAACTTTGAATGAGAATCTGCTTGCTTACAGCAACGTGCTATATGTTCTGAATGACCGAATTGGGAATCTGTGTCAAAACTTTGTTAGGAATTATGTGATCCTTACTAGCTGGAAGTAAGGGAGATGGGGCATGAAGTTATTTCTAGGAGTTGGACACATACCAAGTTTAGCTCAGTTCTGGGCATCTTTGAAATACCTATACAAACTTGTTCCTACATAGTAACTTGCATCTTTGAATGAGAATCTGCTTGCTTACAGCAACGTGCTATATGTTCTGAATGCCCGATTTGGGAATCTGTGTCAAAACTGTTAGGAATTATGTGATCCTTACTAGCTGGAAGTAAGGGAGATGGGGCATGAAGTTATTTCTAGGAGTTGGACACATACCAAGTTTAGCTCAGTTCTGGGCATCTTTGAAATACCTATACAAACTTGTTCCTACATAGTAACTTGCAACTTTGAATGAGAATGTGCTTGCTTGCAGCAACGTGCTATATGTTCTGAATGCCCGAATAGGGAATCTGTGTCAAAACTTTGTTAGGAATTATGTGATCCTTACTAGCTGGAAGTAAGGGAGATGGGGCATGAAGTTATTTCTAGGAGTTGGACACATACCAAGTTTAGCTCAGTTCTGGGCATCTTTGAAATACCTATACAAACTTGTTCCTACATAGTAACTTGCAACTTTGAATGAGAATCTGCTTGCTTACAGCAACGTGCTATATGTTCTGAATGACCGAATTGGGAATCTGTGTCAAAACTTTGTTAGGAATTATGTGATCCTTACTAGCTGGAAGTAAGGGAGATGGGGCATGAAGTTATTTCTAGGAGTTGGACACATACCAAGTTTAGCTCAGTTCTGGCCATCTTTGAAATACCTATACAAACTTGTTCCTACATAGTAACTTGCATCTTTGAATGAGAATCTGCTTGCTTACAGCAACGTGCTATATGTTCTGAATGCCCGATTTGGGAATCTGTGTCAAAACTGTTAGGAATTATGTGATCCTTACTAGCTGGAAGTAAGTGAGATGGAGCATGAAGTTATTTCTAGGAGTTGGACACATACCAAGTTTAGCTCAGTTCTGGGCATCTTTGAAATACCTATACAAACTTGTTCCTACATAGTAACTTGCAACTTTGAATGAAAATGTGATTGCTTACAGCAATGTGCTATATGTTCTGAATGCCCGAATTGGGAATCTGTGTCAAAACTTTGTTAGGAATTATGTGATCCTTACTAGCTGGAAGTAAGGGAGATGGGGCATGAAGTTATTTCTAGGAGTTGGACACATACCGAGTTTAGCTCAGTTCTGGGCATCTTTGAAATACCTATACAAACTTGTTCCTACTTAGTAACTTGCATCTTTGAATGAGAATGTGCTTGCTTACAGCAACGTGCTATATGTTCTGAATGCCCGAATTGGCAATCTGTGTCAAAACTTTGTTAGGAATTATGTGATCCTTACTAGCTGGAAGTAAGGGAGATGGGGCATGAAGTTATTTCTAGGAGTTGGACACATACCAAGTTTAGCTCAGTTCTGGGCATCTTTGAAATACCTATACAAACTTGTTCCTACCTAGTAACTTGCATCTTTGATTGAGAATCTGCTTGCTTACAGCAACGTGCTATATGTTCTGAATGCCCGCATAGGGAATCTGTGTCAAAACTTTGTTAGGAATTATGTGATCCTTACTAGCTGGAAGTAAGGGAGATGGGGCATGAAGTTATTTCTAGGAGTTGGACACATACCAAGTTTAGCTCAGTTCTGGGCATCTTTGAAATACCTATACAAACTTGTTCCTACATAGTATCTTGCATCTTTGAATGAGAATGTGCTTGCTTACAGCAACGTGCTATATGTTCTGAATGCCCGAATTGGGAATCTGTGTCAAAACTTTGTTAGGAATTATGTGATCCTTACTAGCTGGAAGTAAGGGAGATGGGGCATGAAGTTATTTCTAGGAGTTGGACACATACCAAGTTTAGCTCAGTTCTGGGCATCTTTGAAACACCTATACAAACTTGTTCCTACATAGTAACTTGCATCTTTGAATGAGAATGTGCTTGCTTACAGCAACGTGCTATATGTTCTGAATGCCCGAATTGGCAATCTGTGTCTAAACTTTGTTAGGAATTATGTGATCCTTACTAGCTGGAAGTAAGGGAGATGGGGCATCAAGTTATTTCTTGGAGTTGGACACATACCAAGTTTAGCTCAGTTCTGGGCATCTTTGAAATACCTATACAAACGTGTTCCTACATAGTAACTTGCAACTTTAAATGAGAATGTGCTTGCTTACAGCAACGTGCTATATGTTCTGAATGCCCGAATTGGGAATCTGTGTCAAAACTTTGTTAGGAATTATGTGATCCTTACTAGCTGGAAGTAAGGGAGATGGGGCATGAAGTTATTTCTAGGAGTTGGACACATACCAAGTTTAGCTCAGTTCTGGGCATCTTTGAAACACCTATACAAACTTGTTCCTACATAGTAACTTGCATCTTTGAATGAGAATCTGCTTGCTTACAGCAACGTGCTATATGTTCTGAATGCCCGAATTGGCAATCTGTGTCAAAACTTTGTTAGGAATTATGTGATCCTTACTAGCTGGAAGTAAGGGAGATGGGGCATGAAGTTATTTCTAGGAGTTGGACACATACCAAGTTTAGCTCAGTTCTGGGCATCTTTGAAATACCTATACAAACTTGTTCCTACATAGTAACTTGCAAATTTGAATGAGAATGTGCTTGCTTGCAGCAACGTGCTATATGTTCTGAATGCCCGAATAGGGAATCTGTGTCAAAACTTTGTTAGGAATTATGTGATCCTTACTAGCTGGAAGTAAGGGAGATGGAGCATGAAGTTATTTCTTGGAGTTGGACACATACCAAGTTTAGCTCAGTTCTGGGCATCTTAGAAATACCTATACAAACTTGTTCCTACCTAGTAACTTGCATCTTTGAATGAGAATGTGCTTGCTTGCAGCAACGTGCTATATGTTCTGAATGCCCGAATAGGGAATCTGTGTCAAAACTTTGTTAGGAATTATGTGATCCTTACTAGCTGGAAATAAGGGAGATGGGGCATGAAGTTATTTCTAGGAGTTGGACACATACCAAGTTTAGCTCAGTTCTGGGCATCTTTGAAATACCTATACAAACTTGTTCCTACCTAGTAACTTGCATCTTTGAATGAGAATCTGCTTGCTTACAGCAACGTGTTATATGTTCTGAATGCCCGAATAGGGAATCTGTGTCAAAACTTTGTTAGGAATTATGTGATCCTTACTAGCTGGATGTAAGGGAGATGGGGCATGAAGTTATTTCTAGGAGTTGGACACATACCAAGTTTAGCTCAGTTCTGGGCATCTTTGAAATACCTATACAAACTTGTTCCTACATAGTAACTTGCAACTTTGAATGAAAATGTGATTGCTTACAGCAATGTGCTATATGTTCTGAATGCCCGAATTGGGAATCTGTGTCAAAACTTTGTTAGGAATTATGTGATCCTTACTAGCTGGAAGTAAGGGAGATGGGGCATGAAGTTATTTCTAGGAGTTGGACACATACCGAGTTTAGCTCAGTTCTGGGCATCTTTGAAATACCTATACAAACTTGTTCCTACTTAGTAACTTGCATCTTTGAATGAGAATGTGCTTGCTTACAGCAACGTGCTATATGTTCTGAATGCCCGAATTGGCAATCTGTGTCAAAACTTTGTTAGGAATTATGTGATCCTTACTAGCTGGAAGTAAGGGAGATGGGGCATGAAGTTATTTCTAGGAGTTGGACACATACCAAGTTTAGCTCAGTTCTGGGCATCTTTGAAATACCTATACAAACTTGTTCCTACCTAGTAACTTGCATCTTTGATTGAGAATCTGCTTGCTTACAGCAACGTGCTATATGTTCTGAATGCCCGCATAGGGAATCTGTGTCAAAACTTTGTTAGGAATTATGTGATCCTTACTAGCTGGAAGTAAGGGAGATGGGGCATGAAGTTATTTCTAGGAGTTGGACACATACCAAGTTTAGCTCAGTTCTGGGCATCTTTGAAATACCTATACAAACTTGTTCCTACATAGTATCTTGCATCTTTGAATGAGAATGTGCTTGCTTACAGCAACGTGCTATATGTTCTGAATGCCCGAATTGGGAATCTGTGTCAAAACTTTGTTAGGAATTATGTGATCCTTACTAGCTGGAAGTAAGGGAGATGGGGCATGAAGTTATTTCTAGGAGTTGGACACATACCAAGTTTAGCTCAGTTCTGGGCATCTTTGAAACACCTATACAAACTTGTTCCTACATAGTAACTTGCATCTTTGAATGAGAATGTGCTTGCTTACAGCAACGTGCTATATGTTCTGAATGCCCGAATTGGCAATCTGTGTCTAAACTTTGTTAGGAATTATGTGATCCTTACTAGCTGGAAGTAAGGGAGATGGGGCATCAAGTTATTTCTTGGAGTTGGACACATACCAAGTTTAGCTCAGTTCTGGGCATCTTTGAAATACCTATACAAACGTGTTCCTACATAGTAACTTGCAACTTTAAATGAGAATGTGCTTGCTTACAGCAACGTGCTATATGTTCTGAATGCCCGAATTGGGAATCTGTGTCAAAACTTTGTTAGGAATTATGTGATCCTTACTAGCTGGAAGTAAGGGAGATGGGGCATGAAGTTATTTCTAGGAGTTGGACACATACCAAGTTTAGCTCAGTTCTGGGCATCTTTGAAACACCTATACAAACTTGTTCCTACATAGTAACTTGCATCTTTGAATGAGAATCTGCTTGCTTACAGCAACGTGCTATATGTTCTGAATGCCCGAATTGGCAATCTGTGTCAAAACTTTGTTAGGAATTATGTGATCCTTACTAGCTGGAAGTAAGGGAGATGGGGCATGAAGTTATTTCTAGGAGTTGGACACATACCAAGTTTAGCTCAGTTCTGGGCATCTTTGAAATACCTATACAAACTTGTTCCTACATAGTAACTTGCAACTTTGAATGAGAATGTGCTTGCTTGCAGCAACGTGCTATATGTTCTGAATGCCCGAATAGGGAATCTGTGTCAAAACTTTGTTAGGAATTATGTGATCCTTACTAGCTGGAAGTAAGGGAGATGGAGCATGAAGTTATTTCTTGGAGTTGGACACATACCAAGTTTAGCTCAGTTCTGGGCATCTTAGAAATACCTATACAAACTTGTTCCTACCTAGTAACTTGCATCTTTGAATGAGAATGTGCTTGCTTGCAGCAACGTGCTATATGTTCTGAATGCCCGAATAGGGAATCTGTGTCAAAACTTTGTTAGGAATTATGTGATCCTTACTAGCTGGAAATAAGGGAGATGGGGCATGAAGTTATTTCTAGGAGTTGGACACATACCAAGTTTAGCTCAGTTCTGGGCATCTTTGAAATACCTATACAAACTTGTTCCTACCTAGTAACTTGCATCTTTGAATGAGAATCTGCTTGCTTACAGCAACGTGTTATATGTTCTGAATGCCCGAATAGGGAACCTGTGTCAAAACTTTGTTAGGAATTATGTGATCCTTACTAGCTGGATGTAAGGGAGATGGGGCATGAAGTTATTTCTAGGAGTTGGACACATACCAAGTTTAGCTCAGTTCTGGGCATCTTTGAAATACCTATACAAACTTGTTCCTACATAGTAACTTGCATCTTTGAATGAGAATGTGCTTGCTTACAGCAACGTGCTATATGTTCTGAATGCCTGAATTGGGAATCTGTGTCAAAACTTTGTTAGGAATTATGTGATCCTTACTAGCTGGAAGTAAGGGAGATGGGGCATGAAGTTATTTCTAGGAGTTGGAGACATACCAAGTTTAGCTCAGTTCTGGGCATCTTTGAAATACCTATACAAACTTGTTCCTACCTAGTAACTTGCATCTTTGAATGAGAATGTGCTTGCTTACAGCAACGTGCTATATGTTCTGAATGCCCGAATAGGGAATCTGTGTCAAAACTTTGTTAGGAATTATGTGATCCTTACTAGCTGGAAGTAAGGCCGAAGGTGCATGAAGTTATTTCTAGGAGTTGGACACATACCAAGTTTAGCTCAGTTCTGGGCATCTTTGAAATACCTATACAAACTTGTTCCTACATAGTAACTTGCATCTTTGAATGAGAATGTGCTTGCTTACAGCAACGTGCTATATGTTCTGAATGCCCGAATTGGGAATCTGTGTCAAAACTTTGTTAGGAATTATGTGATCCTTACTAGCTGGAAGTAAGGGAGATGGGGCATGAAGTTATTTCTAGGAGTTGGACACATACCAAGTTTAGCTCAGTTCTGGGCATCTTTGAAATACCTATACAAACGTGTTCCTACATAGTAACTTGCAACTTTAAATGAGAATGTGCTTGCTTACAGCAACGTGCTATATGTTCTGAATGCCCGAATTGGGAATCTGTGTCAAAACTTTGTTAGGAATTATGTGATCCTTACTAGCTGGAAGTAAGGGAGATGGGGCATGAAGTTATTTCTAGGAGTTGGACACATACCAAGTTTAGCTCAGTTTTGGGCATCTTTGAAATACCTATACAAACGTGTTCCTACATAGTAACTTGCAACTTTAAATGAGAATGTGCTTGCTTACAGCAACGTGCTATATGTTCTGAATGCCCGAATTGGCAATCTGTGTCAAAACTTTGTTAGGAATTATGTGATCCGTACTAGCTGGAAGTAAGGGAGATGGGGCATGAAGTTATTTCTAGGAGTTGGACACATACCAAGTTTAGCTCAGTTCTGGGCATCTTTGAAATACCTATACAAACTTGTTCCTACATAGTAACTTGCATCTTTGAATGAGAATCTGCTTCCTTACAGCAACGTGCTATATGTTCTGAATGCCCGAATTGGCAATCTGTGTCAAAACTTTGTTAGGAATTATGTGATCCTTACTAGCTGGAAGTAAGGGAGATGGGGCATGAAGTTATTTCTAGGAGTTGGACACATACCAAGTTTAGCTCAGTTCTGGGCATCTTTGAAATACCTATACAAACTTGTTCCTACATAGTAACTTGCATCTTTGAATGAGAATCTGCTTGCTTACAGCAACGTGCTATATGTTCTGAATGCCCGAATTGGGAATCTGTGTCAAAACTTTGTTAGGAATTATGTGATCCTTACTAGCTGGAAGTAAGGGAGATGGGGCATGAAGTTATTTCTAGGAGTTGGACACATACCAAGTTTAGCTCAGTTCTGGGCATCTTTGAAATACCTATACAAACTTCTTCCTACATAGTAACTTGCAACTTTGAATGAGAATGTGCTTGCTTGCAGCAACGTGCTATATGTTCTGAATGCCCGAATAGGGAATTTGTGTCAAAACTTTGTTAGGAATTATGTGATCCTTACTAGCTGGAAGTAAGGGAGATGGGGCATGAAGTTATTTCTAGGAGTTGGACACATACCAAGTTTAGCTCAGTTCTGGGCATCTTTGAAATACCTATACAAACTTGTTCCTACCTAGTAACTTGCATCTTTCAATGAGAATGTGCTAGCTTACAGCAACGTGCTATATGTTCTGAATGCCCGAATAGGGAATCTGTGTCAAAACTTTGTTAGGAATTATGTGATCCTTACTAGCTGGAAGTAAGGCCGATGGGGCATGAAGTTATTTCTAGGAGTTGGACACATACCAAGTTTAGCTCAGTTCTGGGCATCTTTGAAATACCTATACAAACTAGTTCCTACATAGTAACTTGCAACTTTGAATGAAAATGTGATTGCTTACAGCAACGTGCTATATGTTCTGAATGCCCGAATTGGGAATCTGTGTCAAAACTTTGTTAGGAATTATGTGATCCTTACTAGCTGGAAGTAAGGGAGATGGGGCATGAAGTTATTTCTAGGAGTTGGACACATACCATGTTTAGCTCAGTTCTGGGCATCTTTGAAATACCTATACAAACTTGTTCCTACATAGTAACTTGCAACTTTGAATGAAAATGTGCTTGCTTACAGCAACGTGCTATATGTTCTGAATGCCCGAATTGGGAATCTGTGTCAAAACTTTGTTAGGAATTATGTGATCCTTACTAGCTGGAAGTAAGGGAGATGGGGCATGAAGTTATTTCTAGGAGTTGGACACATACCAAGTTTAGCTCAGTTCTGGGCATCTTTGAAATACCTATACAAACTTGTTCCTACCTAGTAACTTGCATCTTTGAATGAGAATCTGCTTGCTTACAGCAACGTGCTATATGTTCTGAATGCCCGAATAGGGAATCTGTGTCAAAACTTTGTTAGGAATTATGTGATCCTTACTAGCTGGAAGTAAGGGAGATGGGGCATGAAGTTATTTCTAGGAGTTGGACACATACCAAGTTTAGCTCAGTTCTGGGCATCTTTGAAATATCTATACAAACTTGTTCCTACATAGTAACTTGCAACTTTGAATGAGAATGTGCTTGCTTGCAGCAACGTGCTATATGTTCTGAATGCCCGAATAGGGAATCTGTGTCAAAACTTTGTTAGGAATTATGTGATCCTTACTAGCTGGAAGTAAGGGAGATGGAGCATGAAGTTATTTCTTGGAGTTGGACACATACCAAGTTTAGCTCAGTTCTGGGCATCTTTGAAACACCTATACAAACTTGTTCCTACCTAGTAACTTGCATCTTTGAATGAGAATGTCCTTGCTTGCAGCAACGTGTTATATGTTCTGAATGCCCGAATAGGGAATCTGTGTCAAAACTTTGTTAGGAATTATGTGATCCTTACTAGCTGGAAGTAAGGGAGATGGGGCATGAAGTTATTTCTAGGAGTTGGACACATACCAAGTTTAGCTCAGTTCTGGGCATCTTTGAAATACCTGTACAAACTTGTTCCTACCTAGTAACTTGCATCTTTGATTGAGAATCTGCTTGCTTACAGCAACGTGTTATATGTTCTGAATGCCCGAATAGGGAATCTGTGTCAAAACTTTGTTAGGAATTATGTGATCCTTACTAGCTGGAAGTAAGGGAGATGGGGCATGAAGTTATTTCTAGGAGTAGGACACATACCAAGTTTAGCTCAGTTCTGGGCATCTTTGAAATACCTATACAAACTTGTTCCTACATAGTATCTTGCATCTTTGAATGAGAATGTGCTTGCTTACAGCAACGTGCTATATGTTCTGAATGCCCGAATTGGGAATCTGTGTCAAAACTTTGTTAGGAATTATGTGATCCTTACTAGCTGGAAGTAAGGGAGATGGGGCATGAAGTTATTTCTAGGAGTTGGACACATACCAAGTTTAGCTCAGTTCTGGGCATCTTTGAAATACCTATACAAACTTGTTCCTACATAGTAACTTGCATCTTTGAATGAGAATGTGCTTGCTTACAGCAACGTGCTATATTTTCTGAATGCCCGAATTGGGAATCTGTGTCAAAACTTTGTTAGGAATTATGTGATCCTTACTAGCTGGAAGTAAGGGAGATGGGGCATGAAGTTATTTCTAGGAGTTGGAGACATACCAAGTTTAGCTCAGTTCTGGGCATCTTTGAAATACCTATACAAACTTGTTCCTACCTAGTAACTTGCATCTTTGAATGAGAATGTGCTTGCTTACAGCAACGTGCTATATGTTCTGAATGCCCGAATAGGGAATCTGTGTCAAAACTTTGTTAGGAATTATGTGATCCTTACTAGCTGGAAGTAAGGGAGATGGGGCATGAAGTTATTTCTAGGAGTTGGACACATACCAAGTTTAGCTCAGTTCTGGGCATCTTTGAAATACCTATACAAACTTGTTCCTACATAGTAACTTGCAACTTTGAATGAGAATGTGCTTGCTTGCAGCAACGTGCTATATGTTCTGAATGCCCGAATAGGGAATTTGTGTCAAAACTTTGTTAGGAATTATGTGATCCTTACTAGCTGGAAGTAAGGGAGATGGGGCATGAAGTTATTTCTAGGAGTTGGACACATACCAAGTTTAGCTCAGTTCTGGGCATCTTTGAAATACCTATACAAACTTGTTCCTACCTAGTAACTTGCATCTTTGAATGAGAATGTGCTTGCTTACAGCAACGTGCTATATGTTCTGAATGCCCGAATAGGGAATCTGTGTCAAAACTTTTTTAGGAATTATGTGATCCTTACTAGCTGGAAGTAAGGCCGATGGGGCATGAAGTTATTTCTAGGAGTTGGACACATACCAAGTTTAGCTCAGTTCTGGGCATCTTTGAAATACCTATACAAACTAGTTCCTACATAGTAACTTGCAACTTTGAATGAAAATGTGATTGCTTACAGCAACGTGCTATATGTTCTGAATGCCCGAATTGGGAATCTGTGTCAAAACTTTGTTAGGAATTATGTGATCCTTACTAGCTGGAAGTAAGGGAGATGGGGCATGAAGTTATTTCTAGGAGTTGGACACATACCAAGTTTAGCTCAGTTCTGGGCATCTTTGAAATACCTATACAAACTTGTTCCTACTTAGTAACTTGCATCTTTGAATGAGAATGTGCTTGCTTACAGCAACGTGCTATATGTTCTGAATGCCCGAATTGGCAATCTGTGTCAAAACTTTGTTAGGAATTATGTGATCCTTACTAGCTGGAAGTAAGGGAGATGGGGCATGAAGTTATTTCTAGGAGTTGGACACATACCAAGTTTAGCTCAGTTCTGGGCATCTTTGAAATACCTATACAAACTTGTTCCTACCTAGTAACTTGCATCTTTGATTGAGAATCTGCTTGCTTACAGCAACGTGCTATATGTTCTGAATGCCCGAATAGGGAATCTGTGTCAAAACTTTGTTAGGAATTATGTGATCCTTACTAGCTGGAAGTAAGTGAGATGGGGCATGAAGTTATTTCTAGGAGTTGGACACATACCAAGTTTAGCTCAGTTCTGGGCATCTTTGAAATACCTATACAAACTTGTTCCTACATAGTATCTTGCATCTTTGAATGAGAATGTGCTTGCTTACAGCAACGTGCTATATGTTCTGAATGCCCGAATTGGGAATCTGTGTCAAAACTTTGTTAGGAATTATGTGATCCTTACTAGCTGGAAGTAAGGGAGATGGGGCATGAAGTTATTTCTAGGAGTTGGACACATACCAAGTTTAGCTCCGTTCTGGGCATCTTTGAAACACCTATACAAACTTGTTCCTACATAGTAACTTGCATCTTTGAATGAGAATGTGCTTGCTTACAGCAACGTGCTATATGTTCTGAATGCTCGAATTGGGAATCTGTGTCTAAACTTTGTTAGGAATTATGTGATCCTTACTAGCTGGAAGTAAGGGAGATGGGGCATGAAGTTATTTCTTGGAGTTGGACACATACCAAGTTTAGCTCAGTTCTGGGCATCTTTGAAATACCTATACAAACGTGTTCCTACATAGTAACTTGCATCTTTGAATGAGAATGTGCTTGCTTACAGCAACGTGCTATATGTTCTGAATGCCCGAATTGGGAATCTGTGTCAAAACTTTGTTAGGAATTATGTGATCCTTACTAGCTGGAAGTAAGGGAGATGGGGCATGAAGTTATTTCTAGGAGTTGGACACATACCAAGTTTAGCTCAGTTCTGGGCATCTTTGAAATACCTATACAAACTTGTTCCTACATAGTAACTTGCAACTTTGAATGAGAATGTGCTTGCTTGCAGCAACGTGCTATATGTTCTGAATGCCCGAATAGGGAATCTGTGTCAAAACTTTGTTAGGAATTATGTGATCCTTACTAGCTGGAAGTAAGGGAGATGGGGCATGAAGTTATTTCTTGGAGTTGGACACATACCAAGTTTAGCTCAGTTCTGGGCATCTTTGAAACACCTATACAAACTTGTTCCTACCTAGTAACTTGCATCTTTGAATGAGAATGTGCTTGCTTGCAGCAACGTGCTATATGTTCTGAATGCCCGAATAGGGAATCTGTGTCAAAACTTTGTTAGGAATTATGTGATCCTTACTAGCTGGAAGTAAGGGAGATGGGGCATGAAGTTATTTCTAGGAGTTGGACACATACCAAGTTTAGCTCAGTTCTGGGCATCTTTGAAATACCTATACAAACTTGTTCCTACATAGTATCTTGCATCTTTGAATGAGAATGTGCTTGCTTACAGCAACGTGCTATATGTTCTGAATGCCCGAATTGGGAATCTGTGTCAAAACTTTGTTAGGAATTATGTGATCCTTACTAGCTGGAAGTAAGGGAGATGGGGCATGAAGTTATTTCTAGGAGTTGGACACATACCAAGTTTAGCTCAGTTCTGGGCATCTTTGAAATACCTATACAAACTTGTTCCTACATAGTAACTTGCATCTTTGAATGAGAATGTGCTTGCTTACAGCAACGTGCTATATGTTCTGAATGCCCGAATTGGGAATCTGTGTCAAAACTTTGTTAGGAATTATGTGATCCTTACTAGCTGGAAGTAAGGGAGATGGGGCATGAAGTTATTTCTAGGAGTTGGAGACATACCAAGTTTAGCTCAGTTCTGGGCATCTTTGAAATACCTATACAAACTTGTTCCTACCTAGTAACTTGCATCTTTGAATGAGAATGTGCTTGCTTACAGCAACGTGCTATATGTTCTGAATTCCCGAATAGGGAATCTGTGTCAAAACTTTGTTAGGAATTATGTGATCCTTACTAGCTGGAAGTAAGGCCGATGGTGTATGAAGTTATTTCTAGGAGTTGGACACATACCAAGTTTAGCTCAGTTCTGGGCATCTTTGAAATACCTATACAAACGTGTTCCTACATAGTAACTTGCATCTTTGAATGAGAATGTGCTTGCTTACAGCAACGTGCTATATGTTCTGAATGCCCGAATTGGGAATCTGTGTCAAAACTTTGTTAGGAATTATGTGATCCTTACTAGCTGGAAGTAAGGGAGATGGGGCATGAAGTTATTTCTAGGAGTTGGACACATACCAAGTTTAGCTCAGTTCTGGGCATCTTTGAAATACCTATACAAACTTGTTCCTACCTAGTAACTTGCATCTTTGAATGAGAATGTGCTTGCTTACAGCAACGTGCTATATGTTCTGAATGCCCGAATAGGGAATCTGTGTCAAAACTTTGTTAGGAATTATGTGATCCTTACTAGCTGGAAGTAAGGCCGATGGGGCATGAAGTTATTTCTAGGAGTTGGACACATACCAAGTTTAGCTCAGTTCTGGGCATCTTTGAAATACCTATACAAACTAGTTCCTACATAGTAACTTGCAACTTTGAATGAAAATGTGATTGCTTACAGCAACGTGCTATATGTTCTGAATGCCCGAATTGGGAATCTGTGTCAAAACTTTGTTAGGAATTATGTGATCCTTACTAGCTGGAAGTAAGGGAGATGGGGCATGAAGTTATTTCTAGGAGTTGGACACATACCAAGTTTAGCTCAGTTCTGGGCATCTTTGAAATACCTATACAAACTTGTTCCTACATTGTAACTTGCAACTTTGAATGAAAATGTGCTTGCTTACAGCAACGTGCTATATGTTCTGAATGCCCGAATTGGGAATCTGTGTCAAAACTTTGTTAGGAATTATGTGATCCTTACTAGCTGGAAGTAAGGGAGATGGGGCATGAAGTTATTTCTAGGAGTTGGACACATACCAAGTTTAGCTCAGTTCTGGGCATCTTTGAAATACCTATACAAACTTGTTCCTACATAGTAACTTGCATCTTTGAATGAGAATCTGCTTGCTTACAGCAACGTGCTATATGTTCTGAATGCCCGAATTGGCAATCTGTGTCAAAACTTTGTTAGGAATTATGTGATCCTTACTAGCTGGAAGTAAGGGAGATGGGGCATGAAGTTATTTCTAGGAGTTGGACACATACCAAGTTTAGCTCAGTTCTGGGCATCTTTGAAATACCTATACAAACTTGTTCCTACTTAGTAACTTGCATCTTTGAATGAGAATCTGCTTGCTTACAGCAACGTGCTATATGTTCTGAATGCCCGAATTGGCAATCTGTGTCAAAACTTTGTTAGGAATTATGTGATCCTTACTAGCTGGAAGTAAGGGAGATGGGGCATGAAGTTATTTCTAGGAGTTGGACACATACCAAGTTTAGCTCAGTTCTGGGCATCTTTGAAATACCTATACAAACTTGTTCCTACCTAGTAACTTGCATCTTTGATTGAGAATCTGCTTGCTTACAGCAACGTGCTATATGTTCTGAATGCCCGAATAGGGAATCTGTGTCAAAACTTTGTTAGGAATTATGTGATCCTTACTAGCTGGA
The DNA here is from genome assembly GCF_020826845.1 of Diceros bicornis minor. Classification (NCBI taxonomy): domain Eukaryota; kingdom Metazoa; phylum Chordata; class Mammalia; order Perissodactyla; family Rhinocerotidae; genus Diceros; species Diceros bicornis. Next base: position 366,984 of record NW_026690920.1, on the reverse strand, counting down.
AGTAAGGGAGATGGGGCATGAAGTTATTTCTAGGAGTTGGACACATACCAAGTTTAGCTCAGTTCTGGGCATCTTTGAAATACCTATACAAACTTGTTCCTACATAGTATCTTGCATCTTTGAATGAGAATGTGCTTGCTTACAGCAACGTGCTATATGTTCTGAATGCCCGAATTGGGAATCTGTGTCAAAACTTTGTTAGGAATTATGTGATCCTTACTAGCTGGAAGTAAGGGAGATGGGGCATGAAGTTATTTCTAGGAGTTGGACACATACCAAGTTTAGCTCCGTTCTGGGCATCTTTGAAACACCTATACAAACTTATTCCTACATAGTAACTTGCATCTTTGAATGAGAATGTGCTTGCTTACAGCAACGTGCTATATGTTCTGAATGCTCGAATTGGGAATCTGTGTCTAAACTTTGTTAGGAATTATGTGATCCTTACTAGCTGGAAGTAAGGGAGATGGGGCATGAAGTTATTTCTTGGAGTTGGACACATACCAAGTTTAGCTCAGTTCTGGGCATCTTTGAAATACCTATACAAACGTGTTCCTACATAGTAACTTGCATCTTTGAATGAGAATGTGCTTGCTTACAGCAACGTGCTATATGTTCTGAATGCCCGAATTGGGAATCTGTGTCAAAACTTTGTTAGGAATTATGTGATCCTTACTAGCTGGAAGTAAGGGAGATGGGGCATGAAGTTATTTCTAGGAGTTGGACACATACCAAGTTTAGCTCAGTTCTGGGCATCTTTGAAATACCTATACAAACTTGTTCCTACATAGTAACTTGCAACTTTGAATGAGAATGTGCTTGCTTGCAGCAACGTGCTATATGTTCTGAATGCCCGAATAGGGAATCTGTGTCAAAACTTTGTTAGGAATTATGTGATCCTTACTAGCTGGAAGTAAGGGAGATGGAGCATGAAGTTATTTCTTGGAGTTGGACACATACCAAGTTTAGCTCAGTTCTGGGCATCTTTGAAACACCTATACAAACTTGTTCCTACCTAGTAACTTGCATCTTTGAATGAGAATGTGCTTGCTTGCAGCAACGTGCTATATGTTCTGAATGCCCGAATAGGGAATCTGTGTCAAAACTTTGTTAGGAATTATGTGATCCTTACTAGCTGGAAGTAAGGGAGATGGGGCATGAAGTTATTTCTAGGAGTTGGACACATACCAAGTTTAGCTCAGTTCTGGGCATCTTTGAAATACCTGTACAAACTTGTTCCTACCTAGTAACTTGCATCTTTGATTGAGAATCTGCTTGCTTACAGCAACGTGTTATATGTTCTGAATGCCCGAATAGGGAATCTGTGTCAAAACTTTGTTAGGAATTATGTGATCCTTACTAGCTGGAAGTAAGGGAGATGGGGCATGAAGTTATTTCTAGGAGTTGGACACATACCAAGTTTAGCTCAGTTCTGGGCATCTTTGAAATACCTATACAAACTTGTTCCTACATAGTATCTTGCATCTTTGAATGAGAATGTGCTTGCTTACAGCAACGTGCTATATGTTCTGAATGCCCGAATTGGGAATCTGTGTCAAAACTTTGTTAGGAATTATGTGATCCTTACTAGCTGGAAGTAAGGGAGATGGGGCATGAAGTTATTTCTAGGAGTTGGACACATACCAAGTTTAGCTCAGTTCTGGGCATCTTTGAAATACCTATACAAACTTGTTCCTACATAGTAACTTGCATCTTTGAATGAGAATGTGCTTGCTTACAGCAACGTGCTATATGTTCTGAATGCCCGAATTGGGAATCTGTGTCAAAACTTTGTTAGGAATTATGTGATCCTTACTAGCTGGAAGTAAGGGAGATGGGGCATGAAGTTATTTCTAGGAGTTGGAGACATACCAAGTTTAGCTCAGTTCTGGGCATCTTTGAAATACCTATACAAACTTGTTCCTACATAGTAACTTGCATCTTTGAATGAGAATGTGCTTGCTTACAGCAACGTGCTATATGTTCTGAATGCTCGAATTGGGAATCTGTGTCTAAACTTTGTTAGGAATTATGTGATCCTTACTAGCTGGAAGTAAGGGAGATGGGGCATGAAGTTATTTCTTGGAGTTGGACACATACCAAGTTTAGCTCAGTTCTGGGCATCTTTGAAATACCTATACAAACGTGTTCCTACATAGTAACTTGCATCTTTGAATGAGAATGTGCTTGCTTACAGCAACGTGCTATATGTTCTGAATGCCCGAATTGGGAATCTGTGTCAAAACTTTGTTAGGAATTATGTGATCCTTACTAGCTGGAAGTAAGGGAGATGGGGCATGAAGTTATTTCTAGGAGTTGGACACATACCAAGTTTAGCTCAGTTCTGGGCATCGTTGAAATACCTATACAAACTTGTTCCTACATAGTAACTTGCAACTTTGAATGAGAATGTGCTTGCTTGCAGCAACGTGCTATATGTTCTGAATGCCCGAATAGGGAATCTGTGTCAAAACTTTGTTAGGAATTATGTGATCCTTACTAGCTGGAAGTAAGGGAGATGGAGCATGAAGTTATTTCTTGGAGTTGGACACATACCAAGTTTAGCTCAGTTCTGGGCATCTTTGAAACACCTATACAAACTTGTTCCTACCTAGTAACTTGCATCTTTGAATGAGAATGTGCTTGCTTGCAGCAACGTGCTATATGTTCTGAATGCCCGAATAGGGAATCTGTGTCAAAACTTTGTTAGGAATTATGTGATCCTTACTAGCTGGAAGTAAGGGAGATGGGGCATGAAGTTATTTCTAGGAGTTGGACACATACCAAGTTTAGCTCAGTTCTGGGCATCTTTGAAATACCTGTACAAACTTGTTCCTACCTAGTAACTTGCATCTTTGATTGAGAATCTGCTTGCTTACAGCAACGTGTTATATGTTCTGAATGCCCGAATAGGGAATCTGTGTCAAAACTTTGTTAGGAATTATGTGATCCTTACTAGCTGGAAGTAAGGGAGATGGGGCATGAAGTTATTTCTAGGAGTTGGACACATACCAAGTTTAGCTCAGTTCTGGGCATCTTTGAAATACCTATACAAACTTGTTCCTACATAGTATCTTGCATCTTTGAATGAGAATGTGCTTGCTTACAGCAACGTGCTATATGTTCTGAATGCCCGAATTGGGAATCTGTGTCAAAACTTTGTTAGGAATTATGTGATCCTTACTAGCTGGAAGTAAGGGAGATGGGGCATGAAGTTATTTCTAGGAGTTGGACACATACCAAGTTTAGCTCAGTTCTGGGCATCTTTGAAATACCTATACAAACTTGTTCCTACATAGTAACTTGCATCTTTGAATGAGAATCTGCTTGCTTACAGCAACGTGCTATATGTTCTGAATGCCCGAATTGGGAATCTGTGTCAAAACTTTGTTAGGAATTATGTGATCCTTACTAGCTGGAAGTAAGGGAGATGGGGCATGAAGTTATTTCTAGGAGTTGGAGACATACCAAGTTTAGCTCAGTTCTGGGCATCTTTGAAATACCTATACAAACTTGTTCCTACCTAGTAACTTGCATCTTTGAATGAGAATGTGCTTGCTTACAGCAACGTGCTATATGTTCTGAATGCCCGAATAGGGAATCTGTGTCAAAACTTTGTTAGGAATTATGTGATCCTTACTAGCTGGAAGTAAGGCCGATGGTGTATGAAGTTATTTCTAGGAGTTGGACACATACCAAGTTTAGCTCAGTTCTGGGCATCTTTGAAATACCTATACAAACGTGTTCCTACATAGTAACTTGCATCTTTGAATGAGAATGTGCTTGCTTACAGCAACGTGCTATATGTTCTGAATGCCCGAATTGGGAATCTGTGTCAAAACTTTGTTAGGAATTATGTGATCCTTACTAGCTGGAAGTAAGGGAGATGGGGCATGAAGTTATTTCTAGGAGTTGGACACATACCAAGTTTAGCTCAGTTCTGGGCATCTTTGAAATACCTATACAAACGTGTTCCTACATAGTAACTTGCAACTTTAAATGAGAATGTGCTTGCTTACAGCAACGTGCTATATGTTCTGAATGCCCGAATTGGGAATCTGTGTCAAAACTTTGTTAGGAATTATGTGATCCTTACTAGCTGGAAGTAAGGGAGATGGGGCATGAAGATATCTCTAGGAGTTGGACACATACCAAGTTTAGCTCAGTTCTGGGCATCTTTGAAATACCTATACAAACGTGTTCCTACATAGTAACTTGCAACATTAAATGAGAATGTGCTTGCTTACAGCAACGTGCTATATGTTCTGAATGCCCGAATTGGGAATCTGTGTCAAAACTTTGTTAGGAATTATGTGATCCGTACTAGCTGGAAGTAAGGGAGATGGGGCATGAAGTTATTTCTAGGAGTTGGACAGATACCAAGTTTAGCTCAGTTCTGGACATCTTTGAAATACCTATACAAACTTGTTCCTACATAGTAACTTGCATCTTTGAATGAGAATCTGCTTCCTTACAGCAACGTGCTATATGTTCTGAATGCCCGAATTGGCAATCTATGTCAAAACTTTGTTAGGAATTATGTGATCCTTACTAGCTGGAAGTAAGGGAGATGGGGCATGAAGTTATTTCTAGGAGTTGGACACATACCAAGTTTAGCTCAGTTCTGGGCATCTTTGAAATACCTATACAAACTTGTTCCTACATAGTAACTTGCATCTTTGAATGAGAATCTGCTTGCTTACAGCAACGTGCTATATGTTCTGAATGCCCGAATTGGGAATCTGTGTCAAAACTTTGTTAGGAATTATGTGATCCTTACTAGCTGGAAGTAAGGGAGATGGGGCATGAAGTTATTTCTAGGAGTTGGACACATACCAAGTTTAGCTCAGTTCTGGGCATCTTTGAAATACCTATACAAACTTGTTCCTACATAGTAACTTGCAACTTTGAATGAGAATGTGCTTGCTTGCAGCAACGTGCTATATGTTCTGAATGCCCGAATAGGGAATTTGTGTCAAAACTTTGTTAGGAATTATGTGATCCTTACTAGCTGGAAGTAAGGGAGATGGGGCATGAAGTTATTTCTAGGAGTTGGACACATACCAAGTTTAGCTCAGTTCTGGGCATCTTTGAAATACCTATACAAACTTGTTCCTACCTAGTAACTTGCATCTTTGAATGAGAATGTGCTTGCTTACAGCAACGTGCTATATGTTCTGAATGCCCGAATAGGGAATCTGTGTCAAAACTTTGTTAGGAATTATGTGATCCTTACTAGCTGGAAGTAAGGCCGATGGGGCATGAAGTTATTTCTAGGAGTTGGACACATACCAAGTTTAGCTCAGTTCTGGGCATCTTTGAAATACCTATACAAACTAGTTCCTACATAGTAACTTGCAACTTTGAATGAAAATGTGATTGCTTACAGCAACGTGCTATATGTTCTGAATGCCCGAATAGGGAATCTGTGTCAAAACTTTGTTAGGAATTATGTGATCCTTACTAGCTGGAAGTAAGGCCGATGGGGCATGAAGTTATTTCTAGGAGTTGGACACATACCAAGTTTAGCTCAGTTCTGGGCATCTTTGAAATACCTATACAAACTAGTTCCTACATAGTAACTTGCAACTTTGAATGAAAATGTGATTGCTTACAGCAACGTGCTATATGTTCTGAATGCCCGAATAGGGAATCTGTGTCAAAACTTTGTTAGGAATTATGTGATCCTTACTAGCTGGAAGTAAGGCCGATGGGGCATGAAGTTATTTCTAGGAGTTGGACACATACCAAGTTTAGCTCAGTTCTGGGCATCTTTGAAATACCTATACAAACTAGTTCCTACATAGTAACTTGCAACTTTGAATGAAAATGTGATTGCTTACAGCAACGTGCTATATGTTTTGAATGCCCGAATTGGGAATCTGTGTCAAAACTTTGTTAGGAATTATGTGATCCTTACTAGCTGGAAGTAAGGGAGATGGGGCATGAAGTTATTTCTAGGAGTTGGACACATACCAAGTTTAGCTCCGTTCTGGGCATCTTTGAAACACCTATACAAACTTGTTCCTACATAGTAACTTGCATCTTTGAATGAGAATGTGCTTGCTTACAGCAACGTGCTATATGTTCTGAATGCTCGAATTGGGAATCTGTGTCTAAACTTTGTTAGGAATTATGTGATCCTTACTAGCTGGAAGTAAGGGAGATGGGGCATGAAGTTATTTCTTGGAGTTGGACACATACCAAGTTTAGATCAGTTCTGGGCATCTTTGAAATACCTATACAAACGTGTTCCTACATAGTAACTTGCAACTTTAAATGAGAATGTGCTTGCTTACAGCAACGTGCTATATGTTCTGAATGCCCGAATTGGGAATCTGTGTCAAAACTTTGTTAGGAATTATGTGATCCTTACTAGCTGGAAGTAAGGGAGATGGGGCATGAAGTTATTTCTATGAGTTGGACACATACCAAGTTTAGCTCAGTTCTGGGCATCTTTGAAATACCTATACAAACTTGTTCCTACATAGTAACTTGCATCTTTGAATGAGAATCTGCTTGCTTACAGCAACGTGCTATATGTTCTGAATGCCCGAATTGGCAATCTGTGTCAAAACTTTGTTAGGAATTATGTGATCCTTACTAGCTGGAAGTAAGGGAGATGGGGCATGAAGTTATTTCTAGGAGTTGGACACATACCAAGTTTAGCTCAGTTCTGGGCATCTTTGAAATACCTATACAAACTTGTTCCTACATAGTAACTTGCATCTTTGAATGAGAATCTGCTTGCTTACAGCAACGTGCTATATGTTCTGAATGCCCGAATTGGCAATCTGTGTCAAAACTTTGTTAGGAATTATGTGATCCTTACTCGCTGGAAGTAAGGGAGATGGGGCATGAAGTTATTTCTAGGAGTTGGACACATACCAAGTTTAGCTCAGTTCTGGGCATTTTTGAAATACCTATACAAACTAGTTCCTACATAGTAACTTGCAACTTTGAATGAGAATGTGCTTGCTTGCAGCAACGTGCTATATGTTCTGAATGCCCGAATAGGGAATCTGTGTCAAAACTTTGTTAGGAATTATGTGATCCTTACTAGCTGGAAGTAAGGGAGATGGGGCATGAAGTTATTTCTTGGAGTTGGACACATACCAAGTTTAGCTCAGTTCTGGGCATCTTTGAAATACCTATACAAACTTGTTCCTACTTAGTAACTTGCATCTTTGAATGAGAATCTGCTTGCTTACAGCAACGTGCTATATGTTCTGAATGCCCGAATTGGCAATCTGTGTCAAAACTTTGTTAGGAATTATGTGATCCTTACTAGCTGGAAGTAAGGGAGATGGGGCATGAAGTTATTTCTTGGAGTTGGACACATACCAAGTTTAGCTCAGTTCTGGGCATCTTTGAAATACCTAACCAAACTTGTTCCTACATAGTAACTTGCATCTTTGAATGAGAATGTGCTTGCTTGCAGCAACGTGCTATATGTTCTGAATGCCCGAATAGGGAATCTCTGTCAAAACTTTGTTAGAAATTATGTGATCCTTACTAGCTGGAAGTAAGGGAGATGGGGCATGAAGTTATTTCTAGGAGTTGGACACATACCAAGTTTAGCTCAGTTCTGGGCATCTTTGAAATACCTATACAAACTTGTTCCTACATAGTAACTTGCATCTTTGAATGAGAATGTGCTTGCTTATAGCAACGTGCTATATGTTCTGAATGCCCGAATTGGGAATCTGTGTCAAAACTTTGTTAGGAATTATGTGATCCTTACTAGCTGGAAGTAAGGGAGATGGGGCATGAAGTTATTTCTTGGAGTTGGACACATACCAAGTTTAGCTCAGTTCTGGGCATCTTTGAAATACCTATACAAACTTGTTCCTACCTAGTAACTTGCATCTTTGAATGAGAATGTGCTTGCTTGCAGCAACGTGCTATATGTTCTGAATGCCCGAATAGGGAATCTCTGTCAAAACTTTGTTAGAAATTATGTGATCCTTACTAGCTGGAAGTAAGGGAGATGGGGCATGAAGTTATTTCTAGGAGTTGGACACATACCAAGTTTAGCTCAGTTCTGGGCATCTTTGAAATACCTATACAAACTTGTTCCTACATAGTAACTTGCATCTTTGAATGAGAATGTGCTTGCTTATAGCAACGTGCTATATGTTCTGAATGCCCGAATTGGGAATCTGTGTCAAAACTTTGTTAGGAATTATGTGATCCTTACTAGCTGGAAGTAAGGGAGATGGGGCATGAAGTTATTTCTAGGAGTTGGACACATACCAAGTTTAGCTCAGTTCTGGGCATCTTTGAAATACCTATACAAACTTGTTCCTACATAGTAACTTGCAACTTTGAATGAGAATGTGCTTGCTTGCAGCAACGTGCTATATGTTCTGAATGCCCGAATAGGGAATCTGTGTCAAACCTTTGTTAGGAATTATGTGATCCTTACTAGCTGGAAGTAAGGGAGATGGAGCATGAAGTTATTTCTTGGAGTTGGACACATACCAAGTTTAGCTCAGTTCTGGGCATCTTTGAAATACCTATACAAACTTGTTCCTACCTAGTAACTTGCATCTTTGAATGAGAATGTGCTTTCTTGCAGCAACGTGCTATATGTTCTGAATGCCCGAATAGGGAATCTGTGTCAAATCTTTGTTAGGAATTATGTGATCCTTACTAGCTGGAAGTAAGGGAGATGGGGCATGAAGTTATTTCTAGGAGTTGGACACATACCAAGTTTAGCTCAGTTCTGGACATTTTTGAAATACCTATACAAACTAGTTCCTACATAGTAACTTGCAACTTTGAATGAGAATGTGCTTGCTTGCAGCAACGTGCTATATGTTCTGAATGC